>NC_045985.1:26959972-27259972 GCF_010909765.2 Amblyraja radiata | reverse complement strand
TATCAGAAGTCAAACTCACATTTCAAAATTTGGGCTTTCTCATTCATCTATTGAGTATAGAAGCTGGGATGTAAAGTTAAAATTGTACAAGGCATTGGTGAGACCAAATCTGGAGTATGGTGTACAATTTTGGTCGCCCAATTATAGGAAGGATGTCAACAAAATGGAGAGAGTACAGAGGAGATTTAATAGAATGTTGCCTGGGTTTGAACAACTAAGTTGCAGAGAAAGGTTGAATAAGTTAGGTATTTATTCTCTGGAGCGCAGAAGGTTAAGGGGGGACTTGATAGAGGTCTTTGAAATGATGAGAGGGCTAGACAGAGTTGCTGTGGACAAGCTTTTCCCTTTGAGAATAGGGAAGATTCAAATAAGAGGACAAGACTTCAGAATTAAGGGACAGACGTTTAGTGGTAACATGAGGGGGAACGTCCTTACTCAGAGAGTGGTAGCGGCGTGGAATGAGCTTCCAGTGGAAGTGGTGGAGGCAGGTTCGGTAGTATCATTTAAAAATAAATTGGATAGGCATATGGATGAGAAGGGAATGGAGGGTTATGATATGAGTGCAGGCAGGTCGGACTAGGGGAAATCATTGTTCGGCACGGACTTGTAGGGCCGAGATGGCCTGTTTACGTGCTGTAATTGTTATATGGTAATATGGTTATCCAGAAAAATCTAGACTGTCTCCAAACAAAACAATTGATTACTTGGGGTTCACTATTAATTCAGAACACATGAAAGTGACTTTACCCAAGGACAAAAAGCTGCAGCTAATTGAGGGTTGAGGGTTGTATCAAACTAATTACAGAACATCAACCATCAATTAGGCAAGTGGCAAGCCTGCTTGGCAAACTGATTGCTTCCTTTCCAGCTGTACAGTTTGGTCCACTGCATTATCAGCAACTGCAGCGAGTAAAGGTCCAAGCATTAAAAAGACATTCGGGGCATTTTGATAGGCCCATGCAACTATCAAAAACGGCAATTGATGATATACAATGGTGGATTAAGAGTGTTCCTTATGCTTCCAGAAAAATTCAGGTTGAAACTCCAGCTATCATTCTATAGACTGATGTATGTGCGCTAGGTTGGGGCGCTGTTGATACAATTTCCAGCTCTGGAGGTAGATGGAATGTGGAAGTAGAACCTTTGCTCGAAGCACATGGAATTAACTATCTAGAATTGTTAAGTACATTTCATGCGCTTGAAGCTTTTTGCTCTAATGTGCAAAATCTGAATGTGCAGGTTCAGATTGACAACACTACGGCAGTAGCATATGTCAATCAAGTCAGAAGCTTGTGACAGATTGACAACATGATCTGGCACTGGTGCATTATTAGAACCATTTGGCTTTCGGCACTTTACCTCCCAGGTAAATTCAATATAATTGCAGACGTGGCTGTTTTGTGGTCACAGACTGGGACGCTCACTGTAGATGCTATGGAAAGGACATCGATGGACTTATGGAATGTGTTACCAGCTACGTACAGTTCTATGTGGATAACGCTGTCGCTGAGGATACGGAACACTGTTTCCCCAACAAGCCCTGGGTAACCAGTGAAATAATGACCCTTTCTCAACCAGAAGAACAGGGCCTCCAGAAATGGTGACAGGGAGGAGGTGAAGTGAATACAGAAAGATTAAAGGGAAGACTGAGACAGGGCAAGGACGAATACAGGAGGGACCTGGAGCTGAAACCTCAGCTGAACAACACGATGGATGTGTGGGGCGGTATGAAGAGCATTACAGGCAACAAGAAGACCAGTGGCCTGAGGTGGGAAAATAATCAGGACTGGGTCAACAAGCAACACCATCCAGCGTGTGCTGCTGTGGAGCAATCTGACCAAAATGCTGTTGGATGCTCCATTGGTGTCTGGACCACCAACTACCTGATTGGATGAGCACATTATGACAGGCTGCAACAGATCAGTGTTTCGGACATCGTAGTGAGGAAAAGCGGGGGGCTCTCTCCCTTCCTGTTCTCCATCTGCACCTCGAACTTCAGATATAACTCGGTTTCCTGCCACTTGCAGATGTTTTCAGATGACTTTGCAATTGTGGACTGCATCAGTGAGAGGAGGGAAAGTGAATGTAGATGTGCGGTCAATTACTTTGTTGAGTGGTGTGAGCTAAACCACCCACAGCTCAACAGTGACAAGACTAAAGAGTTCGTCCTAGTCTTTAAGAGCAGAGGAACACCCCTGCCACTTATCTCCATCAATGGCGTGGATGTGCAGTTTATCAGGGCGTACAGGCACTTTGGAGTGAACCTGGCCAGTAAACTGGACTGGTCCAGAAACGTGAGGCTCTGTACTACAAGGGACAGGGCCGACTGTACTTTATGAAAGGGCTCCGTTCCCTCATATCCGAAGTAAGATGCTGCAGATGTTCTTCCGAACGGTGTTAGCCAGTTGCATTTTTTTCGTTGCCCTTTGCTGGGGCTGGAGGGCGAAGGCTGCGGATGTCAATAGGATGCACAAATTCATCAGGAAGGCTGGCTCCGGCCCCCGGCGGTGAGGGAGGTGTCGGATTCCTTGGAGGTGGTCTTGGAGTAGAGGATGCACCTCAAACTGCGAAACATCCTGGACAATAAAGGTTTAAACTGGATACGCTCACCCCCTCCATGACACACTGGTCAATCTGAGGGTCACCTTCAGCAACAGACTGGTTCCACCAAGATGCAGCACAGAACGCCACAGGAGAGCCGTCTTCCCCGTGGATATCAAACTGTACAATTTTCTCCCCTTCTGTCATGGGGTAGACTGAGGCATCCCCCTCCCCCCCCCAACCACCACTCCTCCACAATCATTGCACTTTTCCAACCCTTTCCACTCGTAACTTTAATTCCATGTTTCATGTGTTTTGTGTTTTTATGAACGTTGGCAGATCAATTTCTCTCCTGGGATAAATAAAGTTTTATCGTATCAAATCGTATCGGATGCAATGGCTAAAGCTTTGCCTTCAACAGAGTCGTAAGGCACAAACTCCCACGTAAGATTTCTATCCCTAATCAGCCCGAGTCCATTTTAGTGCAAGCTAATAGCAAGATTAAACGAGAATTTACCAGTTTGAAGTTTGATCTGTATTTTATGAGGAGTTACGATGAGGGATTACGTGAAGAACCCGCTCAGTGCGCAGGCGCGACATACTTCCAAGCAGCGGTGTGGAATCACAGATAGACACAGTTATTTTGAAGTAAACATAGTAAAGATAAAGAGACATCAATTTATTAGTTTGATCCATATAATGAGGGTGGGAGCGGAGTGCACGTAATCCCTCATCGTAACTCCTCATAAAATACAGATCAAACTTCAAACTGGTAAGTTCTCGTTTAATCTTACTATTTTACTTCGGAGTCACGTGAGTGACTACGTGAAGATTTCAAAGCTCTGTGATTTCAAACCGTGTAACAGTTTCATTTCACTCACTGCCGAAGTTCTTGAGGGAGGAAGTGTTATCGCAATCAACCAATGAGTCTGTTTGTAGAAAAACACAATGGTATTTTTTAAACAATAACAACAAAGAATTAAGTTGCTCCCCTGGGCTTAAATTACATATTTGCAGTTCGTAAATCTTTACTGCAAATAAACCAGGTTTTGCCAACGGCTTATTATAAAACATTCTGAACGGTCTCCCCCCCCCCACCATCCTGCTGTAGCCAGGATGTGGTCTATAGGCATGTCCATTCTTTAGCCATCGACATGGATGCTGCCCTGGTGGAATAAAATGTGTACATGTTAGTGTTTATCCCAGCAGTTTCTAGCACCTGCTTGAGCCATCTCGCAATGGTTTGGGTCGTCACCCGACCATAAGGTTTTTGTGACTGACCCACAAGGCTTTTCATCTCCCTCGAATATTTTGGTTGTGTCTATGTAGGATAGTAGGTGGGTCATGGCACATAACCGTGGTTCTGGTGGGTAAGCCACGACTGGATTAGGTGTTCCTGGTCTGCTCTGTTTGATCAGTCGCTGGATAACGACAGATCTGGTCTGGAGCTGTGATCATGTTGTCCAGTCGCAATAGGTGTAGTGACTGGACCCTCTGAGCGGATACAAGTGCCATCAACATGAGCGTCTTTAGTGTACCTTGCTCGAGGCCGGGGGATCTGGCTGGTGGCCATTCCCTGAGATATGTCAGGACCACACTGATATCCCAAATATGGGTATACCTGGGCTTAGGGCTTGATATTGTAAATGCCCTTCATCAGTTTTACCACCAGTGGATGGGATCCCATCGCCTGTTGTCCTGGCGCTGGTTTGAGATAAGCAGAAAGAGCACTCTGCGCTGTGTTGATGGCACTGTAGCTGATCCCTACTTCGTGGTGTAGATAGGCTAGGAACTCCAGTATGTTGGTGGCTGTGGCTGTTGCGTATGTTGTCCCTGTTTCCTGGCAGTACTTCTCCCTTTTTTGATGCTGGTTAAGTACTGCCTCTTGGTGGATGTTCGAAGGGATGCCGACATGGTGGTGATGGTTTGTTTGGACAATCCCAGTTCCAGGTAAGGTCTGTTCAAACTTGCAACCCAGGCGTTTAATTTTCTCATGGCATGGGTGTTTAGCTTACCTGGTAGGTAAGTAGCTGATAGCCAAATATGTCTTTCGACACACCATTGCCAAATCATGTTGACCAATTTGTCGCATGATAATGATTTTATGCCACCCATATGGTTAATATAAGCCATCACCGTAGTATTTATCAATTTGTAACCGAACATGCAAGTGCTGCATATTAGATACATTTGCTTTTAAACCATAAAAGGCGCCCAACATCTCTAAATAGTTAATGCCCAGTGTAAGTAGTAATGATGACTCTAGGTTAGTCCATCTACCACCTGTGCTGGATATGGAGTTAGTCGCTCCCCAGCCTTGAGCATTGGCATCTGTTTGAGTAACTAAAGTAGGGTTAGTGATAAAGATAGGGCTGAAACTATGCCAAACGTTTTCTGCCCACCACTGTAGCTCTGATATTGCTTCAGTGGGTAAGTTCATGACACGATCATAGTGACCTGTATGTCGTGTTATTGCCTGTACCTTTGCTCTCTGTAATTTTTTTTGATAGTGCAAAGGTCCGAATTGTGTAGCCGGAAATGCTGCTACCATTTCCCCAATTACTCTTGCTACTTGTCGAATAGTTGGTCGCTCGTTGACCATTAAATTGTTGCATGATTGTGCTAATTCAACCATTTTTGCCTTTGGCAAGGTGACAGTCATATGCACTGAGTTAATTGTGAAGCCCAGGTAGTCCATGATAGTGGATGGCTTCAACTTAGATTTATCTGGATGTAGGACGAACCCCAGGGTTTCGAGGAACTGTTTTGTAGCTGATACTGCTGCCACAGCCAATTCCATCGTTTACCCTACTATCAGAATATCATCCAGATATGCCATGACAATATGTTTTTGTTTTCTTAGTATTGCCATGGCTGGGTTCAATAACCATATAACCATATAACAATTACAGCACGGAAACAGGCCATCTCGGCCCTACAAGTCCGCGCCGAACAATTGTTTTCCCTTAGTCCACCTGCCTGCACTCATACCATAACCCTCCATTCCCTTCTCATCCATATGCCTATCCAATTTATTCTTAAATGATACCAACGAACCTGCCGCCACCACTTCCACTGGAAGCTCATTCCACACCGCTACCACTCTCTGAGTAAAGAAGTTCCGCCTCATGTTACCCCTAAACTTCTGTCCCTTAATTCTGAAGTCATGTCCTCTTGTTTGAATCTTCCCTATTCTCAAAGGGAAAAGCTTGATCACATCAACTCTGTCTATCCCTCTCATCATTTTAAAGACCTCTATCAAGTCCCCCCTTAACCTTCTGCGCTCCAGAGAATAAAGACCTAACTTACTCAACCTATCTCTGTAACATAGTTGTTGAAACCCAGGCAACATTCTAGTAAATCTCCTCTGTACTCTCTCTATTTTGTTGACATCCTTCCTATAATTGGGCGACCAAAATTGTACACCATACTCCAGATTTGGTCTCACCAATGCCTTGTACAATTTTAACATTACATCCCAACTTCTATACTCAATGCTCTGATTTATAAAGGCTAGCATACCAAAAGCTTTCTTTACCACCCTATCTATATGAGATTCCACCTTCAAGGAACTATGCACGGTTATTCCCAGATCCCTCTGTTCAACTGTATTCTTCAATTCCCTACCATTTATCATGTACGTGCTATATTGATTTGTCCTGCCAAGGTGTAACACCTCACATTTATCAGCATTAAACTCCATCTGCCATCTTTCAGCCCATTTTTCCAAATGGCCTAAATCACTCTGTAGACTTTGGACATCCTCTTCATTATCCACAACACCCCCTATCTTGGTATCATCTGCATACTTACTAATCCAATTTACCACCCCTTCATCCAGATCATTGATGTACATGACAAACAACAAAGGACCCAACACAGATCCCTGAGGCACCCCACTAGTCACCTGCCTCCAACCTGACACACAGCCATCCACCATTACCCTCTGGCTTCTCCCATTCAGCCACTGCTGAATCCATCTTGCTATTCCTGCATTTATACCCAACAGTTTAACCTTCTTAACCAACCTTCCATGAGGAACCGTGTCAAAGGCCTTACTAAAGTCCATATAGACAACATCCACTGCTTTACCCTCGTCAATTTCCCTAGTAACCTCTTCAAAAAATTCAAGAAGATTAGTCAAACATGACCTTCCAGGCACAAATCCATGTTGACTGTTCCTAATCAGACCCTGTTTATCCAGATGCTTATATATATTATCTCTAAGTATCTTTTCCATTAATTTGCCCACCACTGAAGTCAAACTAACAGGTCTATAATTGCTAGGTTTACTCTTAGAACCCTTTTTAAACAATGCAACAACATGCGCAGTACACCAATCCTCGGGGACTATTCCCGTTTCTAATGACATTTGAAATATTTCTGTCATAGCCCCTGCTATTTCTACACTAACTTCCCTCAATGTCCTAGGGAATATCCTGTCAGGACCTGGAGACTTATCCACTTTTATATTTTTCAAAAGTGTCAGTACTTCTTTAACTTTGAAACTCATAGTATCCATAACTACTCTACTCGTTTCCCTTACCTCACATAATTCAATATCCTTCTCCTTGGTGAATACCGAAGAAAAGAAATTGTTCAATATCTCCCCCATCTCTTTTGGCTCTGCAGATAGCTGCCCACTCTGTTTCTCCAATGGACCAATTTTATCCCTCGTTATCCTTTTGCTATTAATATAGCGGTAGGAACCCTTTGGATTTACTTTCACCTTACTTGCCAAAGCAACCTCATATCTTCTTTATTCAATATTTTGGTGAATAATCTTGGGGCTGATGGGGCAATGCTTTGTACCATGGGGCCTATGGGGCAATGCTTTGTACCATCCAGATGAATTTTAGGTATCTGCGATGATCCTTGTATATGGGTACTAGATAGTAAGCATCTTTAAGATAAATGCTTGCCATGAAGTGTCCTTTGGAATTCAGTTGTTTGGCAGTAACATATGTCTCCATTTTGAAATGTATATACTTAACAAATTTGTTTAGTGATGTTAAGTCAATGATGATGCGACAGCCACCATCTTTATTGGTTTTAGTGAATATATTCGATACAAATTCCAAAGGTTCATGTTTGGTCTTTTCGATGACCTCCTTTGTGATAAGTCTCACCAGTTCAGCTTGTCCCTCACGTTTCTCTTTGACGGTGGGAGAAATACCCTTTGGGGCCATTGTTGAACTGGCGGCGTTTTTTCTGACATGAATTGTATTTTATATCCACTAATGCTGTTGAGTATATACTTGTCACTCGTGACCATATCCCATGCTTCTTTAAACAAGTGTAATCTCCCCCCTGTTAATAAAGCACCCTTATTCTCTATATGCGGGTAGGGACCAGACCCACCTACCTCCATGGTTATTGGCGATTCTGTTTCTTCATTTTCCTGAAGATTTTGTTCTGACGTGCTGGCGATGTTGGGGGGAGGCGCATTTTCCAGAGGGTCCGCTGCGGTCCCTGATCTAAAAAGGTCTTTGGGGATTATGTGCGGACCCCAAGCGTTCACCAGTCCCATATTGCGGACGTCGACTGGTGGATGCCGTGGGGTGCTGCCGCTTGGGTATCGGAGGTCTTGGTTTGCTCGTCCCGGGTCCTGCCCTCATTAGGCCGAAGGTTTTTGATGCTTCCTCCATCTCCTTCAGTTTTTTATTGAGATCTTTCCCAAATAGCAGCGCGTCCATCTCCGCAGCTGGGGCTTTACACAAGCCAGCAAATTTGGGATTGAGGGCAGGTCTTATGTTTACTTCCGGAGATTGTTGATCTCAAATTGTGTGGTACACATTAATGCCAGCACATCCTGCTGGCAGGTATCCATCTCCGTGGTCTCCACGGAACGAGCAAAGGCTGTGATGGCCGACGTCAGGAGCCTTAGGATCCGCTGTAGCTTGAGTTCTTGGGACCGGATGTGTGACCCCACATGCCCCCAGATTTGGCTGTTGACACTTTTTACTTTGAGGGCCTCACAGTTTTCTGGTGCTGTGTGTTGTTTCAGCACCTCAGCGAGCACCTTTTCCAGTAATGGTTTATTGGATAGATGGTTGATGCTGGCCGCCATTCTTGGTTCCATCGGTGCTCCAGCCCGTGGGGTTGCTACAAAGCGGTCCATCACACCCAACAGCTCTTCCTGTTCCTGCACCCCTGGCATACTCCCGAATTCGTCCGCCTGCCCCTGTTCCAGACCAGCCCAGCCCTGGTCACCAATGCTAGCCTCCAGTAATGAGGGAGCAGAGGGCAGTGCATGAAACACTGTGGAGGGGGTGCCTGACCTCCCTCCGCGAGAGCGCTCTTTCTGCGCATCTCGCTGGAGCTGCTCCAATAGCTGTTGGATGCAGCTCAGACGGCTGTCTCTCCTGCATTTAGGTGGAGACATGTCCCCGTCCGACGAATCGGACGCCACCGGCCGGATGCCTGTTCGGATGGCTAGACATCCAGCCCGCAGTTCAGGCACTAGCGGGACTGGGCTCGGCGCGGTGATGGGGATAGCGGTGCGCCCGGTAATTGTTCCTACCGCCTTCTTCTGGAGCTTTTGTGCCTTGTAGTAGCGAGAGCGCCCCTCAAGCAGCGCGGCTCGCAGGCACCTGCTCCGTGAGCCGCTCCAGCGGCTCAGGCGGCTCTCTCTCCCCCCGTGCGGGTGGAGAGACGTCCCGTCCGAAATCGGGAACACCTGCCGGATGCCTCTTCGGGTGGCTATGCATCCAGCCCGCTGCTCAGGTATAGCGGGCTGGGCTCGGCACGGTGTCGGGGAATAGAGAAACACCGGGTCGCTCCTACCGCCTGTTGCTGCCCCCCTCCCCGACGAGAAACGTTCCTCCTTGAACGGGGGACAGTTTTGTTCCAGAGCCTTTTTCTCTGCCTGTAAAAAACACAAGCAGAAAAAGGCCCACCTGTAAAAGAAACCCGACCTCAGGGTACTCACCTGACGGTCCGTTTCATTCTGTAGCGGGAGCGCCTAAGTCCCGTTGCAGCCGCTGTTGCACTGCTGGCGTAATGCCGCGCCTGCGCACTGAGCGGGTTCTTCACGTAGTCACTCACGTGACTCCGAAGTAAAATCTGTACTCTATCCCTCAAAATACTCTCCAGTCATATTCTGATCACAGATGTTAGGCTCACTGGCCTGTAATTCCCAGCCTGTTCCCTGCGGCTCTTTTTGAGTAGAGGCACAACGTTTTCCATCCCTCCAGCACCTCGCCTGTATTTAACGACGTCTCATAAATCTCAGTGAGGTTTGACACTTCTGCTAATCAAGCATCTGTCTCTCTGCTTTAAAAATATCCACTGAGTTGGCCTCCACAACATTCTGTGGCAAATAATTCGACAGTTTCAGCACAAGGATCGGTTAATACAATCAAGACTCAACTTTATCAGTGTTATACTGTATTTGGTAGTGTTCACAAACTATACTTATACCAAACACCTTTGTAGCTCACCTGTTCCCATGGGCCATTTCCCTTATTTGAGGGGCGTCTCCACCACACCCTGCTGTCTAGCAGCAAAAAGACCTTCGACAGTGGTTCTCCCCCACAGAGGCTTCGCATTGAATTCAGTGCGTCCCTCAGTATGTAATCCTGCAGTTTGGAGCACGCCATTCGCCAAAATTCCCTGACAAAGATCTCGCTCTGCTGGCAGGTGAGAAAAGTTCGGGCAGACCAAAGAGTGTCTTTCATCGAGTTGATGACCTTCCAGTAGCACTCGACGTACGCCTCTGAAAGTGCCCCTGAAAACAGTCTGTAAATCAAGAGACAAGAAGCAAGAGACATTTATTGTCACATGTACCAACATTGACATTTGTGGTCACCATACAGACATACAAACAAAGGGCACAGGACACGATAGTCTTGAACATAGACATCTACACACAGCGGAATCAAAGTTTCCCATTGTGAGGGAAGACACCAAAGTTCAGTCATCCTCCGCTGTTGTCCTCTGTTGTTCACCCGTGGCCCGGGGGTCTCCCGAACCCCTCGCTGTCGACACTACGGGCGGCCCGATGTTCAAGCCCGTTCGCCGGGTTGATGGAACACCGATGTCGGAACGAGAGAACATTCTCAACGGCTTTTACTTCCGAATCGGCCACTACCTACCGGAGACCACGGCTGAGCTGGGCGGAGTTTCACGCTGGCGGCCCAGTTTTTTTATTTGTATTCTGTTTGCACGAATTAACCATTCACAGAATTCACAAAGTCACTCCATTGGAGGACGTAGATTTACGGTTCGAGGGCAAAGTTTAAACGTCATGTGCAGGGCAAGATGTTTTTTCTGAACACCAATTGGTGGCAGCCTGGGATGAGCTGCCATGGGTGGTGGTGTAGATACAATAGTAGCGTTCTTGAGGCTTTCAGAGAGGCACCTGGATATGCAGGGAATGGAGAGATGTGGATCTAGAGGGTCGAACAGCCTGTGACTTTGCATTAATGTCTGTCCTATATTCATTCTAGCAAGAGTTTTATTGTATCTGTACGCTATCACTATCAGAAGTGATAGGAGCAAATTAGACCATACTGCCCATCATATCTGCACCGCCTTTCAATCATGTCTGATATACCTCTCCCTCCTATCCCCATTCTCCTGCCTTTTTCCCATAGGTCCTGCCCCCAGTACACCACTGTCCCTCTGCCTGAAAAAATAAACTTAATTCAATTTGACTCTAAGCAATTTCCTATTGTGCGCTTTCATCAATTTTACAAAGAGCAACATTTGAACTCTTGTCTTTTGTGGCTCGGTCTCCTCAGCCAATCACTCTTATTCCCATGGGAGATTGACCCTACATCAGAGTGTCATGCAGTTTTGCAGCACGGAAACAGGCCCTTCGGCCCACAGCTTCCTTGCCAAACATGATGCCACATCTACACTACTGATATTTGCCTGCCGTTAGCTCATATACCTCTAAATCTTCCTTATCACTACATCTGTCCATTAATATTTCAAATGTGGTTGCAATACTTTTAGTTTAGTTTAGTTTAGTTTACATATACAGCAGGGAAAAAGGCTATTCGACCCACCCAGTGCTCACCGACGAGCAATTCCTGCACACTCACACTATCTTACACATATTAGGATAATTTTACATTCATACCAAGCCAATTAACCTACACACCTGGTACAAACTCGGTACAGACAGCACCCGTAGTCAGGATGGAACCCGCGTCTCTGGCGCTGTGAGCGCTGGAAGGCAGCAAGTCTACCGCTGCGCTACAATGCCACCTGCCTCATACCTCCTCGGCATATCATTCCATATGTCCACTAACCTGTGTGATAAAGTTGCCCTTCATATTGTTATTACAATTTCCCCCCTCACTTTGCACCCGTATCCTCCGTTTTAGTCTCCCCTACCATGGGGAAAAGGCTGTGACCAGTTTCTCAGTTTATCAATTTAGTTTATTGTCACGTGTACCAAGGTAGAGTGAACAACTTGTGTTGCGTGCTAACCAATCAGCAGAAAGACAATACATCTTTACAATCGAGCCATTTACAGTGTATATAGAAATGATAAGGCATAGTGCATGTTAAAGTCCGATCAAAGATAGACCGAGGGTCACCAAAATGTAAATTCGTTACATCGTGTGTCAGACGACGTATCTTCTGTCGTCGTCCAACATGTTGACAGAATTGGTCGCCCTACACGTCACAGAGTGCATCATGTCATTGTTTCCGGGAATCGCCACGAAAAGGCTTCTATCATGATCCCCACTTGAGGTCGATGAAGTTTAGGTATGCTCTCTAGTTGTGCTAGGATGATTCAATTGCCTGACAATAGCTGGGAAGAAGCTGTCCCTGAATTTGGAGGTGTGCAATTTCACACCTATACCTTTTGCCCGATGGGAAAGGGGAGAAGAGGGAGTGACCATGGTTCGCCTCATCCTTGATTATGCTGCTGACCTTGCCAAGGCAGCGTGAGGTATAAATTGAGCCAATTGAAGGGAGGTAGATTTGTGTGACGGTTTGGTCTGCGTCCACAATTCACTGCAGTTTCTTGCGGTCTTGTATTGCGCTGTTTCTAAACTAGGTTGTGATGCATTCCAATAAAATGCTTGCTTTGGGACATCTGTAGACATTGGTGAGAGTTGTATGTGACATGCTGAACTTCCTAAGCCTGCTAAGGATGTAGAGTCATTGGTGTGCTACCCAACTCACCTCAACTATGCCCATCAAGATTTTCTAAACCACTGCACGCATGTCCTTTTCCTGCACTCCAGAGATAACAGTCACAGCCTATCCATCCTATTTCTTTACCAAACACTACAGTTCCATTAACATGCTTATGAATAGTTTCTGCACCCTCTTGTGTTTAATGATATTCTTCTGATCAGGTGGTAACCAGAACGGACATACTACTCCAAACGTCCACAGCGTGTACAACTGCAGCACGATGTCCCAGAACTTGTACTCGATGTCCTGTCTAATGATGGCAACAATACCATTTACCTTCTTCATCACCCTGTGTCAACCTTCTCAAGGAACAGTGGACTTGTATTCCTTGCTTTGTTCCAGGGTAAACATGCCCAGCCTCTTGAATCTCTCCCAATAACTAAAGTCCTCTAATCTAAACAAACCCTTGGTGAAACTCCGCTGAACCCCTTCCAGCACAATCACAATCTCATGACCAGATCTGCACACAATGCACAAAGTGTGGCCTGCCCAGTGTTTTGTGAAGTTGTAATATTCCAACTCCTTTACACCAGTGAGACCTGGTGTGAATTAGACTGCCATAAGACTGAAAACTTGCACTCTGTCAGCCAAGGCCGGTTGGTTCTCACAGTTGCTGAACTATTCTGAATCCTCTTCCCAAGAACAACACCTAATATTCCGCTTGGGCAGCTTACAACCCGACGGCATGAACGTTGAATTCTCCAATTCTAAATTGTCTCTAACTCCCCCTAACCACCTGTCCCTCTTTGTCACCCCCATCCCCCTCACTAGGCTGTGCCCCACCTGTGCTTCCGTCTGTTTCTCCCCTCATCCTCTCGGGAACCGAGATCAATGAAAAGCATGTATCTTCCAGCAGCTGAGCAGATCGGAGCACAGGAGGTCCTTCGGGAAATGTTGGAAAGATAAACGTCAAAATATCAGAATCAAAGGGTGACAGCAGGCCCTTCGGCCCGCTGCGTCCGTCCAATCAACCACCATTTACTCTGATCCCACAGTGATAGAAATATAGAAACATAGAAAATAGGTGCAGGAGTAGTCCATTTGGCCCTTCGAGCCTGCTCCGACATTCAATATGATCATGGCTGATCATCCAACTTAGTATCCCGTACCTGCCTTCTCTCCATACCCCCTGATCCATTTAGCCACAAGGGCCACATCTAACTCCCTTTTAAATATAGCCAATGAACTTACCTGAACTACCTTCTGTGGCAGAGAGTTCCAGAGATTCACCACTCTCTGTGTGAAAAAATGTTTTCCTCATCTCGGTCATAAAGGATTCCCCCTCTATCCTTAAGCCGTGCCCCCTTGTCCTGGACTTCCCCAGCATCGGGAACAATCTTCCTGCATCTATCCTGTCCAACCCCTTAAGAATTGTGTAAGTTTCTATAATATCCCCCCTCAATCTCCTAAATTCTAGCGAGTACAAGCCGAGTCTATCCAGTCTTTCTTCATATGAAAGTCCTGACATCCCAGGAATCAGTCTGGTGAACCTTCTCTGCACTCCATCTATGGCAAGAATGTCTTTCCTCAGATTTCGAGAAAAAACTGTATGCAATACTCCAGGTATAGTCTCACCAAGACCCTGTACAACAGCGGTAGAACCTCCCTGCTCCTATACTCAAATCCTTTTGCTATGAATGTTAACATATCATTCGCTTTCTTCGCTGCCTGCGGCACCTGCATACCTACCTTCAATAACTGGTCTACCATGACACCCAGGTCTCGTTGCATCTCCCTTTTCCTAATCGGCCACCATTTAGATAACAGTCTGCTTTCCTGTTTTTGCCACCAAAGTGGATAACCTCACATGTATCCACATTATACTGCATCTTCCATGCATTTACTCAGTCAGTCAGCCTATCCAAGTCACCTTGCAGCCTCCGAGCATCCTCCTCACAGCTAACACTGCCCCCCAGCTTAGTGTCATCCGCAAATTTGGAGATGTTGCATTCAATTCCCTCGTCCAAATCATTAATATATATTGTAAATAGCTGGGGTCAAAGCACTGAGCCTTGCAGTACCCAACTAGTCACAGCCTGCCATTCTGAAAAGGACCCGTTTACTCCTACTATGTGCTTCCTGTTTGCCAGCCAGTTCTCTATCCACATCAATGCTGAACCCCCAATACCGTGTGCTTTAAGTTTGTATACTAATCTCTTATGTGGGACATTGTCGAAAGACTTCTGAAAGTCCAGATATAGCACATCCACTGGTTCTCCCCTATCCAATCTACTAGTTACATCCTCGAAGAATTCTATCAGCTTCGACAGACATGATTTAACTTTCGTAAATCCATGCTACATTTGTCCAATGATTTTACCACTTTCCAAATGTGCTGCTATCCCATCTTTAATAACTGACTCTAGCAGTTTCCCCAACAGCGATGTTAGACTAACTGGTCTGTAATTCCCCGATTTCTCCCTCCCTCCCTTTTTAAAAAAAGTGGGGTTACATTAGCTACCCTCCAATCCTCAGAAACTTCTCCAGAATTTAAAGAATTTTGAAAAATTACCACTAATGCATCCACTATATCCTTAAGTACTCTGGGATGCAGCCTATCTGACCCTGGGGATTTAACGGCCTTTAATCCATTCAATTTACCTTACACCACTTCCCGGCTAACCTGGATTTCACTCAGTTCCTCCATCTCCTTTGAGACGCGGTCCCCTGCTATTTCCGGCAGATTATTGATGTCTTACTAAGTGAAGACGGAACGAAATTAGTTATTTAATTGGTCCGCCATGTCCTTGTTCCCCATGATCAATTCACCTTTTTCTGACTGCGGGACCTACATTTGTTTTAACTAATCTCGTTCTCTTCACATATCTATAACACGTTTTGCAGTCAGTAGTTAGTTTTCCTGCCAGTTTTCTTTCATAATCTATTTTCCCTTTCCTAATTAAGCCCTTTGTCCTCCTCTGCTGGTCTCTGAATTTCTCCCAGTCCTCTGGTAGGCTGCTGTTTCTGGCTAATTTGTACGCTTCAACTTTTGCTTTGATACTATCCCTGATTTCCCTTGTTATCCACGGATACATTACCTTCCCTGAATTATTATTTGGCCAAACTGGGATGAACAATTGTTGTAGTTCATCCATGCTGTCTTTAAATGCCTTCCATTGCATATCCACCGTCAACCCTTTAAAAATTAATTGCCAGTCAATTTTGGCCAATTCACGTCTCGTACCCTCAATGTTACCTTTCTTTAAGTTCAGAACCATTGTTTCTGAATTAACAATGCCACTCTCCATCCTAATGAAGAACTCAAACATATTATGTTAACTCTTGCCCAAGGGGCCATGAACAACAAGACTGCTAACTAACCCTTCCTCATTACTCAATACCCAGTCTAGAATAGCCTGCTCTCTCGTTGGTTCCTTCACACGTTGGTTTAGAAAACTATCCCGCATACATTACTAGAAATCCTTTTCCTCAGCACCCCTGCCAATTTGATTCACCCAATCTATATGCAGATTGAAGTCACCCATTATAACTGTTTTACCTTTGTTGCACGCATTTCTAATTTCCTGTTTGATGCCATCCCCAACTTCACTACTGCTGTTAGGTGGCTTGTACACAACACCCACTAGCGTTTTCTGCCCCTTAGTGTTTCGCAGCTCCACCCATATCGATTCGATATCCTCCAAGCTAATGTCCTTCCTTTCCATTGCGTTAATCTCCTCTCTAACCAGCAACGCTACCCCACCTCCTGTTCCTTTCTGTCTATCCCTCCTGAATATTGAATTAATGAGCAGTATGTTCAGCTCCAAGCCTTGGTCACCCTGGAGCCATGTCTCCGTGATCCCACCTATATCATAATCATTAATAGCTATCTGCACAATCAACTCATATTAATAGCTATCTGCACATTCAACTCATCTGGGGTTATTGGGAAAGACAGGAGAATGCTGTTAGGAAAGAAAGAGATAGGTCAGCCATGATCGAATAGTGGACTGGGCTTAGAGCCATAAAGAGTGATAAAGTATGGAAACAGCCCCTTCGGCCCAACTTGCCCACATCGGCCAACATGTCCGAGCTGTATTAGTCCAACCTGCCTGCTTTTGTCCATATCCTTCCAAACGTATCATATCAATTTACCTGTCAAACAGGCACCACTTAATGTTGGGGTAGTTCCTGTCTCATTTCCCTGGCAGCTTGTTCTAGACCATCACAGCCGTGTGTGTGAAAATGTTACAGCTCAGATTCCTATTAAATCTTTTCCCCTTCCTCGGCTCCTCGATTCACGTAGTCTGACCAAGAAACTCTGTGCATCACCACGATCTATTCCTCTCGTGATTTTATACAACTTTATAAGATTACCCTCATCCTCCTGCGCTCCAATGACTTGTATCCCAGCCTAATCAACCTCTCCCTGTGGCTCACATTCTCTTGTCCTGGCAAGATAAAGAGTCCGGTAAAGATCATCGTAAACACTTGATTGGCTGAATGGCTCAATTATGCTCATATAACCATATAACCATATAACAATTACAGCACGGAAACAGGCCATCTCGGCCCTACAAGACCTCATGATCTCTTTTCATTCCTCCACATTTTCATCAACTCTCCCCAGATGTTGCGCATCATCCGCTCATGGGACAATTTATAGCACCAATTAAACCAGAGGGCATAGGATTGAGGTGAGAGTTGTGCATGTTTCCCTCCTCTTATTCCACGTCCCTGATAATGAAGCAAAACACCGTCTTCCTCCTACACCACGTCTTCTGCCTCTACTGCCATCTTTAAGGGTCTATTAATCTATATCATTCCCAGCAGAATGGTGGACAAACTGTCTGATCTAGGTGTTAATGCAAACACATGTGGATGGATTAAGGACTTTTTAACAGACCGCCCACAGACTGTCAGGATGGGGTCCAATTACTCCCCAGTCCTGACGATTAGCACAGGTGCGCCACAAGGATGTGTGCTGAGTCCAATCTTGTATACAATATACACTTACGACTGTATACCAACACACAGTACAAACAGTATCATCAAGTTTGCGGACGACACGACTGTTGTGGGACTGATAAACAACGATGACGAGTCTGCCTACAGGGATGAAGTCCAAAAACTGACCGTCTGGTGTACCAAAAACAACCTGGTACTAAACCCATCAAAGACAAAAGAACTTGTCGTTGACTTCAGGAGGAAGAGGAGAGAGGAACCTGCTCCATTATACATCAAAGGAGACATGGTGGAGAGAGTCAACGACTTTAAGTTCCTGGGAATAAACATCTCCCAGGACCTCAAATGGCAAATGAACACCGTCACTCTCTTGAAGAAGTCTCATCAGCGGATGTATTTCCTGAGGTCTCTACGGAGAGCTAACGTCTCACAGCCGCTGCTGCTGTCCTTCTATCGATGCGCCATGGAAAGTATCCTCACCTATGGAATCCTGGTGTGGTTTGCCAGCTGTACTATGGCTGAGAGGAGGGCGCTGCAGGGAATTATAAAAACTGCGCAGCGCATTACAAACGCTAACCTGCCCTCCTTGGATGACATATACAAGGCCCGATGCTTGCGCAGGGCCATAAATATCAAGAAGGACACATCCCACCCTGCCAACCACCTTTTTACTCTGCTACCCTCTGGGAGGCGATTCAGGTCTCTGCAGGCTCGCACCGGTAGACTTAAAAATAGTTTCTATCCATGTGCGATAAAAGAGCTTAACTCCAATAGTGAACACTGGGAAGCAAGAAGTAACTTCGAGGAATACCGCTGAATTATTTTAAACTCTTTAAAAAATGTATTATTATTTTACTATTAACTGTACATATGTGTATTGGTTGTCGTGTTGTATTTATTTTAACGGAGGAGAAGCAAATGGAATTTCGTTGCTCAGTTTTGTGCAATGACAATAAAACATATTCTATTCTATTCTATTCTATTCTATTCTATTCTATTCTGAAGTGCCCTTAGTAACGTCATAAACAATTTAGATGAAGTTCCACGGTATCTAAGTTACCCATCACTGTCTTTACAGATGTGCTGCCAAAACATCTGACACCTTGTGTGACCAGGGTTAGTGGTGCCGTCGTGACTGTGAGAACAGAAGGAAAAGCAGGATGTGTGAGACATACAAGTATAAAAGCTTTGTGTGTGGGGGAAAAGCCTCGGAAAAGCAGTCAACATAACAAAAGACGTCCCAGCCTGGACATTTCTCTTCTTCCTGATGCTCTCGGGCAGAAGGTACAGAAGCTTGAAAGCGAACACGGCCAGACCCAGGAACAGCGTCCTCCCACCTGACCGCCTGTCCTTCCATAAGCTAGGTCACTGTCCGATTCACCTCTACCCGATTGCAAACACTGGACTTTGTCTATGGAAGTGGTCAGCTACAATGACGAGAACTATATTCTATACTCCGTATTTCCCCCTTTGTTCTAACTATTGTACTTGAGTTTGAATTGATTGTACATATATATAATATAAACTAATCTGATTGAACAGCATGCATAACAAATCTATTCACCACACATCATTGGGCGGGACAATAGTTAAACCATTCCTCTCCCTCTCTATTCCGCTCTTTCTCTCACAATTTTTCATACTCATCCCTTCACCCTTCTCTCCTCTCCCCCATCTCTCACTCTTTCCTCCCTTTCTCTACCCCATTCCACCTCTCCCTCTTCCTCCCCAGTCTCTCACCCTTCCTCTCCCCTGTTCCCTCTCTCGCCCACTCTCCTCGCTGTGGTCCACTACATGGATGAGGTTTTGACATCACACATTGTTCCATCTTTAAATATGCTACACAAACACCGACCACTGAAGCTGAAACAACAAACTAGGCAGGATGAAGATTTGCAAAATGTCAATTGTGTTAAAATGTTTCAGGATGCTCTCAAGAAAATGCCTGAATGGGAAAATGTTATGGGGTTCAAGAAGAGGACAGAGGACACACTCGACTCTCTTTCCCGAAGGAAACACGGTAAGTTGAATTTTGGAATAAACCCACACTGTAATAAAAACAGTAAGTGTCAGTCTTGGACAATGGGTAATGGGGAAACAGGTTTGTGATCTCACATGATAACAGAGTAAAGGTAGAATAAAACAAATTAAAATTATCCTTACAATTGTAACCATATAACCATATAACAATTACAGCACGGAAACAGGCCATCTCGGCCCTACAAGTCCGTGCCGAACAATTATTTTCCCTTAGTCCCACCTGCCTGCACTCATACCATAACCCTCTATTCTCTTCTCATCCATATGCCTATCCAATTTATTTTTAAATGATACCAACGAACCTGCCTCCACCACTTCAACTGGAAGCTAATTCCACACCGTTACCACTCTCTGAGTAAAAAAGTTCCCCCTCATATAACCATATAACCATATAACAATTACAGCACGGAAACAGGCCATCTCGACCCTTCTAGTCCGTGCCGAACACATAATCTCCCCTAGTCCCATATACCTGCGCTCAGACCATAACCCTCCATTCCTTTCCCATCCATATAACTATCCAATTTATTTTTAAATGATAAAAACGAACCTGCCTCCACCACCTTCACTGGAAGCTCATTCCACACAGCTACCACTCTCTGAGTAAAGAAGTTCCCCCTCATGTTACCCCTAAACTTCAGTCCCTTAATTCTCAAGTCATGTCCCATTGTTTGAATCTTCCCTACTCTCAGTGGGAAAAGCTTTTCCACGTCAACTCTGTCTATCCCTCTCATCATTTTAAAAACCTCTATCAAGTCCCCTCTTAACCTTCTGCGCTCCAAAGAATAAAGCCCTAACTTGTTCAACCTTTCTTTGTAACTTAGTTGCTGAAACCCAGGCAACATTCTAGTAAATCTCCTCTGTACTCTCTCTATTTTGTTGACATCCTTCCTATAATTAGGCGACCAAAATTGTACACCATACTCCAGAATTGGCCTCACCAATGCCTTGTACAATTTTAACATTACATCCCAACTTCTATACTCAATGCTCTGATTTATAAAGGCCAGCACACCACAAGCTTTCTTTACCACCCTATCTACATGAGATTCCACTTTCAGGGAACTGTGCACAGTTATTCCCAGATCCCTCTGTTCACCTACATTCTTCAATTCCCTACCATTTACCATGTACGTCCTCATGTTACCCCTAAACTTCTGTCCCTTAATTCTGAAGTCATGTCCTCTTGTTTGAATCGTCCCTATTCTCAAAAGGAAAAGCTTGTCCACTTCAACTCTGTCTATCCCTCTCATCATTTTAAAGATCTCTATCAAGTCCCCCCTTAACCTTCTGCGCTCCAGAAAATAAAGACCTAACTTATTCAACCTTTCTCTGTAACTTAGTTGTTGAAACCCAGGCAACATTCTAGTAAATCTCCTCTGTACTCTCTCTATTTTGTTGACATCCTTCCTATAA
This sequence comes from Amblyraja radiata, assembly GCF_010909765.2. Lineage (NCBI taxonomy): Eukaryota > Metazoa > Chordata > Chondrichthyes > Rajiformes > Rajidae > Amblyraja > Amblyraja radiata. The sequence goes on along the minus strand of NC_045985.1, from coordinate 27,238,909 downwards.
TTGGGCGCCCAAAATTGTACACCATACTCCAGATTTGGTCTCACCAATGCCTTGTACAATTTTAACATTACATCCCAGCTTCTATACTCAATGCTCTGATTTATAAAGGCTAGCATACCAAATTGTAAGTTGATGTATTTTGCGAAGTCAAACAGGGAATACCAAACACAGTACATGGCGGGGCATGGATAAACGTGAGTGAAGAGAAGGGCCTTGGGCCCAAGTCAACAGCTCCCTAAAAGTGGCAATGTCAGTAGACAGGGTGGTGAAGAAGACACGCTGGCCTTTGTTGGTCTCAGCATTTAATATAATCGTTGGGAGTTAAGTTGCAACTTTACGATACGATAATAGTTGATGTTGTTGGGAGCCACTGAACGGGTGTAGTGGCCACACTGGGAGAAGGATGTGGTCACACTGAAGGAGGTGCAGAGCAGATCCATAACCATGGTTCCTGGATTCGAGAACCCTTGTTATCAGGAGACCCTGTTTTCCTTCAGTGGAGAAGTTGAAGACTATCTTGGGTGTGGTAGCCTTTTGGAGGTTGAAAACGAGAAGCCAGTGCGACTTGGGTGGGAGAGGGATCGGGAGACAGATAGAATGCCCCGGCATTATTTCGTGTGCAAAATTAGAGCACCTGGTATTGGGGTTAGGATACTGACATGGATAGACAATTAGTTGGCAGACAGGGAGCAAAGACAAGCGAGGAACCGGTCCCTTTCAGAATGGCAGGCAGTGGCTAGTGGGGTACCGCAAGGCTCGGTGCTGGGACAGCAGCAATTTACAATACACATTAATGATTTATGTGAAGGGATTAAAAGTAACAATAGCAATTTTGCAGATCACACAAAGCTGGGTGCTGTGTGACCTGTGAGGAGGATGCTATATAGGATGCAAGATGACTTCCCAGGTTGGGTGCGAAGGCAGATGTATGGCAGATGCAGTCTAAATTGGGTAAATGTAATGTCATTCATTGATCTTTATCTCTCCACATCACCGTCTATATCTCTTGATTCCCTTATCCCTAACCGGTCTGACGAAGGTTCTCGACCCGAAACGTCACCCACTCATTCTCTCCGAAGATGCTGCCTGTCTCGCGGAGTTACTCTAGCCTCTTGTGTCTAACTGTCGGAATACCTTGGCTACCTGGTGAAATAAATCAATATTCATAATATTGGGTTGTAAGCAACCCAAGCGAAATATGAAATGCTGTTCTTCCAATTTGCGTGTAGCCTTACTCTGACAACGAAGGAGGCCGAGGACAGAAATGTTCGTGATGGAATGAGAAGGATTATTAAAGTGTCCAGCATCCGGGAGATGAGGCAGGTTCAGGCGGGTTGAGCGAAAGTGTTCCGCAAAGCGATCACGCATTATGTGGTTTGGTCTCGCCTGTGCATAATAGTCCACATATTGAACAAAGAATACAGTAGATTAGGTTGAAATGAGGTGCAAGTAAACCTCTGCCGAACCTGAAAGGACCCGGGGTCCCTGGACAGCGTCGAGGGAGGAGGTAAAGCGACAACAGTTGCATCTTCTATGGTTGCAGTGGAAGGCACCTGGGGTGGGTGTGGTTTTGGTGCGAGGGATGGATTAACCTGGGAGCGGCGGAGCGAACTGCCTTTGTGGAGCCGGAAATGGGTGGATATGGTAAAATGTGGCTAGTCGTTGGATCCTTTTGGAGGTGGCGGAAAATTCAAAGGATGATGTGTTTTTTGCGACGTCTGAGGCGGTCGAAGGTAAGGAATACGGAGACTGTCTATTTTGCGACTAGGGGATGGGGGGGCGTGGCAACGGGGGAGCTGCGTGGTACCGGGGACTTTGGCCATCATCAGAACTGAACAAAGACGTAGAGACAAGATGAGGGTCAAGCTGCATTTGGAATATTGTGATCAGTTTTGGTCGCTCAACTGCAGGAAGGATGTCATGAGGCTGGAAAGATTGAACAGACCTATGTGGATTTTGCCAAGATTCGAGGGACCGTGCGAGAGGGAGAGGTTGGGGAAGAAAGAACATTTTTCATTCAGATTCAAATTCAGATTCAAACTTTATTGTCATTGTGCAGTGTACAGTACAGACGCAACGAAATGCAGATATCATCTCCCTAGAAGAGCGACTTGGAATATGAGCAATAAATACATATATTTACGTGCATAAAGTCGTAGTAGTGCAATTTTATTCTGGTGGATTGAGTGTGTGTGTGTGTGTGTGTGTGGGGGGGGGGGGGGGTTGACAATCACCGAGGTACAGTGTTGAGTAATGTAACAGCCGCAGGGAAGAAGCTGTTCCTGGACCTGCTGGTCCGGCAACGGAGAGACCTGTAGCGCCTCCCGGATGGTGGGAGGGTTAGCAGTCTGTGGTTGGGGTGAGAGTAGTCCTTGACGATGCTGAGCGCCCTTCGCAGATATCGCTTGCTTTGGACAGACTCAATGGAGGGAAGTGAGGAACCGGTGATGCGTTAGGCAATTTTCACCACCCCCTGCAGTTCTTTCCGGCCGGAGGCAGAGCAGTTGCCATACCATACTGTGATACAGTTGGTAAGGATGCTCTCGTTGGTACAGCGGTAGAAGTTCACCAACATCTGAGGAGACAGATGGACCTTCTTTAGTCTCCTCAGGAAGAAGAGACGCTGGTGAGCCTTCATGACCAGAGTTGAGGTATTGTGGGTCCAAGAGAGGTAATCGGAGATGTTGACCCCCAGAAACATGAAGCTGGAAACACGCTCCATCTCCGCCCCGTTAATATGGATGGGGAGGTGCATGCCGCCCCTTGATTTTCTGACGTCTACAATGAGCTCCTTGGTCTTCTTGGAGTTAAGGGCCAAAAGTTTAGTACAACGCCAAGTGGTGATATCATAAAATGCATCATTAAGGTAAATGCACAGTCTTTTACCCAGGGTAGGCTAATCCTGGCCTTTAGGTTTAACTTGCTAGGGGAGAAATCTAATCGGGACATAAAGGATAATGTATCCATTCAGTGAGTGGTGGGTACCAGATGCCAAGGGAGGGAGTTGAGGTGGGACGTTAAACATCAACGTTAAACATTATTTTGGACAGATACGTGAATTGGAAAGGTTTCGAGCGATATGGGCCTAATGCGGGCAAGCGGGACTATCATAGATTGTGCATTTTGGTTGGCATGGACGAATTCAGCCGCTTCTCGGACTACAAACCTTCCGGTTAATCTAAGTGATATATTAACAGCAGATTACTTTGTCTTTCAGGCAGTGAATTTGTGTTTCAAGTCGAGCACTCAGGGGTTCCAGCGAGTGTGAAAGAACCGAACATTGTAAAGTACGACAATATTCAGGTGAACAAGGGTCTCGGGTACAATAGTGAGACTGGACATTTCACATGCAAAAAGAATGGCCTGTATTTCTTTGGCTACTCGACACTGCCAACGCGAGGCACAATGACCGATGTGACGCTGATGAGAAATGGCACTCCAACAAGTCGGATCTATACCCATATGACATCGGCAAATGTTCAGGACACCATGAAAAACATCATCCTATATCTCCATAAAGCGGATCGGTTGTGGGTGCATGTGACCGAAGGCAGCATCTGGTGTAGAGGAGGTTCCAATACCTTTCAAGGTTCCCAGCTGCCAAACTAGCAGGGCCAAGCAATGCTTCGCCTCTGCAAACCCAACCCGCTTTTTGAGTTCTGCAGCTGAAAACGCTCAAACACAGCTGTGATGGTATTGAATAAACATGGTTTAAAACATTCAAAAGTGTTTATTTGTTGTTGGTTAGTTGAGTTTAGAGATACAGCGCGGAAACAAGCCCTTCTGCCTACCGAGTCCGCGTCGACTAGCGAAACCCACATATTTAACCCTATCCTACACACACTAGGGACACTTTATAATATTCCAAGCCTATTCATCTATAAACCAGTAGGTCTTGGAAATGTGGGAGGAATCCGGAGCTCCAGGAGAAAGCGCATGATGGTCACGAGTACAAGCATAAACTCTGTACAGACAGCAGATGTCGGCTGGATCGAAACCGGGTCTCTGGCGCTGATCATATTGAATGGCGGTGCAGGCTCGAAGGGCCGAAAGGCATACTTCTGCATCTATTTTCTATGTTTCTATGTTTCTATGTAAGGCAGCAACCCTGCTGCTGAGCCAATGTGCCGTATTGACTGAAAGGATACTATATGTATAGTAAGGACTACAGACAGCTATGGGCCAAATGTAACCAGGCCTGCATGGCAACTTGATTAACCATATAACCAAATAACCATATAACAATTACAGCACGGAAACAGGCCATCTCGGCCCTACAAGTCCGTGCCGAACAATGTTTTCCCCTTAGTCCCACCTGCCTGCACTCATACCATAACCCTCCATTCCCTTCTCATCCATATGCCTATCCAATTTATTCTTAAATGATACCAACGAACCTGCCGCCACCACTTCCACTGGAAGCTCATTCCACACCGCTACCACTCTCTGAGTAAAGAAGTTCCCCCTCATGTTACCCCTAAACTTCTGTCCCTTAATTCTGAAGTCATGTCCTCTTGTCTGAATCTTCCCTATTCTCAAAGGGAAAAGCTTGATCAGATCAACTCTGTCTATCCCTCTCATCATTTTAAAGACCTCTATCAAGTCCCACCTTAACCTTCTGCGCTCCAGAGAATAAAGACCTAACTTATTCAACCTATCTCTGTAACTTAGTTGTTGAAACCCAGGCAACATTCTAGTAAATCTCCTCTGTACTCTCTCTATTTTGTTGACATCCTTCCTATAATTGGGCGACCAAAATTGTACACCATACTCCAGATTTGGTCTCACCAATGCCTTGTACATTAGCAAGGACAATGTGGATGCAAGGGTATGCAGAGAGAGGGAAACAAAAAATATAATGTCCATCAAAAGACAACAGTTTGAAGGATGCCATTTGTAAAACAAAATTTCGCATAAAATTAGAAATTGATTCAAGACAAGTTGAATAGTGTTAATTTTCACGTCACGGGAAAAGTAAGTGCAATTAAAATCTTGCTTGATATCGTATTGCGGGGCATCGTAGAATTATAATTTTCGAGGTACTGCGCCAAAAAGGCCCTTTGTCCCACCGAGTCGGCGTGGGCCAGCGATCCCCGCACATTAATACTATCCTTCATACACAAGGGAAAATGTTTACATTGTAAGCCAATTAACGTACAAACCTGTCCGTCTTTGGAGTGTGGGTGGAATCTGAAGATCTCGCAGAATCCTAATTTGAGGAAAGAATTGTTGCTATTGAGGATGTGCAGCATTGGTTTACGAGGTTAATTCCAGGGATAGCGGGATGAAAGACTGAAACGACTGGGCTTGTATTCACCGGAATTTAGAAGGATGAGAGAGGATCTTAGAGAAACATAAAACATTATCAAGGGATTGGACAAGCTAGATGTGGGAGTCTACAACCAGGCGACAGTTGAATAGTAAGTGGTAGGCCATTTACTGTCACAGTCTTCCCTCTCCTCATTCTATGAATACCTGGTGATGCCCTTTGGCCTCACAAACGCCCCGGCCGTCTTCCAGGCTTTGGTCAATGACGTTCTCAGAGACATGTTGAACAAGTACGTGTTCGTCTATCTTGATGACATCCTCATATTTTCACGGACCAAGGAGGAACGCGTACACCACGTCCAGGCAGTTCTACATCGGCTCCTGGAGAACTCGCTCTTCGTTAAAGCTGAGAAGTGCGAGTTCCAAGGGAACATCAAGATGGACCCCGCCAAGGGCTCTGCTGTCACCACCTGGCCTGTTCCTGACTCCCGCAAGCAGCTCCAAAGGTTCCTGGGGTTCGCCATTTTTTACCGACGGTTAATCCGTGGCTACAGTACTGTGGCCGCACCCCTCACGGCACTCACCTCCTCCAAGGTTCCGTTCCGGTGGTCTGCCGCGGCCGACGAAGCTTTTCAAACACTCATGACACGGTATTACATCGGCCCCCATCCTCCACGTTCCGGACTCAGAGAGACAGTTCGTGGTGGAGGTGGACGTCTCCGACGTGGGGGTGGGAGCTGTTCTGTCCCAGCGGGCTGCCGGGGATCAGAATCTCCATCCATGCGCCTTCTTCTCCCGACGCCTGACCCTTGCTGAGAGGAATTATGATATTGGCAACCGAGAACTGTTGGCGGTTAAGTTGGCGTTGGAGAAATGGCGTCACTGGCTGGAGGGAACCGAGCAGTCTTTCTTGGTTTGGACTGACCACAAGAACCTTGAATACCTCCAGTCAGCCAAGGGGCTCAACTCTCGTCAGGCCCGCTGCTCTCTCTTCCTCGCCCGTTTCAACTTCTCACTCTCCTACCGACCTGGGTCCCGCAACGTGAAGCCCGATGCCCTCTCTCGACAGTTCTCGGCGAAGGAGGAGCCTGCCTCTGGCCCCACGACCATCCCCCCGTCCTCGCACAGGGTTGCCTCCCTCACCTGAGAAGTGGAGGAGAAGGTCAAGGCGGCCTTGGAGAACCAGCCGGGACCCAGCGCATGCCCTCCTGATCGCCTGTTTGTGGTTTCTGCCCTGCGGTCCGACGTCCTTCAGTGGGCCCACAGCACTCGACTCACCTGTCATTCCGGCATTCAGCGGACCAAGGAGATGGTGCTACGGAGGTTCTGGTGGGCATCGCTGGAGGAGGACACTCGGGAGTTTGTCAACGCCTGTCCCGTTTGCAACCAGCACAATGTCTCACACCAAGCTCCTGCGGGTTATCTGCTTCCACTGCCTGTACCCCATCGACCATGGTCCCACATCTCCCTGGACTCCGTTACCGGCTTGCCCCCATCCAGTGGTCACACCACCATCCTGACCGTGGTCGATAGATTTAGCAAGATGGCTCACTTCGTGCCCCTGCCCAAGCTTCCGTCAGCAAAGGAAACTGCCAAGCTCATGTTGCTCCACGTCTTCAGGCTCCATGGTCTCCCCGTCGATGTGGTCTCCGACCGGGGACCCCAATTTGCCTCTGTGTTCTGGAGGGAGTTCTGCACGCTTGTGGGGGCCACCGTGAGTCTGACGTCCGGATTTCATCCCCAGTCCAACGGCCAAACTGAATAGAAGAATCAGGAGGTGGAGACGGCGCTGTTGTGTATGGTGTCCAAGCATCCCTCCTCCTGGTCCCAGCAGTTGTTGTGGGTGTAGTACGCCCACAACACCCTGACAAGCTCGGCCACTGGGCTCTCCCCTTTCCAGTGTGCCTACGGGTTCCAGCCTCCACTGTTCCCGGCGCTGGAGAAAGATGTTTCCTGCCCGTCCGTCCAGGCCTTCATTCGTCGCTGCCGCAGGACGTGGACCCAAGCCAGGGCGGCTCTTCTCCGCTCCGTGGACCGTTACGCCACGGCTGCCAACCGTCACCGCACCCAGGCCCCCACCTACCTCGCGGGCCAGAAGGTGTGGCTGTCGACCCGGGACCTTCCCTTGAGGGTGGAGTCAAAGAAGTTGTCACCCAAGTTCATCGGTCCCTTTGAGATCCAGAAGGTCATCAACCAAGCGGCTGTGAGGCCTCGTTCCATGCGGGTCCATCCTACGTTCCACGTGTCCAGAGTAAAGCCAGTCCGGGAGATCTCCCTGGTCCCCGCAGTCCCTCCTCCGCCACCTCCTCGTCTCATCGACGGAGGCCCCGCCTTTACGGTGCAGCGCCTGCTGCGCTCCCGCCGTCGCGGGAGGGGTCTCCAATACCTGGTCGATTGGGAGGGTTACGGTCCAGAGGAGAGATCCTGGGTTCCTGCTCGACACATCCTGGACGCCTCCCTCATCAGGGAGTTTCACCGGCGTCGTCCCGACCAGCCGCCCAAGTCCGCCACTACTAGAGGGGTCGCCGCCCCTGAGACTCTGTCCCCTCTTCCGTCTGAGGCGCCCAGTGACGACGAGACGGAGCTTTCCTCTGATGCTATGGAGGAGGGTGCGGACATGGATGTCTCGGACGAATATTAGCCGTCCTCCGGTCCCCCTCCTCCCACCCAACTCTGCGTGGGATTGGGTTTGTTTTCTTTATTGTTTGTTTTCCGTTTTTTGGACGTCAGGAGCCGTCCCTTGAGGGGGGGGGGGGGGGTTCTGTCACAGTCTGCCCTCTCCTCATTCTCATCCACTTCACCTCCCAGTACTTTTCCACCGGTCCCTCCTTCTCCTCACCTGCCTGCCTGCCACTCCCCTCTCATCAGCCCAACTCTCCTCACCTGTTGCACTTAGTTGCCTCTGATAACCAATTAACCCGGTATATAGACTCTCCTCACCGTTCACATAGCGCCAGATTGTTCTCAGCATTCATGCAAGACTCTCCAGCGATTTCCCGACTACGTCTCCTGCCTGCCCCTCTTCGGAACCCTCGCTCAATCCTGAGCCTCTGTGTGAGTACGGTGTACCCATTCCTGTTAATACTCTGTGTTACAGTATCGTCATAAAGTTCATTACCAACTATACCTGCCTGATTCTGTGCTGCTATTGGGTCCAAGCTATACCCGTTACATTTACAACTGAGACGAGGAAAAGCTTTTTCACACAGAGAGTTGTGAATGTGTAGAATTATCTGCCTTTGAAGGCCGTGGAGGCCGATTCATTGGATGCATTCAAAAGATAGTTAGATAGAGAGGGCTAGCGGAATAAAGGGATATGGGGAGAAGGCAGGCACGAGATACTGATTGTAGATGATCAGCCATGATCACAGTGAATGGCGGTGCTGGCTCATAGGGCCAAATGTCCTACTCCTGCACGGTATGTTTTTTATGTTTCTAAAATCCACGCAGGTCAAGGGGAGAACGTACACACTCCGTACAGATAGCACCCGTAGTCGGGATCGAACCCGGGTGTTCGCCGCTGCGGTCACTGAAAGGCAGCAACTCCACCACTGCGCCACATTGCCGCCTTAATAACGCGGAAATTGTTTTTTTTAATCAAAATACACTTTATTCAAAGTAAAATGAATGTGCAATACAGGCAACAAAAAATGAATGTACAATACAGGCAAAAACAACCCCGTCATTCTCGCAGGCTGTACCTACATTCCATGTGGCGTAACGTAGTTTTGACAATCATATGTTCACCTTTGTGGCCTACTGGGGTGAAATCCATTGACGTCTTTGAGGGCCGTCTCCACCACACACTGATTTCCAATGTCCAGCAGCAGAAGGACATTTGACTGTGGTCCTCACCCACATAACCTTGGCGTTGGCTTCAGTTCATCACTCAGCACATACTCCTGCAGTCTGGAGCTGACCAGTGTGACAATATCCATATTATTTATGTATATGAGCTGTATTCATTCTCACACATGCTCACGCTCGCGCACATAATTATGTAAATTAGTCAGTGACCTTTCACTTGGAAACAACATATTAACTATATAACCATATAACAATTACAGCACGGAAACAGGCCATCTCGGCCCTTCTAGCCACTGCCGAACACTTATTCTCCCCTAGTCCCATCTACCTGCACTCAGCCCATAACCCTCCATTCCTTTCCCGTCCACACACCTATCCAATTCATTTTTAAATGATAAAATCGAACCTGCCTCCACTACCTCCATTGGAAGCTCATTCCACACAGCTACCACTCTCTGAGTAAACAGAGTGGACCCAACACAGATCCCTGTGGCACCCCACTAGTCACTGGCCTCCAACCTGACAAGCAACCATCCACCATTCCTCTCTGGCATCTCCCGTTCAGCCACTGTTAAATCCATCTTGCCACTCCACCGTTAATACCCAACAATTGAACCTTCTTAACAAACCTTACATGAGGAACCTTGTCAAATGCCTTACTGAAGACCATATAGACAACATCCACTGCTTTACCCTCATCAATTTCCTGAGTAATCTCTTCAAAAAATTCAAGAAGATTAGTCAAACATGACATTCCAGGTACAAATCCATGTTGACTGTTCTTAATCAGACCCTGTTTATCCAGATGAGTATATATATTATCTTCAATTGATATTGAACAATTTATTTTCTTCGGTTATTCACCAAGGAGAAGGGTACTGAATTATGTGAGGTAAGGGAAACAAGTAAAGTAGCTATGGAAACTATGAGATTCAAAGAAGAGGAAGTACTGACAATTTTGAGAAAATTAAAAGTGGATAAGTCTCCAGGTCTGGACAGGATATTCCCTAGGACACTGAGGGAAGTTAGTGTAGAAATAGCAGGGCTATGACAGAAATATTTCAAATGTCATTAGAAACGGGAATAGTGCCGGAGGATTGGCGTATTGCGCATGTTTTTCAATTGTTTAAAAAGGGGTCTAAGAGTAAACCTAGCAATTATAGACCTGTTAGTTTGACGTCGGTGGTGGGCTAATTAATGGAAAGGATACTTAGAGATGATATATATAAACATCTGGATAAACAGGGTCTGATTACGTACAGTCAACATGGACTTGTGTCTGGAAGGTCATGTTTGACTAATCTTCTTGAATTTTTTGAAGAGGTTACTCAGGAAATTGATGCGGGTAAAGCAGTGGATGTTGTATATATGGACTTCAGTAAGGCATTTGACAAGGTTCCTCACGGAAGGTTGGTTAAGAAGGTTCAATTGTTGGGTATTAATGGTGGAGTAGCAAAATTGATCCAACAGTGCCTGAATGGGAGATGCCAGAGAGTAATGGTGGATGGTTGCTTGTCAGGTTGGAGGCCAGTGACTAGTGGGGTGCCACAGGGATCTGTGTTGGGTCAACTGTTGTTTGTCATGTACATCAATGATCTGGATGATGGTGTGGTAAATTGGATTAGTAAGTATGCAGATGATACTAAGATAGGTGAGGTTGTGGATAATGAAGAAGATTTTCAAAGACTACAGTGAGATTTATGCCAGTTGGAAGAGTGGGCTGAAAGATGGCAGATGGAGTTTAATGCTGATAAGTGTGAGGTGCGACATCTTGGCAGGACAAATCAAAATATGACGTAGAATGTAAATGGTAGGGAATTGAACAAATGCAGGTGAATAGAGTGATCTGGGAATAACTATGCACAGTTCCTTGAAAGAGTAATCTCATGTAGATAGGGTGGTAAAGAAAGCTTTTGGTGTGCTGGCCTTTATAAATCAGAGCATTGAGTATAGAAGTTGGGATGTAATGTTAAACTTGTACTAGGCATTGGTGAGGACAATTCTGGAGTATGGTGTACAATGTTGGTCGCCTAATTATAGGAAGGATGTCAACAAAATAGAGAGAGTACTGAGGAGATTTACTAGAAAGTTGCCTGGGTTTCAGCAACTAAGTTACAGAGAAACGTTGAACAAGTTAGGGTTTTATTCTTTGGAGCGCTGAAGGTTAAGGGGGGACATGATAGAGGTCTTAAAATGATGAGAGGGATAGACAGACCTGACGTGGATAAGCTTTTCCCACTGAGAGTAGGGAAGATTCAAACATGGGGACATGACTTGAGAATTAAGGGACAGAAGTTTAGGGGTAACATGAGGGGGAACGTCTTTACTCAGAGAGTGGTGGCTGTGTGGAATGAGCTTCCAGTGAAGGTGGTGGAGGCAGGTTCGTTTTTATCATTTAAAAATAAATTGGATAGTTATATGGACGGGAAATTAATGGAGGGTTAGAAACATAGAAACATAGAAATTAGGTGCAGGAGTAGGCCATTCTGCCCTTCGAGCCTGCACCGCCATTCAATATGATCATGGCTGATCATCCAACTCAGTATCCCGTACCTGTCTTCTCTCCATACCCTCTGATCCCCTTAGCCACAAGGGCCACATCTAACTCCCTCTTAAATATAGCCAATGAACTTGCCTCGACTACCCTCTGTGGCAGGGAGTTCCAGAGATTCACCACTCTCTGTGTGAAAAAAGTTCTTCTCAAGTTATGGTCTGAGCGCAGGTATATGGGAGTAGGGGAGATTACGTGTTCGGCACGGACTAGAAGGGTCGAGATGGCCTGTTTCCGTTCTGTAATTGTTATATGGTTATATGTTTAATTATCATTTCCATTAATTTGCCCTCCACTGACGTCAAACTAACAGGTGTAGCGGCACCATAAGTGTTGAATGAAGGTGATACGTCAGGCCGGTTCAAAGAGTCGTTTATTCAGTGGTGACACGTTAGGTTGTTGCGCTAACTATATTAAAATGTTGCTGTAGCTGGTGGAGCAGCGACGGCTGGTAATACCTCTCCGCTCCGGTGGTCGGCTCCGGGCAGGTCATGCGGGGGAGCTCGGAGTCCGTCACACAGGGCGGCCTGCCCCGTTGCCGGGAGCGGGAAAGCGGAAGCAGCGGCGGTTTCTGAGCTCCGGTGAGCAGCAGCTGGTGGGGAAGAGGCGGCATGCCGAGTTGGCTGCAGCGTCGTTTTGCAGGGCTCGGCAGCCGGTTGCAGACATCAGGTCACCCGAGGCTGCGTGCTTCAGGAGAGTCCAACTTTCAATTCGTACAGTCGGTGGTCACCAGTGTGGTGCGTTGGTCTCAAAACGAAAGAGAGGAGTCAGGTATTTCGAGAGGCACCTTTATTTGTGTTTCTCACGGTTGTAGGGAAGTCCACACGAGAGAAAGATGGCACCCAAACCCCTGCCTTTAAACCCTCTGGTTAAGGGCCGCCTCCGGCTTGAACCACTCCCCTGCCGAGGTGTTCCACAGTTAGGATGGCGCGACCATTGGGAGCCGCCACACAGGTCTATAGTTGCTTGGTTTACTCTTAGAACCCTTCTTAAACAATGGAAGATCATGCGCAGTACGCCAATCCTCCGGCACCTTTCCCGTTTCCAATGCAAATTGAAATATTTCTGTCATAGCCCCTACTATTTCCACACTAATTTCCCTCAATGTCCTCGGGAATATCCTGTCGGGACCTGGAGACTTATCCAATTTTATATTTTTTCAAAAGTGTCAGTACTTGGATAGTTGGATAGTTATATGGACGGGAAAGGAATGGAGGGTTATGGTCTGAGCGCAGGTATACGGGACTAGGGGAGAATACGTTTTCGGCACGGACTAGAAGGGTCGAGATGGCCTGTTTCCGTGCTGTGATTGTCATATGGTTATATGGTTATAATTCCTCTTTTTTGAATCTCATAGTTTCCATAGCTACTCTACTTGTTTCCCTTACCTCCCATAATTCAATATCATTCGCCTTGGTGAATACCGAAGAAAAGAAATTGTTCAATATACCCCCCATCTCTTTTGGCTCTGCAGATAGCTGTCCACTCTGACTCTCTAATGCACCAATTATATCCATCGTTATCCTTTTGCTATTAATGTAGCTGTAGAAACCCTTTGGATTTACTTTCACCTTACTTGCCAAAGCAACCTTATATCTTCTTTTAGCTTTTCTAATTTATTTCTTAAGATTCTTTTTACATTCTGTATTCTCCTCAAGCACCTCATTTACTCCATGCTGCCTATAATTATTGTAGATCTCTCTCTTTTTCCGAACCAAGTGTCCAATTTTCCTTGAAAACTATGGCTCTTTCCAATATGTACTATTTCCTTTCAACCGAACAGGGACATAAAGATTCTGTACTCTTAAAATTTCATATTTAAATGTCCACCATTTCTCCTCCACATCCTTCCCATCAAACAAAATGTCCCAATTCACTCCTTTTAAATCATTTCGCATCTCCTCAAAGTTAGCCTTTCTCCAATCAAAAATCTCAACTCTAGGTCCAGTTCTGACCATCTCCATAATTATATTGAAACTAATGGTATTGTGGTCACTGGACCAGAAGTGTTCCCCAACACATACCTCCGCCACCTGACCCGTCTCATTTCCGAACAGGAGGACCAGCACTGCCCGTTCTCTGGTAGGCACCTCTATGTATTGCTGCAAAAAACTATAATGCACACATTTTACAAACTCCAAACTACCCAGCCCATTTTTGCAGAATGTGTTTCCCAATCTATGTGTGGAAAATTGAAATCTCCCACAATCACTACCCTGTGCTTACTACTAATATCTGCGATCTCCTTACATATTTTCTCTTCCAATTCTCGCTCCCCATTAGGCGGTCTGTAAAACACCCCTATAAATATAGCTACACCTTTCCCATTTCTCAGTTCCACCCAAATAGTCTCAGGAGGGATAGAGAGAAAGGAAAAGGAGGTGGGGTAGCGTTGCTGATTAGAGAGGAGATTAACGCAATGGAAAGGAAGGACATTAGTTTGCAGGATGTGGAATCGGTATGGGTAGAGCTGCGAAACAATAAGGGGCAGAAAACGCTGGTGGGTGTTGTGTACAGGCCACCTAACAGTGGTAGTGAAGTTGGAGATGGTATCAAACAGGAAATTAGAAATGCGTGCGACAAAGGCAAAACCGTCATAATGGGTGACTTCAATCTACATATAGATTGGGTAAATCAAATTGGCAGGGGTGCTGAGGAAGAGGATTTTTTGGAATGTATGCGGGATAGTTATCTAAATCAACATGTAGAGGAACCAACGAGAGAGCAGGCTATTTTAGACTGGGCATTGAGTAATGAGGAAGGGTTAGTTAGCAGTCTTGTTGTATGTGCCCCCTTGGGCAAGAGTGACCATAATATGGTTGAGTTCTTCATTAGGATGGAGAGTGACATTGTTAATTCAGAAACAATGGTTCTGAACTTAAAGAAAGGTAACTTTGAGGGTATGAGACGTGAATTGGCCAAGATTGACTGGCAATTAATTCTAAAAGGGTTGACGGTGGATATGCAATGGAAGACATTTAAAGACTGCATGGATGAACTACAAAAATTGTTCATCCCAGTTTGGCAAAAGAATAAATCAGGGAAGGTAGTGCATCCGTGGATAACAAGGGAAATCAGGGATAGTATCAAAGCGAAGGATGATGCGTACAAAATAGCCAGAAAAAGCAGCATACCGAAGGACTGGGGGACATTCAGAGACCAGCAGAGGAGGACAAAGGGCTTAATTAGGAAAGGAAAAATAGATTATGAAAGAAAACTGGCAGGGAACATAAAAACTGACTGCAAAAGTTTTTATAGATATGTGAAAAGAAAGAGATTAGTTAAAACAAATGTAGGTCCCTTGCAGTCAGAAACAGGCGAGTTGATCATGGGTAACAAGGATATGGCGGACCAATTGAATAACTACTTTGGTTCCGTCTTCACAAAGGAAGACATAAATAATCTGCCGGAAATAGCAGGGGACCGCGGGTCAAAGGAGTTGGAGGAATTGAGTGAAATCCAGGTTAGCCGGGAAGTGGTGTTGGGTAAATTAAATGGATTAAAGGCCGATAAATCCCCAGGGCCAGATAGGCTGCATCCCAGAGTACTTAAGGAAGTAGCTCCAGAAATAGTGGATGCATTAGTAATAATCTTTCAAAACTCTTTAGATTCTGGAGTAGTTCCTGAGGATTGGCGGGTAGCAAACGTAACCCCACTTTTTAAGAAGGGAGGGAGAGAGAAAACGGGGAATTACAGACCAGTTAGTCTAACATCGGAAGTGGGGAAACTGCTAGAGTCAGTTATTAAAGATGGGATAGCAGCACATTTGGAAAGTGGTGAAATCATTGGACAAAGTCAGCATGGATTTACAAAAGGTAAATCATGCCTGACGAATCTTATAGAATTTTTCGAGGATGTAACTATTAGCGTGGATAGGGGAGAACCAGTGGATGTGGTGTATCTGGACTTCCAGAAGGCTTTCGACAAGGTCCCACATAAGAGATTAGTTTACAAACTTAAAGCACACGGCATTGGGGGTTCAGTATTGATGTGGATAGAGAACTGGCTGGCAAAGAGGAAGCAAAGAGTAGGAGTAAACGGGTCCTTTTCACAATGGTAGGCAGTGACTAGTGAGGTACCGCAAAGCTCAGTGCTGGGACCCCAGCTATTTACAATATATATTAATGATCTGGATGAGGGAATTGAAGGCAATATCTCCAAGTTTGCGGATGACACTAAGCTGGGGGCAGTGTTAGCTGTGAGGAGGATGCTAGGAGACTGCAAGGTGACTTGGATAGGCTGGGTGAGTGGGCAAATGTTTGGCAGATGCAGTATAATGTGGATAAATGTGAGGTTCTCCATTTTGGTGGCAAAAACAGGAAAGCAGACTTATCTAAATGGTGGCCGACTAGGAAAAGGGGAGATGCAGCGAGACCTGGGTGTCATGGTACACCAGTCATTGAAAGTGGGCATGCAGGTGCAGCAGGCAGTGAAGAAAGCGAATGGTATGTTAGCTTTCATAGCAAAAGGATTGGAGTACAGGAGCAGTGAGGTTCTACTGCAGTTGTACAGGGTCTTGGTGAGACCACACCTGGAGTATTGCGTACAGTTTTGGTATCCAAATCTGAGGAAGGACATTATTGCCATAGAGGGAGTGCAGAGAAGGTTCACCAGACTGATTCCTGGGATGTCAGGACTGTCTTATGAAGAAAGACTGGATAGACTTGGTTTATACTCTCTAGAATTTAGGAGATTGAGAGGGGATCTTATAGAAACTTACAACATTCTTAAGGGGTTGGACAGGCTAGATGCAGGAAGATTGCTCCCGATGTTGGGGAAGTCCAGGACAAGGGGTCACTGCTTAAGGATAGGGGGGAAATCCTTTAAAACCGAGATGAGAAGAACGTTTTTCACACAGAGAGTGGTGCATCTCTGGAACTCCCTGCCACAGAGGGTAGTCGAGGCCAGTTCATTGGCTATATTTAAGAGGGAGTTAGATGTGGCCCTTTTGGCTAAGGGGATCAGAGGGTATGGAGAGAAGGCAGGTACGGGATACTGAGTTGGATGATCAGCCATGATTATATTGAATGGCGGTGCAGGCTCGAAGGGCCGAATGGCCTACTCCTGCACCTAATTTCTATGTTTCTATGTTTCTATTAGACGAGCTCTCTAATCTATCCTGCCAAAGCACTGCTGTAATATCTTCCCTGACAAGCAATGCAACACCTCCACCTCTTGCATCTCCAATTTTACTTCCAAGTCACGCGAGTGACTACGTGAAGAGACCCCGTCCAGGCGCACACGGGTCATATCGTCAGACGCATAGCGTTATAGTTCTAGTTTAAAGTCTCCTCAGTAGCCTTTGCAAATCTCCCCGTCAGGATATTGGTCCCCCTCGGGTTCAAGTGCAACCCATCCTTTTTGTACAGGTCGCACCTTCCACAAAAGAGGTCCCAATGATCCAGAAACATGAATCCCTGCCCTCTGCACTAGTCCTTCAGCCACGCATTTATCCTCCACCTCGCTCCGTTGCTACTCTCACTATCGCGTGGCACGTGCAGTATTCAGAGATTGTTATCTTTGCGGTCATTCTCTTTAACTAATTCCATAAATCCTCCTTTCAGTACCTCTTCTCCTTTACTACCTATGTCATTGGTATCTATATGCACCACGACCTCGGGCTCCTCTCCCTCCCATTTCAGGATATCTTGGACACGTTCAGACACATCCCAGACCCTAGCACCAGGGAGGCAAACTACCAAACCGGGTCTCCCGATTGCGTCCACAGAATCGTCTGTCTGACCCCCTAACTATAGAGTCCCCTATTATCAATGCCCTCCTCGCCTTTTCCTTACCCTTGTGAGCAACAGGACCGGTCTCTGTACCGGAAGCCCGGCCGCTGTTGCTACCCCCAGATAGGCTGTCCCCCCCAACAGTACTCAAACAGGAGGACGTATTGTCAAGTTGTACAGCTACCGGGGTACTCTCTAGTCCCTGCCTGTGCCCCTTGTCCCTCCAAACCGTGACCCACTTGCCTTCCTCCTGATGTCATGAAGTGACCACCTCTCTGTAACTCCTCTCAATGACTTCCTCGCTCTTCCTGACCAGACGATGGTATCGAGCTGCTGCTCCAGCTTCATAATACGATCCCTTAGGAGCCCCATCTCAACGCACCTGGCGCAGATGTGGACGTTTGGAAGGCTATCAGATTCCATGACCTCCCACTTCTGCAATCCCACATCTGACAGGGAACTGTGCACTGTTAGTCCAAGATCTCTCTGTTCAACTGCATTCCTCAATTCACTACCAATTACCATGTACGTACTATTTTGATTTGTCCTGCCAAGTTTTAGCACCTCACACTTATCAGCATTAAACTCCATCTGGCATCTTTCAGCCCACTGTTCCAAATGGCCTAAATCTCTCTGTAGACTTTAAAAATCTACTTAATTATCCGCAAAACCACCTATCTTAGTATCATCTGCATACTCACTAATCCAATTGACCACACCATCATCCAGATCATTGATGTACATGACAAACAACAGTGGACCCAACACAGATCCCTGTGGCACCCCACTAGTCACCGGCCTCCAACCTGACAAACAGCCATCCACCATTACTCTCTGGCATCTCCCATTCAGCCACTGTTAAATCCATCTTGCTACTCTACCATCAACACCAAACAATTGAACCTTCTTAACCAACCTTCCATGACGAATATTGTTGCTTTTGATCCATACACGAGTGTGTGTGGAGCCATTTCTCTGTGTTTCAACGCACAGCGACCGGACTGGCTGCTTGCATGAGTTGAATCAGTGTCAGGTAAATGAGCACACAAAGATAAGACGCAGTGTGTAAATCAGTGTTGTGGGAGATTGCTTAAAGGTCGCACACGGGAAGATATTAGAGAATAATACGCAAATTAGCTAAACGATGCATAAACTATTAAGAGCGAAGGGATACGCTGATATTTGAAAATGGCGCAGGCCAGGTCATCTTTCCACATGGCTCCACCACCCAATCTAAAGCTCAAATATAACCGGGTGGAAGAGAGGAAAATGTTTAAACAAATGTACGAAAATTATGCAGCGATAACAGAACTGAATAAGTTGGGGAAACCGTATCAAAAATCAGTATTCCTGCATACTGTTGGATCGGAAGGACTTCGACTATTCAATACCCTGACGTTCGAAACGGCAGCAGATATAGTATGTTACCTTTTATACTTTCTTATTGAGTATAGAAGTTGGGATGTAATGTTAAAAGTGCACAAGGCATTGGTGAGGCCAATTCTGGAGTATGGTGTACAATTTTGGTCGTTAAAATATAGGAAAGATGTCAACAAAATAGAGAGAGTACAGAGGAGATTTACTAGAATGTTGCCTGGCTCAGCACCTAAGTTACAGATAAAGGTTGAATTGGTTAGGTCTTTATTCTTTGGAGCGCAGATGGTAAAGGGGAGACTTGATAGAGGTCTTTAAAATTATGAGAGGGATAGACAGAATTGACGTGGATAATCTTTTTAGAGTAGGGACGATTCAAACAAGAGGACATGACTTGAGCATTAAGGGACAAAAGTTTAGATGTAACGTAAGGGGGCACTTTTTTTACTCAGAGAGTGGTAGCTGTGTGGAATGAGCTCCCAGTGGAATTGATGGATGCAGGTTCGATTTTACCATTTAAAAATAAATTGAATAGGTATATGGACGGGAAAAGAATGGAGGGTTTTAGTCTCAGTGCATGTAGATGGGACTAGGTGAGAGTAAGTGTTCGGCACGGACTAGGATGACCGAAATGGCCTGTTTCCGTGCTGTAATTGTTATATGGTTATACTTTATAATATAGAAATATTATCGTTTATACTTTTGTACCTTGTATGTCTTTTCAATTAGTAAGTATGGAAAATTGGTCTCTGAGAATTGAACCCGAGGGGGACCAATATCCTATATAACCATATAACCATATAACAATTACAGCACGGAAACAGGCCATCTCGGCCCTACAAGTCCGTGCCGAACAACTTTTTCCCTTAGTCCCACATGCCTGCACTCATACCTTAACCCTCCATTCCCTTCTCATCCATATGCCTATCCAATTTATTTTTGAATGATACCAACGAACCTGCCGCCACCACTTCCACTGGAAGCTCATTCCACACCGCTACCACACTCTGAGTAAAGAAGTTCCCCCTCATGTTACCCCTAAACTTCTGTCCCTTAATTCTGAAGTCATGTCCTCTTGTTTGAATCTTCCCTATTCTCAAAGGGAAAAGCTTGATCACGTCAACTCTGTCTATCCCTCTCATCATTTTAAAGACCTCTATCAAGTCCCCCCTTAACCTTCTGCGCTCCAGAGAATAAAGACCTAACTTATTCAACCTATCTCTGTAATTTAGTTGTTGAAACCCAGGCAACATTCTAGTAAATCTCCTCTGTACTCTCTCTATTTTGTTGACATCCTTCCTATAATTGGGCGACCAAAATTGTACACCATACTCCAGATTTGGTCTCACCAATGCCTTGTACAATTTTAACATTACATCCCAGCTTCTATACTCAATGCTCTGATTTATAAAGGCTAGCATACCAAAAGCTTTCTTTACCACCCTATCTATATGAGATTCCACCTTCAATGAACTATGCACGGTTATTCCCAGATCCCTCTGTTCAACTGTATTCTTCAATTCCCTACCATGTATCTTGTACGTCCTATTTTGATTTGTCCTGCCAAGGTGTAACACCTCACATTTATCAGCATTAAACTCCATCTGCCATCTTTCAGCCCATTTTTCCAAATGGCCTAAATCACTCTGTAGACTTTGGAAGTCCTCTTCATTATCCACAACACCCCCTATCTTGGTATCATCTGCATACTTACTAATCCAATTTACCACCCCTTCATCCAGATCATTGATGTACATGACAAACAACAAAGGACCCAACACAGATCCCTGAGGCACCCCACTAGTCACCTGCCTCCAACCCGACACACAGCCATCCACCATTACCCTCTGGCTTCTCCCATTCAGCCACTGCTGAATCCATCTTGCTATTCATGCATTTATACCCAACAGTTTAACCTTCTTAACCAACCTTCCATGAGGAACCTTGTCAAAGGCCTTACTAAAGTCCATATAGACAACATCCACTGCTTTACCATCATCAATTTCCTGAGTAACCTCTTCAAAAAATTCAAGAAGATTAGTCAAACATGACCTTCCAGGCACAAATCCATGTTGACTGTTCCTAATCAGACCCTGTTTATCCAGATGCTTATATATATTATCTCTAAGTATCTTTTCCATTAATTTGCCCACCACTGAAGTCAAACTAACAGGTCTATAATTGCTAGGTTTACTCTTAGAACCCTGACGGGGAGATTTGCAAAGGCTACTGAGGAGACTTTAAACTAGAACTAGAACGCTATACGTCTGACGATATGACCCGTGTGCGCCTGGACGGGGTCTCTTCACGTAGTCGCTCGCGTGACTTGGAAGTAAAATTGGAGATGCAAGAGGTGGAGGTGTTGTATTGCTTGTCAGGGAAGATATTACAGCAGTGCTTTGGCAGGATAGATTAGAGGGCTCGTCTGAGGAGACTATTTGGGTGGAACTGAGAAATGGGAAAGGTGTAGCTACATTTATAGGGGTGTTTTACAGACCGCCTAATGGGGAGCGAGAATTGGAAGAGAAAATATGTAAGGAGATCACAGATATTAGTAGTTAGCACATGGTAGTGGTTGTGGGAGATTTCAATTTTCCACACATAGATTGGGAAACACATCCTGTAAATGGGCTGGGTGGTTTGGAGTTTGTAAAATGTGTGCATGATAGTTTTTTGCAGCAATTCTGCCTACCAGAGAACGGGCAGTGCTGGACCTCCTGTTCGGAAATGAGACGGGTCAGGTGGCGGAGGTATGTGTTGGGGAACACTTCTGGTCCAGTGAGCACAATACCATGAGTTTCAATATAATTATGAAGAGGGTCAGAACTGGACCTAAGTTGAGATTTTTGATTGGAGAAAGGCTAACTTTGAGGAGATGCGAAATGATTTAAAAGGAGTGAATTGGCACATTTTGTTTGATGGGAAGGATGTGGAGGAGAAATGGAGGACATTTAAATATGACATTTTAAGAGTACAGAATCTTTATGTCCCTGTTCGGTTGAAAGGAAATAGTAAATATTGGAAAGAGCCATGGTTTTCAAGTTAAATTGGGCACTTGGTTCGGAAAAAGAGAGAGATCTACAATAATTATAGGCAGCATGGAGTAAATGTGGTGCTTGAGGAGAATAAAGAATGTAAAAAGAATCTTAAGAAATAAATTAGAAAAGCTAAAAGAAGATATAAGGTTGCTTTGGTAAGTAAGGTGAAAGTAAATCCAAAGGGTTTCTACAGCTATATTAATAGCAAAAGGATAACGATGGATAACATTGGTCCATTAGAGAGTCAGAGTGGACAGCTATCTGCAGAGCCAAAAGAGATGGGGGGTATATTGAACAATTTATTTTCTTCGGTATTCACCAAGGCGAAGGATATTGAATTATGGGAGGTAAGGGAAACAAGTCGAGTAGCAATGGAAACTATGAGATTCCAAAAAGAGGAAGTATAACCATATAACCATATAACAATCACAGCACGGAAACAGGCCATCTCGACCCTTCTAGTCCGTGCCGAAAACGTATTCTCCCCTAGTCCCATATACCTGCGCTCAGACCATAACCCTCCATTCCTTTCCCGTCCATATAACTATCCAACTATCCAAGTACTGACACTTTTGAAAAAATATAAAATTGGATAAGTCTCCAGGTCCCGACAGGATATTCCCTAGGACATTGAGGGAAGTTAGTGTGGAAATAATAGGGGCTATGACAGAAATATTTCAATTGTCATTGGAAACGGGTATAGTGCCGGAGGATTGGCGCACTGCGCATGTTCTTCCATTGTTTAAAAAGGGTTCTAAGAGTAAACCAAGCAACTATAGACCTGTGTGGCGGCTCCCAAGGGTCGCGCCATCCTAACTGTCGAATACCTCGGCACGGGAGTGGTTCAAGCCGGAGGCGGCCCTTAACCAGAGGGTTTAAAGGCAGGGGTTTGGGTGCCATCTTTCTCTCGTGTGGACTTCCCTACAACCGTGAGGAACACAAATAAAGGTGCCTCTCGAAATACCTGACTCCTCTCTTTCGTTTTGAGACCAACGCACCACACTGGTGACCACCGACTGTACGAATTGAATGTTGGACTCTCCTGAAGCACGCAGCCTCGGGTGACCTGATGTCTGCAACCGACTGCCGAGCCCTGCAAAACGACGCTGCAGCCAACCCGGCATGCCGCCTCTTCCCCACCAGCTGCTGCTCTCCGGAGCTCAGAAGCCGCCGCTGCTTCCGTTTTCCCGCTCCCGGCAACGGGGCAGGCCGCCCTGTGTGACGGACTCCGAGCTCCCCCGCATGACCTGCCCGGAGCCGACCACCGGAGCGGAGAGGTATTACCAGCCGTCGCTGCTCCACCAGCTACAGCAACATTGTAATATAGTTAGCGCACCAACCTAACGTGTCACCACTGAATAAACGACTCTTTGAACGGCCCTGACGTATCACCTTCATTCAACACTTATGCTGCCGCTACACCTGTTAGTTTGACGTCAGTGGAGGGCAAATTAATGGAAATGATAATTAAACATATAACCATATAACAATTACAGAACGGAAACAGGGCATCTCGACCCTTCTAGTCCGTGCCGAACACGTATTCTCCCCTACTCCCATATACCTGCGCTCAGACCATAACCCGCCATTACTTTCCCGTCCATATAACTATCCAATTTATTTTTAAATGATAAAAACGAACCTGGCTCCACCACCTTCACTGGAATCTCATTCCACACAGCCACCACTCTCTGAGTAAAGAAGTTCCCCCTCATGTTACCCCTAAACTTCTGTCCCTTAATTCTCAAGTCAAGTCCCCATGTTTGAATCTTCCCTACTCTCAGTGGGAAAAGGTTATCCACGTCAACTCTGTCTATCCCTCTCATCATTTTAAGACCTCTATCATGTTCCCCCTTAACCTTCAGCGCTCCAAAGAATAAAGCCCTAACTTGTTCAACCTTTCTCTGTAACTTAGTTGCTGAAACCCAGGCAACTTTCTAGTAAATCTCCTCTGTACTCTCTCTATTTTGTTGACATCCTTCCTATAATTAGGCGACCAACATTGTACATCATACTCCAGAATTGGCCTCACCAATACCTTGTACAATTTTAACATTACATCCCAACTTCTATACTCAATGCTCTGATTTCTAAAGGCCAGCACACCAAAAGCTTTCTTTACCATCCTATCTACATGAGATTACACTTTCAAGGAACTGTGCACAGTTATTCCCAGATCCCTCTATTCACCTGCATTCTTCAATTCCCTACCATTTACCTTGTACGTCATATTTTGATTTGTCCTGCCAAGATGTCGCACCTCACACTTATCAGCATTAAACTCCATCTGCCATCTTTCAGCCCACTCTTCCAACTGGCATAAATCTCACTGTAGACTTTGAAAATCTACTTCATTATCCACAACCCCACCTATCTTAGTATCATCTGCATACTTACTAATCCGATTTACCACACCGTCATCCAGATCATTGATGTACATGACAAACAACAGTTGACCCAACACAGATCCCTGTGGCACCCCACTAGTCACTGGCCTCCAACCTGACAAGCAACCATCCACCATTACTCTCTACTTTGCCTGTATTGTACATTCATTTTTTGTTGCCTGTATTGCACATTCATTTTACTTTGAATAAAGTTTATTTTGATTTAAAAAAAACAATTTCCGCGTTATTAAGGCGGCAATGTGGCGCAGTGGTGGAGTTGCTGCCTTTCAGTGACTGCAGCGGCGAACACCCGGGTTCGATCCCGACTACGGGTGCTGTCTGTACGGAGTGTGTACGTTCTCCCATTGACCTGCGTGGATTTTAGAAACATAAAAAACATACCGTGCAGGAGTAGGACATTTGGCCCTATGAGCCAGCACCGCCATTCACTGTGATCATGGCTGATCATCTACAATCAGTATCTCGTGCCTGCCTTCTCCCCATATCCCTTGATTCCGCTAGCCCTCTCTATCTAACTATCTTTTGAATGCATCCAATGAATCGGCCTCCACGGCCTTCTAAGGCAGAGAATTCTACACATTCACAACTCTGTGTGAAAAAGCTTTTCCTCGTCTCAGTTGTAAATGTAACGGGTATAGCTTGGACCCAATAGCAGCACAGAATCAGGCAGGTATAGTTGGTAATGAACGTTATTACGATACTGTAACACAGAGTAGTAACACAGGAATGGGTACACCGTACTCACACAGAGGCTCAGGATTGAGCGAGGGTTCCGAAGAGGGGCAGGCAGGAGACGTAGTCGGGAAATCGCTGGAGAGTCTTGCATGAATGCTGAGAACAATTTGGCACGGTGTGAACGGTGAGGAGAGTCTATATGCCGGGTTAATTGGTGATCAGAGGCAACTAAGTGCAACAGGTGAGGTGAGTTGGGCTGATGAGAGGGGAGTGGCAGGCAGGCAGGTGAGGAGAAGGGGGGACCGGTGGAAAAGTACTGGGAGGTGAAGTGGATGAGAATGAGGAGATGGCAGACTGTGACAGAACCCCCCCCCCTCAAGGGACGGCTCCTGACGTCCAAAAACAAAACAAAAACAATAAAGAAAATAAACCCAATCCCACGCAGAGTTGGGTGGGAGGAGGGGGACCGGAGGAGGGCTAATATTCGTCCGAGACATCCATGTCCGCATCCTCCTCCATAGCATCAGAGGAAAGCTCCGTCTCGTCGTCACTGGGAGCCTCAGACGGAAAAGGGGACAGAATCTCAGGGGCGGCGACCCCTCTAGGAGTGGCGGACTCGGCCGGCTGGTCGGGACGACGCCGGTGAAACTCCCTGATGAGGGAGGCGTCCAGGATGTGTCGAGCAGGAACCCAGGACCTCTCCTCTGGACCGTAACCTTCCCAATCGAGCAGGTATTGTAGACCTCTCCCGCGACGGCGGGAGCGCAGGAGGCGCTGCACCGTAAAGGCGGGCCTCCGTCGATGAGACGAGGAGGTGGAGGAGGAGGGACTGCGGGGACCAGGGAGCTCTCCCGGACTGGCTTTATTCTGGACACGTGGAACGTAGGATGGACCCGCATGGAACGAGGCAACTTGAGCCTCACAGCCGCTGGGTTGATGACCTACTGGATCTCAAAGGGACCGATGAACTTGGGTGACAACTTCTTTGACTCCACCCTCAAGGGAAGGTCCCGGGTCGAC
The DNA here is from genome assembly GCF_010909765.2 of Amblyraja radiata. Taxonomy (NCBI): domain Eukaryota; kingdom Metazoa; phylum Chordata; class Chondrichthyes; order Rajiformes; family Rajidae; genus Amblyraja; species Amblyraja radiata. The sequence continues at coordinate 27,213,036 of NC_045985.1, read as the reverse complement.
AGCAACTCCTTCTGGCCCGCGAGGTAGGTGGGGGCCTGGGTGCGGTGACGGTTGGCAGCCGTGGCGTAACGGTCCACGGAGCGGAGAAGAGCCGCCCTGGCTTGGGTCCACGTCCTGCGGCAGCGACGAATGAAGGCCTGGACGGACGGGCAGGAAACCTCTTTCTCCAGCGCCGGGAGCAGTGGAGGCTGGAACCCGTAGGCACACTGGAAAGGGGAGAGCCCAGTGGCCGAGCTTGTCAGGGTGTTGTGGGCGTACTCCACCCACAATAACTGCTGGGACCAGGAGGAGGGATGCTTGGACACCATACACCGCACGCCGTCTCCATCTCCTGATTCTTCTTTTCAGTTTGGCCGTTAGACTGGGGATGAAATCCGGACGTCAGTCTCACGGTGGCCCCCACAAGCGTGCAGAACTCCCTCCAGAACACAGAGGCAAATTGTGGTCCCCGGTCGGAGACCACATCGACGGGAAGACCATGGAGACTGAAGACGTGGAGCAACATGAGCTCGGCAGTTTCCTTGGCTGACGGAAGCTTGGGCTGGGGCACGAAGTGAGCCATCTTGCTAAATCTATCGACCACGGTCAGGATGGTGGTGTGACCACTGGATGGGGGCAGGCCGGTAACGGAGTCCAGGGAGATGTGGGACCATGGTCGCTGGGGTACAGGCAGTGGAAGCAGATGACCCGCAGGAGCTTGATGTGAGACATTGTGCTGGTTGCAAACGGGACAGGCGTTGACAAACTCCCGAGTGTCCTCCTCCAGCGTTGCCCACCAGAACCTCCGTAGCACCATCTCCTTGGTCCGCTGAATGCCGGGATGACAGGTGAGTCGAGAGCTGTGGGCCCACTGAAGGACGTCGGACCGCAGGGCAGAAACCACAGACAGGCGATCAGAAGGGCATGCGCTGGGTCCCGGCTGGTTCTCCAAGGCCGCCTTGACCTTCTCCTCCACTTCCCAGGTGAGGGAGGCAACCCTGTGCGAGGACGGGAGGATGGTCGTGGGGCCAGAGGCAGGCTCCTACTTCGCCGAGAACTGTCGAGAGAGGGCATCGGGCTTCACGTTGCGGGACCCAGGTCGGTAGGAGAGGGAGAAGTTGAAGCGGGCGAGGAAGAGAGACCAGCGGGCCTGACGAGAGTTGAGCCTCTTGGCTGACTGGAGGTATTCAAGGTTCTTGTGGTCAGTCCAAACCAAGAAAGACTGCTCGGTTCCCTCCAGCCAGTGACGCCATTCCTCCAACGCCAACTTAACCGCCAACAGTTCTCGGTTGCCAATGTCATAATTCCTCTCAGCAAGGGTCTGGCGTCGGGAGAAGAAGGCGCATGGATGGAGCTTCTGGTCCCCGGCAGCCCGCTGGGACAGAACAGCTCCCACCCCCACGTCGGAGGCGTCCACCTCCACCACGAACTGTCTCTCTGAGTCAGGAACGTGGAGGATGGGGGCCGATGTAAACCGTGTCTTGAGTGTCTGAAAAGCTTCGTCGGCCGCGGCAGAACACCGGAACGGAACCTTGGAGGAGGTGAGTGCCGTGAGGGGTGCGGCCACAGTACTGTAGCGACGGATGAACCGTCGGTAAAAAATGGCGAACCCCAGGAACCTTTGGAGCTGCTTGCGGGAGTCACGAACAGGCCAGGTGGTGACAGCAGATACCTTGGCGGGGTCCATCTTGATGTTCCTTTGGCCAACGATGTATCCTAGGAAGGAGACTGACGGGGAGTGAAACTCGCACTTCTCAGCTTTAACGAAGATCGAGTTCTCCAGGAGCCGATGTAGAAATGCCTGGACGTGGTGTACGTGTTCCTCCTTGGTCCGTGAAAATATGAGGATGTCATCAAGATAGACGAACACGTACTTGTTCAACATGTCTCTGAGAACGTCATTGACCAAAGCCTGGAAGACGGCCGGGGCATTTGTGAGGCCAAAGGGCATCACCAGGTATTCATAATGTCCCGTGGGAGTGTTGAAGGCGGTCTTCCACTCATCTCCCTCTTAGATGCGGACCAAGTGGTAGGCGTTGCGCAGATCCAACTTTGAAAAGATGGTGGCCCCCTCCAGGAGCTCGAAAGCAGAGGAGGTGAGTGGGAGAGGGTAGCGATTCTTCACCGTGATGCCGTTGAGCCCCCGGTAATCTATGCAGGGACGCAGATATTTGGCCTTCTTCTCCACGAAGAAGAACCCAGCCCCAGCAGGAGACGAGGAGGGACCGATGAGACCAGCAGCCAAGGAGTTGTTTATGTATTTATCCATGGCGCCTCTCTCAGGGGCGGACAGGGAGTAAAGGCGACCCCTAGGAGGAGCGGAACCAGGCAGGAGGTCTATGGCGCAGTCATAGGGCCGATGAAGAGGAAGAGAGGTGGCCCTAGACTTGCTAAAAACCTCCCCAAAGTCATGGTACTCGGCTGGGATCCCCGTCAGATCTGGAGCAGAACTGGAGCAGGTGGCCGGTTGAGGAGCTGAGGCTTGCTTCAGGCACACTTGGTGGCAGGAAGGGCTCCAACCCAAGATGACCCCCGTCCTCCAGTCGATGTTGGGGTTGTGTCGCCGAAGCCAGGGGTAACCCAGGATGAGGGGAAGACGGGGAGACTGCAGGATGTGGAACTGGATGGTCTCATGGTGATTACCAGACAGGAGCATGCGCACTGGGACCGTCTGGTGAGAAACAGTCCCCAGGAGATAGCCGTCGAGGGCGTTGGCGGGAACAGGTTCAGGCAGGGGAACACAACTGATGCCTAGCTGGCGGGCTAGTTCCTTGTCCACAAGATGAATGTCACAACCAGAGTCTATGAAGGTGGCGAGGGTGTGGAAACCATCAGACAACAGCAGACGGGCATGACAAAGAGGGCGTCGGGCAGAGGAAAGTTCAGAGGTTCGACTCACCAATAATTCCTCCGCTACTGGCGAGTTTGGCCCTTTTACTGGACACTTGGAGATGTAATGACCCGCCAGGCCACAGTAGAGACAGAGGTTCCCCCGACGCCGACGTTCCCGTTCCTCGGGGGTGAGACTGGTGCGACCCATCTGCATGGGTTCGGGTTGCCTCGACGTTTGCCCCGACGAGGGTAGTCCAGTCTCCGGAGGAAAACGAGCTTGGGTGGATAGCTGGCAGTCCGCCTGACCCTGTCGCCTCTCCCGACGTCTCGCCAGGATGCGTCGGTCCAGACGGGTCGTTAGCTCGATAAACCCATCCAGAGAAGAAGGAAGGTCGTGGGGCACCAACTCATCCTTGAAATCAGATATCAGATATGTTTCTATGTTTCTATGTTTGATTTTTTGCAAGAGTTGACAAGTTTCACGAGTACCTGCCGTTAGCCACGAGTCTCTAAGTTGCGTCCACGAGTTCCGTACGTTAAGCGTACGTTATTGCCACGAGGTTTAACTCGTTGTACCTCTTGTGTCAACTCGCAACGTGAGACTGAGTCTCTTCACTCGTTTCATCCGCATGACATCCTTCCTGCAGCCGAGTGAACAAAACTGATCACAATATTCCAAATGCAGCCTCGCCATCATCTAGTCTCTACTCCTTTGTTCAGTTGGATGACTAATGGTGTTCAATGTCCCCGGTACCCCGCAGCTCCCCCTAGCCCCCCGTCCACCAGTCGCAAAACAGACAGTCCTTACCATCCACCCCCTCCGACGTCGCAAAAATACAATCCTCGGAATTTTACGCCACCTCCAACAGTGACCACAAGTCACAGTTTCCAATCTCCACCGCTTTCCACCATCCATGGAGACCTTTTCCTCCGCAACTCCCTGGTTAACTCATCCCTTCACACCCAAACCACTCCCTCCCCATGTGCCTTGCCCTGCATCCGTAGAAGATGCAACACCTGTCGCTATACCTCCTCCCTCGACGCTGTCAAATGACCCTGACAGGTTCGGCAGAGGTTTACTTGCACCTCCTTCAACCTCAGCTGCTGTACCCTATGTTCAAGATGTGGACTCTTATACACTGGCGAGACCAAAACGCAGAATGCGTGATCGCTTAACGGAACACGATTGCTCAGCCCGCCAGAACCTACCTGATTTCCTATTGGTGGACACTTTAATTATCCTTCCCATTCCCACACAGACAATTCAGTCCTCAGTCTTCTTCATAGTTAGCGGAAGGCTAAACGCAAATTGGAGGAACAGCATCTCATATTTCGCTTGGGCTGCTCACAGCCCGGTATTATGAATATTGATTCAATTCACATTCAGGTGGTCCTGGTATTCACAAAGATAGACTCAAAAGGCTGGAATAACTCAACGAGGCAGGCAGTATTTCTGGAGAGAAGGAAAGGGTCGAGACCCTTCGTCAGATTGGTTAGGAATAAGAAAAACGAGAGATATATACGGTGGTTTGGAGAGATGAAGAATAATAAGTGAAAGATACTCAAAAATGCAACCATGATTAAGGAAACAGGCCATTGTAAGCTGTTTGTAGTGGGAAATAGTTAATAGACAATATACAATAGGAAATAGATGCAGGAGTAGGCCTTTCGGTCCTTCGAGCCAGCACCGCCATTCGCTGTGATCATGGTTGATCATTCCCAATCAGTACTCTCTTCTCCCCATATCCTTGGTCCGTTATCTTTATGCGCTCTATCTAACGCTCGCTTGAAAAAAATCCAGTGAATTAGCCTCCACTGCCTTCTGAGGCAGAGAATTCTACATTCAGAAAAGGTTTGCCTCATCTCCGTTCTAGATGGCCTCTCCTAATTCTAAGACTGTGGCCCCTGGTTCTGGACTCACCAAACATCGGGAACATGTTTCCTGCCTCTAGCGTGTCCAAGCCCTTAATAATTACATATGCTCAATTAATATCCCTCTTACCTTTCTAAATTCCAGTATCCAAGCCCAGTCGCTCCATTCTTTCAACATATGACAGTCCCGCATCCCGCGAATTAACTTCTTATACCTACGATGCACTCCCTCAATAGCAAGAATGTGCTTCCTCAAATTTGGAGACCAAAACTGCACACGATAGACCAGTTGTCGTCTCACTCGTGCCCTGTACAACTGCAGAAGGACCCCTGTACTCCGAAACTCAACTCCTTTTGTTATGAAGGCCAATGGGTACTGATTGGGGATGATCATCACTGATCGCATTGAATGTCGGTGCTTGCTCGAAGGGTCGATTGTCCTACTCCTGCACCTATTGTCTAATGTCTATTTTCTAACATGCCATTAGCTTTCTTCGCTACCTGCTGTGCCAGCATGCTTCATGTCAATGACTGAACAAGGACATCCATATCTCGTTGTACTCCCATTTTCCTAACTTGACGGCATTCAGATAATAATCTGCCTTCCTGCCATAAATTTGGAGGGTGTACGCGCGCGCGCACGCGCGCGAGAGAGAGAGAGAGAGAGAGAGAGAGAGAGAGAGAGAGAGAGAGAGAGAGCGAGAGAGAGAGAGAGAGAGAGAAGGATAGAGAGAGAGAAAGAGAGAGGAGAGAGAGAGAGAGATATATGTAGGAAGTTATCTCTATCTCTCCCCCCTTCTCTCGCTTATCTCTCTTTCTCTCTCTCTGTCTCTCTCTCTCTCTCTTCTCTTCTCTCTCTCTCTCTCTCTCTCTCTCTCTCTCTCTCTCTCTCTCTCTCTCTCTCTCCTCTCTTCTCTCTCTCTCTCTCTCTCTCCTCTCTCCTGTGTCTCTCATCAGTGCCGTTTTTCTTGTTGTCTTTGTTTTTACCGTCAGCTCTCCTCCGGCAACACCGGCACCATCCCTGTCCACCGCCAGCCGCCGCCGAAGAAGGAAGTAGTTGGAATCTCCTCGCCACCGCCTTCCCTCCTCCGCCAGCCTACAGGAAGGTGCGGGGCCAAGCGGTGCAGTTGCTTTAGACGGCGGAAAGGGATCTCTCCCTTCCTGCCTCCTCCCGGCCTCCTGAGAATTCCACAGACGCACAACTCTGTGTGAAAAAGTACTTCCTCATCTCCGTTCAAATTACTCCTTAGTTTTAAACTGTGGCCCCCTGGTTCTGCACTCCCTCAACTTCGGGAACATGTTTCATGCCTCTAGCCTGTCCAAATCCTTAATAATGTTATATGTTTCAATAAGATATCCTCTCATCCTTCTAAATTCCTGAATATGCAAGCCCAGCCACTCCATTCCATCAACATATGACAGTCCCGCCATCCCGGACTGGTGAACATGGGTTTCAGGAACTAAGTTACAGAGAAAAGTTGAATAAGTTAGGTCTTTATTCTCTGGAGCGCAGAAGGTTAAGGGGGGACTTGATAGAGGTCTTTAAAATGATGAGAGGGATAGACAATGTTGACGTGGACAAGCTTTTCCAATTGAGAGTAGGGAAGGTTCAAACAAGAGGACATGACTTCAGAATTAAGGGACAGAAGTTTAGGGGTAACATGAGGGGGAACTTCTTTACTCAGAGAGTGGTAGCTGTGTGGAATGAGCTTCCAGTGGAAGTGGTGGAGGCAGGTTCGATTTTATAATTTAAAAATAAATTGGATAGGTATATGGATGCGAAAGGAATGGAGGGTTATGGTCTGAACGCAGGTATATGGGACTAGGGGAGAATAATTGGTCGGCACGGACTTGTAGGGCCGAGATGGCCTGTTTCCGTGCTGTAATTGTTATATGGTTATATGGAAAGGAATGGGGGGTTATGGTCTGAGTGCAGGTAGATGGAACTAGGGGAAAATAATTGGTCGGCACGGACTTGTACGGCCGAGATGGCCTGTTTCCGTGCTGTAATTGTTATATGGTTATATGGTTAACCTACGCTACACTCCCTCAATAGCAAGAATGTCTTTCCTCATATTTGGAGACCAAAACTGCAAACAATACTCCAGGTGTGGTCTCACTAGGGCCCTATACAACTGCAGTAGGACATCTTCTCTCCCATACTCAACTCCCCCTTTCCCAACTTGACAACATTAGGATAAGAATCTGCCTTCCTGTTTTTATCACCAAAGTGGATAACTTCATTATCCACATCAAATTGCATCTGCTCACTCACCAAACCTGTCCAAGTCATCCAACATCATCACAGCATCCTCCTCACAGTGCACACTGCCACCCAGCTTTGTGACATCAGCAAATTTGCAAATGTTACTTTTAATCCCTTCAGCTAAATCTTCAATGTATATTGTAAATAGCTGCGATCGCAGCACTGACCCATGCGGTACTCCACGAGCCTGCCATTCTGAAAGGGAACCGTTCATCCCTACACTTTGTTTCCTGTCTGCCAACCAATTTTCTATCCATGGCAGTACCCTACCCCCAAGGCCATGTGGTCTAATTTTGCCTACTAGATGCACGGTGCCTTCTCTCTCTCTCTCTCTCACTCGCTATCTCTCCCCCACCCAAGTCGCATTACTTCTCATTTTCACCCCACAAATATCTACCACATCTAGGTCAGTCTTCAACTTCTCCACTGCAGATAAAACAAGGCTAGCTAATCAAATCTCTCCTGAGAACAAAGGTCCTCCAATACAGGAACCATGGTCATGGATCTGCTCTGCACCCCCTCCAGTGTGACCACATTCTTCCCGCAGTGTGGCCACTACACCCGTTCAGTGGCTCTCAACAACAACAACTATCAGCGTATCGTAGTTGCAACATAACCTCCCAACGTTTACATTCAATACCAAGACCAATAAAGGCCAGCGTTCCTCATGCCTTCTTCACAACCCTGTCTACTGACATTGCCACTTTCAGGGTCCAAGGTCCATCTTTTCACTCACATTTCTACATGCCCAGCCATGTTTGTTATTCCCTGATTTGATGTGCCGATATACATTAACTGACACTTGATAGGATGATTGGTTGGACAGGCTAGATGCAGGAAGATTGCTCCCGATGTTGGGGAAGTCCAGGACAAGGGGTCACAGCTTAAGGATAAGGGGGAAATCCTTTAAAACAGAGATGAGAAGAACTTTTTTCACACAGAGAGTGGTGAATCTCTGGAACTCCCTGCCACAGAGGGTAGTCGAGGCCAGTTCATTGGCTATATTTAAGAGGGAGTTACATGTGGCCCTTGTGGCTAAGGGGATCAGAGGGTATGGAGAGAAGGCAGGTACGGGATACTGAGTTGGATGATCAGCCATGATCATATTGAATGGCGGTGCAGGCTCGAAGGGCCGAATGGCCTACTCCTGCACCTAATTTCTATGTTCTATGTTTCTATGATTGTAATTAGTTTTATTCTACCTTTACTCTGTTTTCATGTGACAGCACAAACCCGTTTGCCGCATTAACCAGGACTGACCTTTACTGGTTTTATTACAGTGTGGCTGTATTCCAAATTTCAACTCACTGTGTTTCATTCGGGACAGGGAGTGTAGTTTGCGATCTATCTCCTCCTTGAACTCCATAACATATTTCCATTCAGGAAGTTCCTTGAGCGCATCCTGAAACAATAATATTTTAACACAGTTTATATTTTTCAAATATTCATCCTGCCTAGGTTGTTTTGTCAGCTCCAATGGTCTGTGTTGGCGTAGTGGAGTTAAGGATGCAACAGTGTGGTATGTCAACATCCATCCAATGATCGACAGCGAGGAGAGAGGGAGAGGAGGAGAGGAAGAATTATAATCAGAATCAGAGTCAGATTTTATTCGCCAAATATATTTTGCAACATACGAGGAAGTTCCCTGGCCAGGTCATACCATTAAAAGCAACAGATCACTGAAAAACACATTTAAACATGAACATCCACCACAGTGACTCCTACACATTCGTCACTGTGATGGAAGGCGAAATAAAGTTAAGTCCTTCCTTTTGTTCTTCCTCGGTCGGGGGCCTCGAGCTGGGATGATCTTGACTCCCGCAGCTGGCGGCGTTTGGACCCTCCACGTCAAGGCGTTCAGGGGGGTGTCCTGCATCAGGGGGATGTCACCTCCCTCGCGCCGGGCGATCGACCCTCGCATCGGGGTTGGTCGAACCTTATCCAGCGATGGTACGCCGCAGAGCCGGAAAATGTGATCCGAAAATTGATCACATCTCCTGGAAGGTAGGAACTTGAAAAACGTTTCCCCCGATCCCCACCCCCCCCCCCCCCCCACACGTAAAATATACAGAAGAACATTAAAACAAACTTTTAACAAACGCTAACAATAACAAAAGGATGAAAAAACGAACAGACTTCCGGCAGGGCTGCCATCTCCCCGGTGCCCCTGGTGGAAGGATGAGAGACTTGGGAGAAAGAGGGAGAGGTGGAGAAGGAAGGAGCAGAGGGAGGAAAGAAGCGGAGTGAGAGATGGGGAGAGGAGAGACGGATGAAGGGGTGAGTTTGAGAACGGGTGAATTAAAGAGAAAAGTTGGAAAGAGAGGGAGAGAGATTGTTTAATTATTGTCCCGCACAATGATGTCTGCTGAATAACTTTGTTTTGAATGCCATTCAATCAGATCAGCTAATGCTATATATAAGCACAATCAAGTCAAACTCAAATACAAGAGTTAGAGCAAAGGGGAAGATACAGAATGTAGAATATAGTTCTCATCGTTGTAGCTGACTTCAAAGTCCCATGTCTGCAATGGGATAGAGGTGATCGGTCCATGCCCTAGCTTATGGAAGGAACGGTCAGAGGGGAGGAAGCTGTTTCTGGCTCTGGCCGTGTGTAGCTTCTGCCCGAGAGCAGCGGGAAGAAGAGGAATGACCAGGCTAGGGCATCTTTGATTATGTTGGCTGCTTCTCTGAGGCAATAATGAGAATTGTGTAAATTTACAAATTTGTAAAGTTATGAGAGGCGTACAAAGAGTGGACAGCCAGGACTTCCGGCGGCGTCATGGAGAATTAAGGCGCGGCATTGAGCTTCTCCCCCGTAAAAAAAAAACTGTAAAAGCCGTTTTAAGTCATCACCGATTTAAAAAAAACTCACCGAAGTCGCCTGGTGTTGTATAAGGGTGATATCATCAGAAGATGACGTGAAAATCGGGGAGATTAATGGTGAAATCGGGTGTTTAAATGAGTTTAAATGAGCAGAGATAATCGTTCAAGGGCGCCAGAGAAAAATACTATCAGCCTTCAGCTCGATGAAGTATTGGATACTCTGCAAACGACAGAAGAAGGTTCAGAAGAAGAAGATTGTTACAGCCAAGGGTCTCTGCTTGAAATGGCAACAAAAGGAGACAAGAAGGAGAAAGAGGTGAAGCAAATGCTTTTAGATATAACTGCTACAATTAACATCACACTGGAGAAGATGCAAAGTATGGAGTCTCACATGGAGAGTAACAAGCAGAGTATGGAGACTAGCATAGAGAGTAACAAGCAGAGTATGGAGACTACCATGGAGAGTAACAAGCAGAGTATGGAGACTAGCATGGAGAGAATTTCTCAAAAAATTGATAATGCAGTGAGTTAAAAGAACTGAAAAAGCAGAAAAAGAAGGAATTTGATAAGTGATTAAAATCAGAGTGTGTCAGAATTGAAAATGATTACGACAAGAAATTTAAAGGTGTAAAGGATGATATCGGAAAGCTGGATGAGATAATGGAAGAGATGGAGAATGAGATAAAAGAGATTGTCTCGGAAATAAAGAGTTTGAAACAATCACAGAAAACTGAAGAGGAAAAACTTGGAAGAATGACTGATAAATGTCTGGACCTGGAATCAAGAACTCGGAGATATAACCTGAGGATTCTCGGAGTAAAGGAAGGACGAGAGGGACATGAATCTCAAACATGTACTTTCGTTACTGACTTACTCAAAGATGTCTTTGAATTGTCGGAAGAACCAAGAATAGACGTCGCTAACCGAGTTGGAAGAGGAACAAATTATTCAAGACAGATAATTGTGAAATTCCGTGACATCTCTTCAGTGGAATTTATATTGAAAAAGATCACTTATGGGAAGAAGCTGACATACCGTGGGGATAATGTGCGAATATTTCGCGATTACTCTCCTGAGGTAGTCCAGAAAATGAGATTGTTTACACCGGCAAGACACACTTTGAGGGAAGTCCCGGGAGTAAGATATGGAATTTACTTTCCCGGAAAAATGAAGATATCTTATAACGGCGTTGAACGCTCATTTGCAGATCCCGGAAAAGCTTTAAAGTATGCAGAGGATATCGTTAAGAAAACATCGGGGCAAGCTGCCGATAAGGAAGAAGTTTGAACTTTTTACAGAGTTTTGAACTGATTAAAATGGCCGAGCTACCCAGACAATTATAAAGCTTATCTCGTTGGAATGTGTTATTCAGAGAGCTTGGTTATATTCAACCTTGGACGAAAAGCTCAAAGTTTAACCCCTTGGCACCTGGTAGTTAACCCTTTGGTACCAGCTTGTATGTTATATGGTAGTTATAGAATGGGATATTATGTAAGAATCCTGGGTGGATATATATGGGAAAGTTTAGATTAGATTAAGATTGGATAAATTAGAGGGACATATATACTTATATAATCGTGTATATGTTGTGTTCTATATTTGTTTTGTTTTTTATTCCTTATGTCTCTTTTTTCTCTCGGCTCTCACTAGCGCTGGTTTGATAAACTCATATAAGAAAAGACAAAATATGAAACGGTATGTAACTTTTTATGAGGATTCACCAAGGGGGAGGAGCTCAATGTATAACAACATCACGGAGGTCTATACATTTTTTGCCATCGTTGATGGCTATTCGTCCTTAAGGTATCTTCCCTTAGGTACCTTAATAGCACCTTTTTTTTAAAAGCACAATCAAGATTTTTATCTGTTTAATTTTTTTGAAAGTAATTGTGTATCACATTCTTTTTTTCTTTTTCTAAGGCACTTTACAAGAAGGAGATGCAATATAAATCTAATAAATCGGGATGACCACCCAAGTCCTAAAATTCTGAGGTATTTGGTTACACCATATGATTCAGGAATATTACCTTGATTTACAATGCAAGACGATAGACAAATAAAGAATGGAGGGTTTACATTTTGTAGTTGGAATATAAGGGGTGCCAACGAACCAATTTAGAGGGGTAACATTTTTGCCCAACTAAAATCGTTGAACAGCGACATAATGTTTTTGCAGGAGACACACATGAAACAACAAACACAAATAAGATTAAAGGCGAATAGGATAGGCCAAACATACTACTCCTCATTTACTTCTAAATCTAGGGGTACAGCTATTCTTATTAGGAAAGGTATTCCTTTTAAATTAAAGAATACCATATCAGATAAAGAGGGAAGATATATTATAGTTTCGGGTGAAATTTATGCAACCCCACTAACTTTGATAAATATTTATGCTCCGAATTTTGATAACCCCCAATTGTTTGATAAAATTATTGACATAATATCAGAGTTTAATTACCAAAATGTGATAATAGGGGGGGACTTTAACTGTGTTTTAGATTCATATCTAGATAAATCAGCAAAACAAAAGAAGAGTAATTTAAAATCTAAAACTAGCGAACTTCTAAATACATATATAAAAAATACTAATATAATAGATGTATGGAGATCTGCTAATCCAGTTGGAAGGGAATACTCGTTTTACTCTTCGGTGCATAAAACTTATTCAAGAATTGATTATTTTTTAGTGGACATTAAATTAATGCCATATACAAACAACCCAACATACCACATTAGTAGTATCTCAGATCACTCTCCGTTGACATTTTCAGTAAAATTTGAGGGAATGTCGGGTAAACATTTTTTTTGGAGGTTTAATACACATATTTTAAATGACGTGCAAGGCTATCAATATTTAAAACAACAAATGAAATTTGTTTTCGATACAAATGATATACCAGGTACTTTGCCTTCTTTATTATGGGAAACTTTTAAGGCATTTATGAGAGGAATTATAATTTCATATCAAAGTTTTCAAAATAAAAATAATAAGACAGAACAATTGTTGTTAGAACAAGAAATCAGACAGTTAGAGTTGGATAATGCCAAAGATTCCACGACAGATAAACACAACAAGATAATATTACTGAAATTTAAACTTAATCGAATTTTATCGGCAAGAGTAATAAGACTATTCCAAATTACAAAACAGGAACATTTTGAGTTTGGTGACAAACCACATAAGCTTTTAGCTCGCCAATTGAAAAAACAAGAAAAGGAAAATTCTATAACCAAAATTAAATCAGAGAAAGGTGAATTACTAATACTACCTAAAGATATTAATAATAGATTTGCCCAATTTTACCAAAACTTATATACATCTAAAATTAAAATAGAAGATAGTAAAATAAAAAAATGTCTAGATAATTGTAATCTTCCAATACTGGACCTTTTGGAACAAGAGGAACTAGGAGCTCAAATTGCAATCAAAGAAATAGGTGAAACAATAAAATCGCTGACAAATGGTAAGACACCGGGACCAGATGGTTTTAATAATGAATTTTATAAAAAATTTCAGGAGATAACAACCCCTTAGTTATTTAATTTATACTCCCATGCTTTTAAAGAAAACAAACTACATGAAACACTAACAGAATCAACTATTACGCTTATTCCAAAAAAAGATAAAGATTTAGAAGATCCGGGCTCGTACAGAGCTATATCACTTTTAAATACAGATCAGAAAATTTTAGCAAAGATTTTAGCAAGAAGATTAAGCAAATATATTAGTAAATTGATAAACCCTGATCAAACGGGGTTTATACCTAAAAGATACTCATTTAATAATCTGAGACGCCTGTTTGATATAATGTACTCGCATAAAGTAGAGGAAGAAGATATATCAATTATTTCTTTGGATGCAGAGAAAACATTTGATCAGGTAGATTGGCAATACTTATATAAAGTACTACAACAATTTAATATGGGAGAGAATGTTATAACATGGGTAAAATTATTATATGATAAACCAATGGCAAGAATTTCAACTAATAACATGTTATCTCAAAAATTTCAACTATCAAGGGGTAATAGGCAGGGATGTGCACTATCACCCCTGCTATTTGCCCTTATGATAGAACCCCTGGCTGAAAGTATAAGAATTCATCCGAATATTCAGGGCTATAATACCAGGGACTCAAAGAATAAAATCTCATTATAGGCAGACGATATACTTTTATATATTTTAAAAAGTCACAAACGAGCATACCAAATTTATTAAACTTAATAGGGGAATTTGGGTCTTTTTCTGGATATAGAATAAACTGGAATAAAAGTGAAATCATGACATTAAAACCTCAAGAACCTACACACTTACTGAAGTTCCCCTTTAAAATCGCAACAGAAAAATTTAAATATTTGGGTATTCAGATTACTAGAAAATATAAAGCATTATTCAATGCTAATTTCATACCTTTACTAAATAAACTTAATACGTTGATTAAATTTTGGAAAACACTTCCCTTATCATTATTAGGTAGAATAAATGCAATAAAAATGATCTTCCTACCACAATTACTATACATATTTCAATCTATACCGGTATATATACCAAAATATATTTTTTTTAAATTAGACTCTAATATTACTAATTATATTTGGGACTATAGATCACATAGAATCACAAAAAAACACTTATATAAACCAAAAGAGGTCGGGGGACTTTCACTTCCGAATTTTATGTATTATTACTGGGCAGTGCATATTAAGGATATGATTTATTGGTTGGATAGTTCTACCCAACAGACAGAATGGATAAAAATGGAGAAGGAGGATTGCCATCCTTGTAATATAGGAACGATCCTCTTCTCCCCAAAAAAACTGAATAACACAATATATAAGAAGAACCCAATTATATATGGTACAATAAGAATTTGGAAACAAATACAATTATCTTTAAAATTAAGAAATCTATCACTGTTAATGCCAATAGTGAATAACCCTTTATTTAAACCATCTCTTATTGATAAGACATATAACCAATGGGAAAGTCTCGGAATTAGAAGGATCGGGGATATGTACGAAATGGGAAACCTACTATCATTCCAACAACTACAATTAACATTTAAATTGAAAAACAACCAATATTTTAAATATCTTCAGATTTGCGATTTCGTGAAAAAATATATACAAGGATATCAAAAAGTAACTCCTGACATTGGAAGAAGCAATGAATATTGAAGCTGACTCACAACAATTAATATCATATTTATATAATAGTATTCTAAATATAGACCTACCATCGACAGAGGTACTTAGAGAAGAGTGGGGACGGGAACTAATGATAAAAATTACGAAGGTTAAATGGGCAAAATACCTGATATATATTCACAAATGTTCAATTAATGTAAGATATAATCTAATTCAATTTAAAATTGTACATAGATTATATTATTCAAAAACAAGATTGAACAAATGTTATCCAAATATATCCGCCACTTGTGATAAATGTCTAGCCCAAAAGGCAACTATAACACACTCCTTAGTTTCCTGCATAAAACTTTATAGATTTTGGAATGATATTTTTGAAATATTTACAAAATTATTCAAGACAAGAATGGAACCTAATACTGAAATGATTATATTTGGCGTAATGGAAGATGGGAATAAATTGAACACATCTCAAAATCTATTCCTTAACTATGGTTTAATAATAGCAAACACATTAATTCTTAAATTTTGGAAGGGTACATCAATACCAACGCTTAAAATGTGGATTGCAAGTATGTTGGACACCGCTCATCTTGAGGAAATGCGATTCCTCCTAATGGATAAATCAGACCAATTCATAACGAGTTGGTCTCCGTTCGTCGTTTTTTTGGAATCATATGGTGCAACGCAATTGTAAAAAATAACTTTCAGGACTGGACGAGGGTTGGTCAAGATTATAAATAATGATGACCTTTTCTTTTTTATTTTATTTTATTTTCTCTATTCTCTCTCTCACCTTTCTTCATTTACTCGTTTTCTTTTTTCACACACTATATATTTCACATCTTTCTATCCTTTACTATCTAACTTCTTTTTCTTATTCTAATATTTTTTCAGTGTAATAATAAAAAAAAAAGAAGTTGTACATAAATGTGTTATGAAAATATATACTTTGGTGCCATATGACTGTACTTACTTCTAATAAAAAAGAGTGGACAGCCAGAACCACTTTCCCGGGGTAGAAAGATCAAGGACTAGGGAAGATGAGAGCAGCAAAGTTTAAAGGAGATGTGGGGGAAATTGACAGAGAGGCTGGAAGGGTCAAGCAACATGGAATCAAATCCACTCAGAATTGCTGAGACATAGAAAGTAATGGACACAAAGAGACCAGATGTCAGAGAGAAGAGATGGGAGGCATAATGCGGGAGGCGCAGAGACACAAAGAGCAGGAATGAGACAGAGAGAAGGAGGCTCTGTCCTCACCAGGACATCGTCTTCATCACTTTCAGCCGTCAGAATGAGGACCGAACACACCAGCAATCTCTGTGAAATAAAACAAAAATACATCAGCTAGAGGAGTAAATGGAGGTTGAAAGGTTTGCCCCCTGTGAACACGGCTCAGTACCAAGATCTGGGACGCCATGCTGTTGCTCTCACTGTCTTGACCAACTTGCTGCTTCAGTGGCTCCCACGTCACACAAAGATTTTATACTTGCTATATCCCACACATCCAGCCTTTCCTTCTGATATGTGTGTCTCCACAGTGACGAAAACACCACCACATCCTGGATACACAAGGCGTCAGAAATTCCTGCAGGCTGCAGCAACTCTGGAAGGACAGTGGGATAACGTGGATCTTCATCTTCTGAAGCTGCTGACGCTGTGACATCTTGTCGAATTGCCGACTTGTAACTCAGGCACAATCACTGGTAGACGTAATTCAGGTATGTTGAAAAGTATTTATAATGCTACTAATGGCACTTCACATTGTAGATTAGACCCTTAAAGAAGGCAGTAGAAGCAGAAGAGGTAGTGTAGCAGGCAAACGGTTTTTTGCTTCATTATCACGGACGTGGAATAAGAGGAGGGAATCATGGACAACTCTCACCTCAATCCTATGCTATAAATTGCCCCGTGAGTGGGTGATGTGTAGAATCTGGGGGGGGGGGGGGGGGGGGGGGGGGGGGGGGGGGGGTGGAGTAGATGAAAATGTGGACGAATGAAATGGGGTCATGAGGTTATGTGATAGGAGCAGAATTAGGCCATTCGGCCTATCAAGTCTTTACGAGGATCATTACGAGATGTAGCCGTGAATAGAGCATCTGAGCTATAGGGATAGGTTGAGTAGGCTGGGATGATATTCCTTTGAGCGCAGGAGGATGAGGATAATCTTATAGAGGTGTATACAATCACGAGAGGAATAGATCGAGTAGATGCACAGAGTCCCTTGCCCAGAGTAGGTGAATCGGGGACCCGAGGACATAGGTTTAAGGTGAAGGGGAAAGATTTCATAGGAATCTGAGCAGTATCATTTTCACACAAAGGGTGGTGGGGGTATGGAAAAGGCAGCCAGGTAATTGAACCAGGGACTATCCCAACATTTAAGTGTTGCCAGTTTGACACGTACATAGACGTGATAGGTTTGGAAGGACATGGACAGTTGGCAGGCCGGTTGGACTAATGTAGCTGGGACGTGTTAGCCGGTGTGGGCAAGTTGGGCTGAAGTGACTGCTTGCACAATGTATCACTCCTTATGACTCTAAGTCCAGTCTACCATACAATCATGGCTGATCCATTTCTCGCTCCTAACGGCATTTTCCTGCCTTTTCCCCATAACCATGGATGAGTGTAGGATCAGAGTAAATTGTGGTTGATTGCCAAGAAGGACTCGGCGGGCCGAATGGCCTGTTTCTATGCTATCACCCCGTGTCTCTGATACTTTGACGTTTTTCTTCCCATTTGCCTCTTCCCGAGGAACCTCCTATGCTCTCCGATCTCAGCTGCCGGAAGATACAAGCTTTTCCTTGTATCTTGGGAGAGGTGGGGAGGTGGGGGGGGGGGGGGGTGTCAACGAGGGGCAGGTGGTTATGGGAAATTAGAGGTGGCCTAGAATTGGATAATTCAACGTTCCCGCCGTCAGGTTGTAAGCTGCCCAAGCGGAATATGAGGTGTTGTTCATGGGAAGAGAAGTCATAATAGTTTAGCAACTATGAGAACCAGCAGGCCTCGACAGATAGAGCCCACAATAGGTCTATTTGATGTAAAGGAGTTGGAATATTGTAACTTCACAAAATACTGTTCATACGACGCTTTGAGTATTGTGTGCAGATCTGGTCATGAGAATTAGGATGTGATTGTGCTGGAGAGGATGGAGCAGAGTTTTAGCAGGATTTTGCTTATATTATAGGACTTTAGTTATTGGGAGAGATTCAAGAGGCTGGGCTTGTTTACCCTGGGACAAAGCATGGAGTACAAATCCACCGTTCCTTGAGAATGTTGACACAGGGTGGTGAAGAATGCAAATCGTATTATTTCCATCATTAGAAAGGACATCGAGTACAATTTCTGGGACATCACGCTGCAGTTGAACAAGATGTAGATGTTTGCAGTATTATGTCCGTTCTGGTTATCAGCGGCTCAGAACAATATCATTAAACAGAAGAGGATGCAGAAACGATTCATAAGCATGTTCCTGGGACTAGAGTATTTGGTTATAAACAGAGGCAGGATAGGCCGGAACTGTTATCTGTGGAGTGGTTTATAAATTCTTGATGGGCAAAGATGAGGTGACGTGGGTAGCACACCTATCCTTCTACATCCTTAGCAGGCTTAGGAAGTTAAGCATCGCCAATACAACCCTCTCCAACATCTATAGATGTCCCAAAAGAAAGCATTTTTATCAGAATGCTTCACAATTTGGTTTGAAAACAGCGCAATCCAAGACCGCAAGAAATTGCAGCGAATTGTGGACGCAGCCCAGACCGTCACACAAACCAACCTCCATTGTATTAGGTGTATGTATACCTCACGCTGCCTTGGCAAGGCCTGCAGTGTAATCAAAGATGTCGAACAATTTTCACCCCCTCTCTCCCCTTTCCATTGTGCAAAGGGGATAGAAGAGTGAAAACGCACACCTCCCAATTCAGGGGAAGATTCTCCCCAGCTATTGTCAGGCAATTGACCCTTCCTACCACAACAAGAGTGTAGTCCAGAACTACCTCATTTGGGAATCATGACAGAAGCCTCCTCGTGGCGATCCCCGGAAACGGCGACACAATTCACGCTGTGATGCGGCGGGCGACCAATTATGTCAAGATGTTGGACGACGACAGCAGATACGTCGTCTGACACACGAGCAAACGAATCTCCCTCATTGATGACCCTCGGAGTATCCTTGATCGGACATTAACTCGCACTAAGCCTTCTCCTGTATCTATACACTTTAAATTGCGCGTTTGTAAACATGTATTGTCTTTCTGCTGATTGCTTAGAACGCAACGAAAGTTTTTCTTTGTACCTTGTCACACGTGACAATAAACTAAACTGATAAACTGAGAAGTTTGTCACGGTATTTTCCCCAGGGTAGGGGAGTCTAAACTGGAGGACACAGGAGATAGGGGGAAATTGTAATAAGAATGTGAAGAACAATTTTTTCACACTGGTTAGTGGATATATGGAATGAGATGCCGTGGAGGTATTTGTGGCAAGTAGCATGGTTGCGCAGCGGTTTAGATTGTGCCTTAACGCGCTCACAACGCCAGAGACACGGTTTCCATCTTGAATACGGGTGGTGTCTGTACAGAGTGTGTAGGTTGGTATGAATGTAAACTTGGTATGTATGTAAAGGTGTCCCAAAGTGTAGGATAGTATGAGTGAGCGGGGATTGCTGGTCGGTGCGCACTTGGTGGGTCGAAGGTCCTGTTCTTGTGCTGTTACTTTAAACTGAACTAAACTAAACTAAAAGTATTGCAACCATATGTATAATACTTTTGGACACTTATAGGGATAAGGAAGGTTTAGAATTATATGGGCCAAAGGCAGGCAAATATTACTAGTGTGGATATGGCATCATGATTGACAAGGACTATATGGGCTGAAGGGCCTGTTTCCGTGCTACTACACTCCATGACTCTCTGATGTAGGGCTAATCTCCCTTGGGAATAAGACTGGTTAGTTGATGAAGAGACCAAGAGACAAAAGGCAATACTTCAACATTTGCCTTTTGTAAACATATATAAAGGCACAGATTAGGACATTGCTCTTAGTCAAATTGAATTTAGTTTATTTTCCTAGGCACAGGAAATTTGGGGTACTGGGGTCAGGGCCTATGGGCAATTGGCATAAGAATGGGGATAGGAGCGAACGACAGATCAGTCATGATGGAATGGCGGTGCAGACATGATGGGCCAAATGGCACCATTCTGCTGTCAATTCTGAATTTATGAACGTACAGATAATGTAAATCTTACATAGGACAGACAGTAATGCATAGTAACAGGCCGTTAGACCCACAATGACTGTGCCGAAATATGATGCTAAGTTTAATTAAACCCCTCAACCTCCACATGATTCACATCTCTTCATTCCCTGCATATCCAGATAAACGCCACTATTGTATCTAAACCAACACCCATGCCAGCTCATTCCAGGCTGCCACCACTTAGTTCATAACAAAATAACTTGTCCTGCACATGACGTTTAAACTTTGCCCTCTAACCATAAAGCCACACCCTCTATTATTGGACATTTCAAACCTGGGATAATGGAGGGTTGCTGGAGTGACTTTATGAATTCTGTGAAAGGTTAATTCGTGAAAACAAAATACAAAGAGAAAAACTGTATAAAAAATTACTTGATCTCTGTTAGGGGAACAGTCACAAAGGCCATTGTACATGCGCTCTTTAATAAAGTCAATGGAGAGGGAGCGGTTTCGAACCTCTTCACAAAGATTTATGAAGAGAATCTGGAGAAGTTTGGAAGGGTCACGGTATATTGCAAACAGCTCGCTAACAGAGCACTCTGTGATTTACACACTGTTCCTAGGGCACATTCAGAGGCGGACATCGAGTGCTGCTGGAACGTCATGAACTCAGTGAAAGACACTCTTTGGTCTGCCCGAACTTTGCTGACCTCCCAGCAAAGAGAGATGTTTGTCAAGGAATTTTGTGGAATGGCGCGCTGCAGACTGCAGCATTTCGTGCTGAGGGACGCACTGAAGTCAATGCCCAACCTCTGTGGAGGAAGACGACAGTCTAAGGTATTTTCGCTGCTGGAGATTGGACGGCAGGGTGTGGTGGGGACGTCCCTAATATGAGGGAACTGGCCCATGGAGACAGGAGAACGGCAAGGGTGTTTGGTATGAAGATAGTTTGTTAACACTACGAACTACAGTATCTAAATGTCACTAAAAGTCTGTTCTTGACCGGTTTTGGCGATCTGTCCTGCGATTTCCGAGAGAACGCCTCCACCTACGGCCGTCATTTTTAGCCACCTCGCTCAGAGCCCCCCTCCGCCGCATGTGTGCAGAGGATTATTCCAGTCGATGAAAAATGACAGAGATATTAATGCTTTAACAAAATTCCTCATTCTCTCTGCTGCCCCCGCTGGCGGCAGGGGGGAGGGACTATAAAACCAGGAAGTGGTGTGCCCCAATCGGTCTCTACAACATGGAGGTCTGAGCTCTGAATGACTGAACATATATCTACACTGCTGTGAGTAAGTACCCTTAATTTGGTTTGAAAATGAAAATATGGTTATGGTTAGTTTGAGGGAAAAAAGCACTGCCTGCAAATGGTTGTTTGGGGGGGGGGGGGGGGGGGGGGTGGGGGGGGGGGGGGGGTGGGGGGGGTGGGGGGTTTCGGTTGAATAAAAAGGCATTCTCTCTCTCTCTCTCTCTCCCTATCCCTCTCTCGTTCTCTCTATCTCCCCCTGTCTCTCTCCCTTTCACTCTCTCACTCCCCTCCTCTCCCACCCTCTACCTCCAAACCCACCTCACCTCTCCCCCTCTCCTCTCCCGCCCCTCCCCCTCCCTCTCCTTTGTCCCCCCTCTCCTACCATCCCTCCCTCGTCTCGCCACTCCTCTCCCCCTCTCCTCTACCCCCTCAACTCTCCCCTCTCCTCTCCCCCCTCTCCTCTCCCCCTCTCCTCCCCTCCTCTCCTCCCCCCCCGCTCCCCTCCCCCCCTCTCCTCCCCCTCCTCCCCCCCCTCTCTCCTCCTCCTCCCCCTCTCCCCTCCTCCCCCTCTCCCCCTCCTCCCCCTCCCCTCTCCCCCCTCTCTCTCCCCTGCTCCCCTCCCTCCCTCCCCTAAACCCCCTCCCCTCCCCTCCACACCCCCTACCCTCTTCCCTCCAACCTCCCTGCTCCCCACCTCTCCCCCTCACCCCCCTCTCAGCACCCCCTCTCTCTCCTCCCCTCTCTCTCTGCCTCTGCCCCTTCTCTCTCTGCCATCACTCTCTACCCCCGCCCCGACACCCCGCCCCGACCCACCCCCCTCTATATGTGACTGCAAGTTGGGGGCTATGCGTCAGTAGATAGGGTGGTTATGGAGTAAAAGGAGCAAATTAATAATATTAATATAATATCAAGGGGGTTAATTAGCGTGAGTGCGCAGGGGGGGGGGGTGGTAGTTAGTGTGTGTGAAGCTGCATGCCGCCTCCACCCCCCCCCCCACAACCACAACCACACGTTGGGGGAACAGACCCAACGGGTCTGCACTTGGTCTAGTATCACTTATAACTGAAGACTTGATGGCCTTATCCGATCCCTGTGGTGAATCTGTCGAATTATTTGCCATTAAAGGCTGAAGAGGCCCAGCCAGTGGATATTTTTAAGGCTGAGATAGATAGCTTCTTAATTAGCATAGGCGTCAGAGGTTATGTGGAGACGGCAGGTAAATGGGGTGAGGCGGGACAATTATATCAGCCATTATTGAATGGCGGAGCAGACTTAATGGGCCGACTGGTGTTTTTCTTCGCATATTCCGTATGTCCTCATCACCTTGTGGTGCATTTTAAAGTTTTCTTTCGCAGAATATGGTAGCAAAATGGCAAGCTCCTCAACGCGTGCTTCTCCTCTGTTTTGACCGTGGAGAAAGATAGGAGGACGGGGGATCTTGGGGCAGTCACTGGAAGTGTCGTGATAGCAGACAGTATTACGGCTCGAAAACGTGTTGATGATCCTGAGGCATTTGAAGGTAGATACATTTCCCGGGTCTGATCTTAATAGACGCGAGGACACCGTGGGAAGATAGTGAGGAAATCGCAGCAGCCCTCGTTGAGATTTATGAGTCGACGTTAAATACAGGCGGTGTGCTGGCGACCTGAAGGGATGGAATATGTCGTGCCTCTATTCAAAAAGAGCTGCATGGAACAGATTGGGAACTACAGGCTAGTGAGCCTAACATCTGTCATCAGAATGTGACTGGAGAGTTTTTTGAGGGATATAATATCGTTTAGAGAGCGCAAAATTGGACTAGGGCGGATTAGGGATAGACAACTTAGTTTTATACGTGGCAGGTCGTGTCTCACTAATCTGATAGGAGTTTTTTGAAGATGTGTCTAAAAAGGTCGTTGAAGGCAAAGCTTTAGCCATTGTATCCGATACGATATGATACGATACGATAAAACTTTACTTATCCCAGGAGGGAAATTGATCTGTCAACAATCATAAAAACACAAAAAACATGAAACATGAAATTAAAGTGACGAGTGGAAAGGATTGGAAATGTGTAAAGATTGGGATGGGGAGATGGGGGGGTGGGGGGGGGGGGGTGGGGGTGGAGGTGGTCTGTCTACGCTATTACTGAATGAGAGGCAATTGTACAGTTTGATAGCGACAGGGAAGAACGGTCTCCTGTGGTTTTCTGTCCTGCATGTGGGCGGGAAAGGATTGCGAGGGGGGAGGAGTGATTTGGGGGAGAGGCTGTGTGGGGGAGGAGGTGTGCGTGGGCGGGGTGTGGGGGGAGGGAGAACGTGGGAGGCGGGTTTTGTGGGGGAGGTGTTTGTGGGCAGGGGGGATGTGGGCAGGGTGGTGTGCAGAGGGTTGTGGAGGATGGGTTTGTGGGGGGAGGGGTTTTGGGGGAAGGTTTAGTGGTAGGGAGGAGTGTTTGGAAGGGCGTATGTGTGGGCAAAGGAGTCGCTGGGGGAGGGGTGTGTGGGTATATGTGTGGACAGGGGGGGGGGGGGTGTGGGAGAGGGGTATGCGGACGGGGGTGTTGTTGGGGAGAGCTGTGTGTGGGACAGTGGTGTGTGGGCACGGGGAGGGTTATGAGAGGTGTGTGGAATGGAGGAGTGTGTCGGGAGGGTTGTGGGGCGGCCTAGGGAGAGCTGGGAGAAAGGACGGGTGGAGTGCCATGGGGGAGAGTGTGGCTTCACGGGGGAGTGCGACAGGAGCCAGTGATGTGGACCTGAGAGGAAGTGGTTGGGGGTGGGCGCCGGGCGCTTCGCTGGTCGTTCGTCGTTCTTCTCCGTCGAGAGCATAATCTCCGCTTTCTATTTGGCGACACCGGCGCCATCTCGGACTGCGCGCTGACTGGGCTGGGTTGGGTCGCGCCGAGTCGGGTCGGGCCGTTCCAATCCCTCCCACCGAAAATGTGTCCGGTTGGAGAACTCCGTCGTCCATCCAGAGCTCCCCACAGCTGCAGTAAAGACGCGACGGCGCAGAATGGGGCGGACCGTCCAGCGCTGTGGCTGCAGAAGGGACCAATCCGCGCGGCGCTGAATGGCAGGATAGGCCATCGATATGCGCACGCGCGGTTTTTAAGAATTTTAAACCTCGATGAATCATACCAGCTTCCACCGATTGGAACACAACTTGGTGTAATCGCGGCATAGGAGAACGGTAAGTAAGCTGGATAAATGTCGTAGCGCTATCCGGTTGCGCTATTGCGCAAATAGAATGACGGCCAAACCGGAAGATAACAAGATCAGAGTTTAGTTATGTATAGATAGACAGATTGTCCAGGATACTTCGCAGTTTGAGGTGCATTCTCCACTCCAAGACGACCTACAATGAATCCACCCCCCCCCCTCCCCCACCCCCCGCCCCAGGAAAGAGCCAGCTTTCCTGATGAATCTGCAGTTCCTATTGGCATCCGCAGCCTTCGCCCTACATCCCCAGCACAGGGCAGCGAAGAAAACGCCCACCGCCGATTGGAAAAACATCTGTAGCATCTTACTGCAGACGCTGAAGGAGCGAAGCCTTTTCAAAACGTACAGCCGGCTCTGTCTCTTGTGCAGGGCCTCAGCGTTCCTGACCAGACCCGTTTAATGGCCAGGTACACTCCAAAGTATTTGTACCTCCTGGTAAACAGTGCATCCGCATCATTGATGTAGACAAGGGACAGGGGTATTCCTCTCATCTTAAAGCCCACAATAAACTACTTAGTCTTGTCGCTGTTGAGATGTATGTGATTTAGCTCACACCACTTAACAAAGTCATTTACCACACTTGTGAATTTAGTTTCCCTCCTCTCACTGATGCGGCCCACAATTGCAAAGTTAGCTGAAAACCTCTGCAGGTGACAGGAGACCGAGTTATACCTGAAGTCCGAGGTGTAGATGGAGAGCAGGAAGGGAGAGAGCCCCCTGGTTTGCTCACTACAATGTCCGAAACATCGATCTGTAGCTTGAAATAATGTGATCGGACAGTCTCGGACACCAATGGAGCATCCACGCGCATTTTCGCAGATTGCTCCATAGCAGCACAGGCTGGATTGTGTTCAGAGCATTGGAGAACTAAAAAATGACTTTTACAATATTTCCCAGCTTATCAAGGTGAGCATGTGGAGAATGCCGTCTTCAACTCCCACCTTTGTTTGTGAAACAAACTGCAGGTGATCTAGCGATGATTTAATCAGGGGATACAGGTGAGTGAGCACCAGCCTTTCCAGGGAATTCATGACGTTTGAAGTCCGCGCCACCAGTCTGTAGTCGCTGGAGGAGCTGAGGTGCGTCCTCTTCTGTATATTAACCAGAGAGGATGACTTCCACATCAGAGGAACCCTCTTTAAGCTCAATCTCAGGTTGAAGGTACTTCCTCACCATCTCATTCTCGATCGTCAGACGCGACGAAGAAAGGACAGAGGATGTGGACCAAGGGAATTAAGGGGGATAATATGTCGGGGAGAACGGGGGAGGGTGGCAGCGCCCCCATCATCAAATCTATTAAAACAAGGTTTAGCCCGTTGGCCCTTCCCTCCCTTGTAGACTAACATGCTCTTCATGCCGCTCCACACATATAACCATAAAACCATATAACAATTACAGCACGGAAACAGGCCGTATCGACCCTTCTAGTCCGTGCCGAACACGTATTCTCCCCTCGTCCCATATACCTGCGCTCAGACCATAACCCTCCATTCCTTTCCCGTCCATATAACTATCCAATTTATTTTCAAATGATAAAAACGAACCTGCCTCCACCACCTTCATTGGAAGCTCATTCCCCACAGCCACCACTCTCTGAGTAAAGAATTTCCCCCTCATGTTACCCCTAAATTTCTGTCCCTTAATTCTCAAGTCATCTCCCTTTGTTTGAATCCTCCTTACTCTCAGTGGGAAAAGCTTATCCACGTCACCTCTGCCTATCCCTCTCATCATTTTAAAGACCTCTATCAAGTCCCCCCTTAACCTTCTGCGCTCCAAAGAATAAAGCCCTAACTTGTTCAACCTTTCTCTGTAACTTAGTTGCTGAAACCCAGGCAACATTCTAGTAAATCTCCTCTGTACTCTCTCTAATTTGTTGACATCCTTCCTATAATTAGGCGACGAAAATTGTACTCCATACTCCAGAATTGGCCTCACGAATGCCTTGTACAATTTTAACATTATATCCATCATGTTCTGCTGAAGTTTCAGCTCTAGCTCCCTCCTGCAGTCGTCTTTGCCTTGTCTAAGTCTAGCTTTTCGATATTTCTGTATCCGTTTCACCTCCTCCCTGTCACCATTTCTGAAGGCCCTCTTCTTCTGGTTGAGAAGGGCCTTTATTTCCCTGGTTGCCCAGAGCTTGCTGTTGGAAAACAGTGTACGGTCTCCTCAGGGACAGGGTTATCCACATGGAACTGTAAATAGCTGGTAACACATTCCATAAGTTCATCAATGTCCTCTCCATGACAACTATAGGGAGCGCCCCAGTCTGTGAGCACAAAATCTATATGTGGAGTGTTAATCTGTAATTTGAACTGGAGAAGGTAAAATCGGAAATATCAATATTTCAATTGAATAAATGGGAAAATGGAGGCATGTGGGGGGAGTGGATCAGAGCTGGCTGGAAAGGGAACCTAACAGGAATGACGGTGGAACAGCAATGGCAGGTATTTCTGGGAATAATCTAGAATATGCAGGATCATCTCCTTCCAAAGAGAAAGAAAGATTCTAAGGGGTGTAGAGGCGACTCTGGCTGACAAGGGAAGTCGAGGACAGTATTGTAATATTATAATGTTCTTGCAATTGGGGAAGTGCAGCGTAGGTTCACAAGGTTAATTCCCGGAATGGCGGGACTGTAATCTGCTGAGTGAATGGGGCGGTTGGGCTTGTACACTCTGGAAATTAGAAGGATGAAAGGGTTTCTTATTTAAACATATAAGATGATTAAGAGTTTGGACATGTTAGAGGCAGAAACATGTTCCCGGTGTTGCGGTCGTCCAGAACCAGGACCAAAGTTTAAGAATAAAGGGCAAGACATCTAGAACGGAGATGAGGGAACAGATTTTCACACAGAGAGTTGTTAGTCTGGGGAATTCTCTGCCTCAGAGGGCGATTGAGGCCGGTCCTCTGGATACTTTCCACAGAGAGCTTGATAGGCTCTTTAACATAGCGGAGTCAGGAGATATGGGGAGAAGGCAGGAACGGGGTACAATTTGGGCATGATCAGCCATGATCACATTGAATGGCGGGTCTGACTCGAAGGGCCAAATGGCCTACTCCTGCACCTATTGGCTATTGTCTACAGTCAACTGTCTATAAAAGAGAAGCTAGTCAAGGAGGAGAGTATAGCTTATTTAAGTATATGAAGAGAAAACAAATAGTTAAGAGAAATGTGGGTCCCTCGAAGTCAAATGTGGATCCCTTGAAGGCAGACACGGGTGAAATTATTATGGGGAACAAGGGAATGGCAGAAGGGTTGAACACGTATTTCGGATCTGTCTTCACTGGGGAAGACACAAACCATCTCCCAGAAGTACTGGACGACAAAGGATTTCAGGGGGTCGTGGAACTGAAATAAATTTTCATTATGCGAGAAATAGTATTGGGTAGGCGAATGGTACTGAAGGATGATAAGTCCCCTGGGCCTGATCGCCCGTTGCTCCCCTAGAATCTATCTTCTTCTTTGGAATAAAAAGATCAAAGATTTCACAGGACTTGTATTGTCACGTGTACCAATTAACGTTCAGTGATATGCGAATTACCATACATCTATACAAAAAAAAGCACCAAGGCACACAACTACATTAAACTTAACATAACCATCCACCACAGTGGATTTCCCACATTCTTCACTGTGATGGAAAGAAAAGGAGTCCAATTTTATTTTGTCTTTATTCTACCGCAGTCGGTGTAATCGAACCACCCGCCGTCGGGACGATCGAATCTCCTGTGGCCGGCGGTCGAAGCCCCCGCGTCGGGGTGATCGAAGCTCCTGCATCGGGGCGGTCGAAGCTCCTGCGGCTGGGAATTTGGTCTCTAACCAGAATCTGTTAAAGTCCGCAGGCTCCGCGGTTGGATGCATAATGTTGCCCCCCCCCCCCCAAACGGATCGCGAGCTCCGTGATTGTAAGTCAGCAGGCTCCGTGGTGGAGCTCCCGGTCGATCTATAACAACATCCTCGATGTTAGGACGCAGTGCGGTCGGAGATACAATACTGAGAAACATAGAAATTAGGTGCAGGAGTAGGCCATTCGGCCCTTCGAGCCTGCACCGCCATTCAATATGATCATGGCTGATCATCCAACTCAGTATCCCGTACCTGCCTTCTCTGCATACCTTCTGATCCCCTTAGCCACAAGGGCCACATCTAACTCCCTCTTAAATATAGCCAATGAACTGGCCTCGACTACCCTCTGTGGCAGAGAGTTCCAGAGATTCACCACTCTCTGTGTGAAAAAAGTTCTTCTCATCTCGGGTTTAAAGGATTTCCCCCTTATCCTTAAGCTGTGACCCCTTGTCCTGGACTTCCCCAACATCGGGAGCAATCTTCCTGAATCTAGTCTGTCCAACCCCTTAAGAATTTTATAAGTTTCTATAAGATCCCCTCTCAATCTCCTCAATTCTAGAGAGTATAAACCAAGTCTATCCAGTCTTTCTTCATAAGACAGTCGTGACATACCAGGAATCAGTCTGGTGAACCTTCTCTGCACTCTCTCTATGGCAATAATGTCCTTCCTCAGATGTGGAGACCAAAACTGCACGCAATACTCCAGGTGTGGTCTCACCAAGACCCTGTACAACTGCAGTAGAACCTCCCTGCTCCTATACTCAAATCCTTTTGCTATGAAAGCTAACATACCATTCGCTTTCTTCACTGCCTGCTGCACCTGCATGCCTGCTTTCAATGACTGGTGTACCATGACACCCAGGTCTCGCTGCATCTCCCATTTTCCTAGTCGGCTACCATTTAGATAATAGTCTGCTTTCCTGTTTTTGCCACCAAAATGGATAACCTCACATGTATCCACATTATACTGCATCTGCCAAACATTTGCCCACTCACCCAGCCTATCCAAGTCACCTTGCAGTCTCCTAGCATCCTCCTCACAGCTAACACTGCCCCCCCCCCCAGCTTAGTGTCATCCGCAAACTTGGAGATATTGCCTTCAATTCCCTCATCCAGATCATTAATATATATTGTAAATAGCTGGGGTCCCAGCACTGAGCATTGCGGTACCCCACTAGTCACTGCCTGCCATTGTGAAAAGGACCCGTTTACTCCTACTCTTTGCTTCCTGTTTGCCAGTCAGTTCTCTATCCACATCAATACTGAACCCCCAATGCCGTGTGCTTTAAGTTTGTATACTAATCTCTTATGTGGGACCTTGTCGAAAGCCTTCTGGAAGTCCAGATACACCACATTCACTGGTTCTCCCCTATCCACGCTACTAGTTACATCCTCGAAAAATTCTTTAAGATTCGTCAGACATGATTTACCTTTTGTAAATCCATGCTGACTTTGTCCAACGATTTCACCACTTTCCAAATGTGCTGCTATCCCATCTTTAATAACTGACTCTAGTAGTTTCCCCACTACCGATGTTAGACTAACTGGTCTGTAATTCCCCGTTTTCTCTCTCCCTCCCATCTTAAAAAGTGGGTTTACGTTTGCTACCCGCCAATCCATAGGAACTACTCCAGAATCTAAAGAGTTTTGAAAGATTATTACTAATGCATCCACCATTTCTGGAGCTACTTCCTTAAGTACTCTGGGATGCAGCCTATCTGGCCCTGGGGATTTATCGGCCTTTAATCCACTCAATTTACCCAACACCACTCCCCAGCTAACCTGGATTTCACTCAATACCCCCAACTCCTTTGACCCGCGGTCCCCTGCTATTTCCGGCAGATTATTTATGTCTTCCTTAGTGAAGACGGAACCAAAGTAGTTATTCAATTGGTCCGCCATATCCTTGTTCCCCATGATCAACTCACCTGTTTCTGACTGCAAGGGACCTACATTTGTTTTAACTAATCTCTTTCTTTTTACATATCTATAAAAACTTTTGCAGTCAGTTTTTATGTTCCCTGCCAGTTTTCTTTCATAATCTATTTTTCCTTTCCTAATTAAGCCCTTTGTCCTCCTCTGCTGGTCTCTGACTTTCTTCCAGTCCTCCGGTATGCTGCTTTTTCTGGCTAATTTGTACGCATCATCCTTCGCTTTGATACTATCCCTGATTTCCCTTGTTATCCACGGATGTACTACCTTCCTTGATTTAATCTTTTGCCAAACTGGGAGGAACAATTTTTGTAGTTCATCCATGCAGTCTTTAAATGTCTTCGATTGCATGTCCACCGTCAACCCTTTTAGAATTAATTGCCAGTCAATCTTGGCCAATTCGCGTCTCATACCCTCAAAGTTACCTTTCTTTAAGTTCAGAACCATTGTTTCTGAATTAACAATGTCACTCTCCATCCTAATGAAGAACTCAACCATATTATTGTCACTCTTGCCCAAGGGGGCACGTACAACAAGACTGCTAACTAACCCTTCCTCATTACTCAATACACAGTCTAAAATAGCCTGATCTCTCGTTGGTTCCTCTACATGTTGATTTAGATAACTATCCCGCATACATTCCAAGAAATCCTCTTCCTCAGCACCCCTGCCAATTTGATTCACCCAATCTATATGTAGATTGAAGTCACCCATTATAACGGTTTTGCCTTTGTCGCACGTATTTCTAATTTCCTGTTTGATCCCATGTCCAACTTCACTACTACTGTTAGGTGGCCTGTACACAACACCCACCAGCGTTTTCTGCCCCTTAGTGTTTCGCAGCTCTACCCATACCGATTCCACATCCTCCAAACTAATGTCCTTCCTTTCCATTGCGTTAAACTCCTCTCTAACCAGCAACGCTACCCCACCTCCTTTTCCTCTCTCTATCCCTCCTGAATATTGAATATCCATGGATGTTCAGCTCCCAGCCTTGGTCACCCTGGAGCCATGTCTCCGTGATCCCAACTATATCATAGTCATTAATAGCTATCTGCACATTCAACTCATCCACCTTATTACGAATGCTCCTTGCATTGAGACACAAAGCCTTCAGGCTTGTTTTTACAACACTCTTACCCCTTATACAATTATGTTGAAAAGTGGCCCTTTTTGATTTTTGCCCTGGTTTTGTCTGCCTGCCACTTTTACTTTTCACATTGATGCCTATTGCTTCTACCCTCATTTTACACCCCTCTGTCTCTACGCTCACACATTTAACAATCGCATCTCCGTCGAGTTAAGAGAAAAAATATTCCCCCAACCCGCCGACCTCCCACCCCCTACTTAAAACAAGCTATAGAAAAGTAAAAACATTGCTGGCGCCACCCGGTGGATTTTTCCAGACTATTCCCAGAAGTTCCTGCCATTGCTGTTCTACCGCCACCCCTGCTGTGGTCCCTTCCAGTCATCTTTGACTAGCTCCTCTCATGCGTCTGCAGTCTCATTTGCTGAGCTGCATTACCGATGTCACCTTCTCCCTCTAACAATTGCAGATTATTACATCCTATTGGGATCGCTACCATCTAAAGTTTCCTGTTTCCAGTCAGAAGAAGGCTTCGGCACGAAACGTTGCCTATTTCCTTCGCTCCATAGATGCTGCTGCACCCGCTGAGTTTCTCCAGCAATTTGATGTACCTTCGATTTTCCAGCATCTGCAGTTTCTTCTTAAACATAATATTTCCTTTTCCTCGATTTCCTTATCAAATCTGGTTCTTTGGATAACTCTAAATCCAGAATTGCTTTTCCCATGGGAGGCTCCAATACAGGCTGCTCTACGAATTCTGCAGTTGAATAGGGCTCTGGTGAGGCCACATCTAGAGTATTGTGTAAAGTTTTGCTCTCCTAATTTGAGGAAGGACATCCTTGTGATTGAGGCAATGCAGCGTCGGTTCACGAGATTGATCCCTGGGATGGCGGGATTGTCATATGAGGGAAGATTGAAAAGACTAGGCTTGAATTCACTGAAGTTTAGGATGAGGGGGTATCTTATAGAACCGTATAAAATTATAAAAAGGAATGAACAAGCTAGATGCAGGAAAAATATTCCCAATGTTGGGCGAGTCCAGAACCAGGGACCACAGTCTTAGAATAAAGGGGAGGTCATGTAAGACTGAGGTGAGGAAAAAACCGTTTTCACCCAGAGAGTTGTGAATTTATGGAATCCCCTGCCACAGAGGGCAGTGGAGGCCAAGTCACTGGAAGGATTTAATGCAAAGTTAGATAGAGCACTAGCGGCTACTGTAGTCAAGGAATATGGGGAGAAGGCAGGCACGGGTTATTGATATGTGACGATGAGCAATGATCACAATAAATGGCGGTGCTGGCTCGAAGGGCCGAATGGCCTTCTCCTGCTTTTATATGTTTATTTGTAACCCATCTCGGAGGCACTCTACACATTTTCTTTCGTGGGGTCCAATATCAATCTGATTTTCCAAGTCAAACCACATATCGATATCTCCCAGGACGACAGTAGCATTGCCTTATTTACATGCCAATGTTGTCTCCTATTGCAACACATATGCTAAATCCTGGTTACTGTTTGGGGGCCTGTAATAACTCCCATGAGGGTTTTTAACCTTATATTTTCTCAGCTCCATCCACAATGACTCTACAACTTCTGATCCAATGTCACCCCATGATAAGTACTGAATTTCATATCAAACCAACAGCGCCACCGCACCCCTTCTGCCAGATACCAATGGTCTAGATGCTCCATTTGACCAAAAGGTCAACGAGGAGGTGTTACCAGCTGGCCTGTGACGCTCTCGATAAATAGATACATAGACAATAGGTGCAGGTGTAGGCTATTCGGCCTTCGAGCCAGCACCACCATTCAATGTTATCATCCACAATGAGTACCCAGTTCCTGCCTTAACACTACACCCCTCGATTCCGCTAACACCATGGCCTATATCGTACTCTCTTTTGAATGCCTCCAGTGAATCGGCCTCTACTGCCTTCTCAGGCAGAGAATTCCACAAATTCACAACACTCTTTGTGAAAAAGGTTTTCCTTATCTCAGATCAAAATGGGCTACACCACGATCTTAAACTTTGGACATCGGGAACATGTCTCGTGAATCTAGTGTGTTAAATCCCTCAATAATGTTATATGTTTCAATAAGATCCTCTTTCAGCCTTCTAAATTCCAGTGAACACAAGACCAGCCGCTCCATTATTTCATCATACGGCAGTCCCGCCATCCCGGGAATTCAAGACAATCGTTCCATTCTTTCAGCACATGACAGTCCCACCATCCTCGTGAACCTACGATGCACGGCCACCCTCCGCGGACTGTGGGTATCGTGGAGCGGAGGTGTGGGAACATGTTCATCCCTCCACTGTGATGTGATGGACGCTGGGGTCTGGACCAATCGCTGACAAGTCTCGCCCCTCGGCAACGTCATGTCCGTTATTTGAATTTTATGTTGAGCGGCATTCGGTTTGTTGGCTTGTAGGCGACGCCGCCTTTGGGGTAGGTGGCGTTTCGACAGAGCGGCCATTCGGTGAGTTTGCTTTTAGTCGACGCAGTTTTTCGGTCAGTTTTCCGGTTAGATTGCATCTAGGCGTCCCATACTTTTGGCGTTTCTGCTTCGTACTCGTTCGGTTATTTGTCCTTTCGTTTCCATTCGGTTCTTTGGCTTCGACTTCTTTGCTTCGGCTTCTCGTCCGTCGGCGCCACGTCCGGGCACCCTGAATTGGACTAATGATTTTACTGCTATCAAAATGCCCCATTATTACCTCTTTAATAATAGACTCCAGCATCTTTCCCACCACCGAAGTCAGGCGAACTGGTCTGTAATTCCCCGTTTTCTCTCTCGGTCCTTTCTTGAAAAGTGCAATAACATTAGCATTAGCTATCCTCCAATCTACAGGACCTGACCCTGAATCTATTGAACATTAGAAAATGATCACCAATGCGTCCACTATTTCTAGACCCACCTCCCTGAGGACCCTGGGACGCAGTCCATCAGGCCCAGAAGATTTATCATCCTTCAGTACCATTCGCCTACCCAATACTTTTTCTCGCATAATGAAAATGTATTTCAGTTCCTCGACCCCCTTAAATCCTTTGTCGTCCAGTACTTCTGGGAGATGGTTTGTGTCTTCCCCAGTGAAGACAGATCCGAAATACGTGTTCAACCCTTCTGCCATTCCCTTGTTCCCCATAATAATTTCACCCATGTCTGCCTTCAAGGGAACCACATTTGACTTCGAGGGACCCACATTTCTCTTAACTATTTGTTTTCTCTACACATACTTAAATAAGCTATACTCTCCTCCTTGACTAGCTTCTCTTTTATAGACAGTTGACTGTAGACAATAGCCAATAGGTGCAGGAGTAGGCCATTTGGCCCTTCGAGTCAGACCCGCCATTCAATGTGATCATGGCTGATCATGCCCAATTAGTACCCCGTTCCTGCCTTCTCTCCATATCTCCTGACTCCGCTATGTTAAAGAGCCTATCAGGCTCTCGGTTGAAAGTATCCAGAGGACCGGCCTCCATGAGGCAGAGAATTCCCCAGACTAACAACTCTATGTGTGAAAATCTGTTCCCTCATATCCGTTCTAGATGTCTTGCCCTTTATTCTTAAACGTTGGTCCTGGTTCTGGACGACCGCAACACCGGGAACATGTTTCTGCCTCTAACATGTCCAAACTCTTAATCATCTTATATGTTTAAATAAGAAACCCTTTCATCCTTCTAATTTCCAGAGGGTACAAGCCCAACCGCCCCATTCACTCAGCAGATTACAGTCCCGCCATTCTGGGAATTAACCGTGTGAACCTACGCTGCACTTCCCCAATTGCAAGAATATTATAATATTCCAATACTGTCCCCGACTTCCCTTGTCAGCCAGGGTCGCCTCTACACCCCTTAGAATCTTTCTTCCTCTTTGGAAGGAGATGATCCTGCATATTCTAGATTATTCCCAGAAATACCTGCCATTGCTGTTCCACCGTCATTCCTGTTAGGTTCCCTTTCCAGTCAGCTTTGATCCACTCCCCCCACATGCCTCCATTGTCCCATTTATTCAATTGAAATATTGATATTTCTGATTTTACCTTCCCCAGTTCAAATTACAGATTAACACTCCACATATAGATGTTGTGCACACAGACTGGGGCGCCCCCTATAGTTGTCATGGAGAGGACATTGATGAATTATGGAATGTGTTACCAGCTACTTACAGTTCCATGTGGATAACCCTGTCCCTGAGGAGACGGTACACTGTTTCTCCAACAACAAGATCTGGGCCACCAGGGAAATAAAGGCCCTTCTCAACCAGAAGAAGAGGGCATTCAGAAATGGTGACAGGGAGGAGGTGAAACGGATACAGAAATATCTAAAAGATAGACTTAGACAAGGCAAAGACGACTGCAGGAGGGAGCTAGAGCTGAAACTTCAGCAGAACATGATGGATATAATGTTAAAATTGTACAAGGCATTCGTGAGGCCAATTCTGGAGTATGGAGTACAATTTTGGTCGCCTAATTATAGGAAGGATGACAACAAATTAGAGAGAGTACAGAGGAGATTTACTAGAATGTTGCATGGGTTTCAGCAACTAAGTTACAGGGAAAGGTTGAACAAGTTAGGGCTTTATAATTTGGAGCGCAGAAGGTTAAGGGGGGACTTGATAGAGGTTTTTAAAATGATGAGAGGGATAGACAGAGTTGACGTGGAAAAGCTTTTCCCACTGAGAGTAGGGAAGATTCAAACAAGGGGAATCATTTTTAGATCGTCTTGGAGGGGAGAATGCACCTCAAACTGCGAAGTATCCTGGACAATCTATCTATCTATACATAACTAAACTCTGATCTTATTATCTTCCGGTTTGGCCGTCATTCTATTTGCGCAATAGCGCAACCGGATACCGCTACGACATTTATCCAGCTTACTCACCGTTCTCCTATGCCGCGATTACACCAAGTTGTGTTCCAATCGGTGGAAGCTGGTATGATTTATCGAGGTTTAAAATTCCTAATTGGTCCCTTCTGCAGCCACAGCGCTGTACGGTCCGCCCCTTTCTCCGCCGTCGCGTCTTTACTGCAGCTGTGGGGAGATCTGGATGGACGACGGAGTTCTCCAACCGGACACATTTTCGGTGGGAGGGATCGGAACGGCCCGACCCGACTCGGCGCGACCCAACCCAGCGCAGTCAGCGCGCAGTCCGAGATGGCGCCGGTGTCGCCAATTGGAAAGCGGAGATTATGCTCTCGACGGAGGAGAACGACGAGCGACCAGCGAAGCGCCCGGCGCCCACCCCCAACCACTTCCTCTCAGGTCCACATCGCTAGCTTCTGCCTCACTCCCTCGTGAAGCCGCACCCTCCCCCATGGCACTCCCCCCGTCCTTTCTCCCAGCTCTCCCTAGGCCGTCCCACAACCTTCCCGACACACCCCTACCCCCTAACAACCTACCCCACACCGCTCCCTCCCACACACTCCTCCATTCCACACACCCCTCACAACCCTCCCCGTGCCCACACACCACTTTCCCTCACACACCTCTCCCCAACAGCACCCCCGTCCGCATAACTCTCTCCCACACCCCCCGCCGCCCACACATATACCCACACACCCCTCCCCCGCGACTCCTTTACCCACACATACCCCCTCCCAAACACTCCTCCCTACCACTAAACCTTCCCCCAAAACCCCTCCCCCCACAAACCCATTCTCCACAACCCTCTGCACACCACCCCGCCCACATCCCCCCTGCCCACAAAGACCTCCCCCACAAAACCCGCCTCCCACGTTCTCCCTCCCCCCACACCCCGCCCACGCACACCCGCTCTCCCACACAGCCCCCCGCCAAATCACTCCTCCCCCCTCGCAATCCTTTCCCGCCCACATGCAGGACAGAAAGCCACAGGAGACCGTTCTTCCCTGTGGCTATCAAACTGTACAATTGCCTCTCATTCAGTAATAGCTTAGACAGACCACCTCCAAACCCACCCCCACCCCCCCATCTCCCCATCCCAATCTTTGCACATTTCCAATCCTTTCCACTCGTCACTTTAATTTCATGTTTCATGTGTTTTTATGATTTTTGACAGATGAATTTCCCTCCTGGGATAAGTAAAGTTTTATCGTATCGTATCATATCGTATCGGATACAATGACTAAAGCTTTGCCTTCAACGACCTTTTTGGACACATCTTCAAAAAACTTCTATCAGATTAGTGAGACACGACCTACCACGTATAAAATTAAGTTGACTATTCGTAATCCGCCCTAGTCCAACTTTGCGCTCTCTAATCGATATAATATCCCTCAAAAAACTCTCCAGTCACATTCTGATGACAGATGTTAGGCTCACTAGCCTGTAGTTCCCAATCTGTTCCATGCAGCTCTTTTTGAATAGAGGCACGACATATTCCATCCCTTCAGGCCGCCAGCACATCGCCTGTATTTAACGCCGATTTATAAATCTCAACGAGGGCTGCTGCGATTTCCTCACTAGCTTCCCAAGGTGTCCTCGGGTCTATTATGATCAGACCCGGGAAATGTATCTACCTTAAAATGCCTCAGGATCAACAGCACGTCTTCGAGCCGTAATACTGTCTGCTATCACGACACTTCCAGTGACTGCCCCAAGATCCCCCGTCCTCCTATCATTCTCCACGGGCAAAGCAGAGGAGAAGCACGCGTTGAGGAGCTTGCCATTTTGCTACCATATTCTGCGAAAGAAAACTTTAAAATACACCACAAGGTGATGAGGACATACGGAATATCCGAAGAAATAGACCAGTCGGCCCATTAAGTCTGCTCCGCCATTCAATAATGGCTGATATAACTGTCCCGCCTCACCCCATTTACCTGCCGTCTCCGCATAACCTCTGACGCCTATGCTAATTAAGAAGCTATCTATCTCAGCCTTAAAAATATCCACTGGCTGGGCCTCTTCAGCCTTTTATGGCAAATAATTCGACAGATTCACCACAGGGATCGGATAAGGTCTTCAGTTATGTGATACTAGACCAAGTGCAGACCCGTTGGGTCTGTTCCCCCAACGTGTGGTTGTGGGGGGGGGCGGCATGCGGCGTCACACACACTAACTCCCCCCCCCCCCTGCACACTCACGCTAATTAACCCCCTTGATATTATATTAATATTATTAATTTGCTCCTTTTACTTCATAACCACCCTATCTACTGACGCATAGCCCCCAACTTGCAGTCACATCTAGGGGGGGGGGGGGGGGGGGTCGGGGCGAGGGTAGAGAGTGATGGCAGAGAGAGAAGGGGCCGAGACGGAGAGAGAGGGGAGGAGAGAGAAGGGGTGCTGAGAGGGGGGTGAGGGGGAGAGGTGGGGAGCAGGGAGGGGGGAGGGAAGAGGGTAGGGGGTGTGGAGGGGAGGGGAGGGGGTTTAGGGGAGGGAGGGAGGGGAGCAGGGGAGAGAGAGGTGGAGAGGGAGGAGGGGGGAGGGGGAGGAGGGGGAGAGGGGGGGAGGAGGAGAGAGGGGGAAGGAGGGGGGAGGAGAGGGGGGAGAGGAGGGGGAGGGGAGGATGGGATGGGTGAGGAGAGGGGGAGAGGAGAGGGGGGGAGACGAGAGGGGGGAGTTGAGGGGGGAGAGAGGAGAGGGGGGAGAGGAGTGGCGAGACGAGGGAGGGTGGGAGGAGAGGGGGGACAAAGGAGAGGGAGGGGGAAGGGGGGGAGGAACAATTTTTACGATTTCCTTTCAACCGAACAGGGACATAAAGATTCTGTACTCTTAAAATTTCACCTTTAAATGTACTCCATTTCTCTTCCACATCTTTCCCATAAAACAAACTGTCCCAATTTACTCCTTTTAAATCCTTTCGCATCTCCTCAAAGTTAGCCTTTCTCCAATCAAAAATCTCAACCCTAGGTCCAGTTTTGTGCCTCTCCATAATTATATTGAAACTGTATTTCGTAGTGTTAACAAACTATCTTCATACCAAACACCCTTGCCGTTCTCCTGTCTCCATGGCCATTTCCCTCATATTAGGGACGTCCCCACCACACCCTGCCGTCCAATCTCCAGCAGCGAAAATACCTTAGACTGTGGTCCTCCTCCACAGAGGTTGGGCATTGACTTCAGTGCGTCCCTCAGCACGAAATCCTGCAGTCTGTAGCGCCATTCCACAAAATTCCTTGACAAACATCTCTCTCTGCTGGGAGGTCAGCAAAGTTCGGGCAGACCAAAGAGTGTCTTTCACTGAGTTTATGACGTTCCAGCAGCACTCGATGCCCGCCTCTGAATGTGCCCCGGGAACAGTGTGTAAATCACAGAGTGCTCTGTTAGCGAGCTGTTTGCAATATACCGTGACCCTTCCAAACTTCTCCAGATTCTCTTCATAAATCTTTGTGAAGAGGTTCGAAACCGCTCCCTCTCCGTTGACTTTATTAAAGAGCGCATGTACAATGGCCTTTGTGACTGTCTCTCACAGAGATCAAGTCATTTGTTATACAGTTTTTCTCTTTGTATTTTGTTTTCACGAATTAACCTTTCACAGAATTCATAAAGTCACTCCAGCAACCCTCCATTATCCCAGGGTTGAAATGTCCAATAATAGAGGGTTTGGATTTATGGTTAGAGGGCAAAGTTTTAACGTCATGTGCAGGACAAGTTATTTTTTTATGAACTAAGTGGTGGCAGCCTGGAATGAGCTGGCATGGGTGTTGGTGTAGATACAATAGTGGCGTTTACCTGGATATGCAGGGAATGAAGAAATGTGAATCATGTGGAGGTAGAGGGGTTTAATTAAACTTAGCATCATGTTTCGGCACAGTCATTGTGGGTCTAACGGCCTGTTACTATGCATTACTGTCTGTCCTATGTAAGATTTACATTATCTGTACGTTCATAAATTCAGAATTGACAGGAGCAGAATGGTGCCATTTGGCCCATCATGTCTGCACCGCCATTCCATCATGACTGAACTGTCTTTCGCTCCTATCCCCATTCTTCTGCCAGTTGCCCATAGGCCCTGTCCCCAGTACCCCACTTTTCCTGTGCCTAGGAAAATAAACTAAATTCAATTTGACTAAGAGCAATGTCCTAATTTGTGCCTTTATATATTTTTACAAAAGGCAAATGTTGAAGTATTGCCTTTGTCTCTTGGTCTCTTCATCTACTAACCAGCCTTATTCCCATGGGAGGTTGGCCCTACATCAGAGAGTCATGGAGTGTAGTAGCACGGAAACAGGCCCTTCAGCCCATATAGTCCTTGTCAATCATGATGCCATATCCACACTAGTAATATTTGCCTGCCTTTGGCCCATATAATTCTAAACCTTCCTTATCTCTATAAGTGTCCAAAAGTATTATACATATGGTTGCAATACTTTTAGTTTAGTTTAGTTCAGTTTAAAGAAACAGCACAAGAACAGGACCTTCGACCCACCCAGTGCGCACCGACCAGCAATCCCCGCTCACTCACACTATCCTACACTTTGGGACACTTTTACATTCATACCAAGGTTACATTCATACCAACCTACAAACCTGGTACAAACTCTGTACAGACACCACACATATTCAAGATGGAAACCGTGTCTCTGGTGTTGTGAGCGCGTTAAGGCACACTCTAAACCGCTGCGCAACCATGCTACTTGCCACAAATACCTCCACGGCATCTCATTCCATATGTCCACTAACCAGTGTGAAAAAATTGTTCTTCACATTCTTATTACAATTTCCCACTATCTCCTGTGTCCTCCAGTTTAGACTCCCCTACCCTGGGGGAAATACTGTGACAAACTTCTCAGTTTATCAGTTTAGTTTATTGTCACGTGTGACAAGGTACAAGGACAAACTTTCGTTGCGTTCTAAGCAATCAGCAGAAAGACAATACATGTTTACAATCGCGCAATTTAAAGTGTATAGATACAGTGGAAGGCCTATTGCGAGTTAATGTCCGATCAAAGATACTCCGAGGGTCGTCAATGAGGGAGATTCGTTTGCTCGTGTATCAGACGACGTATCTTCTGTCGTCGTCCAACATCTTGACATAATTGGTCGCTCGCCGCATCACAGCGTGCATTGTGTCGCCGTTTCCGGGGATCGCCACGAGGAGGCTTCTGTCATGATTCCCAAATGGGGTAGTTCTGGACTACTCTCTTGTTGTGGTAGGAAGGTTCAATTGCCTGACAATAGCTGTCAGCTGTCCTGTCAAACGGCTGGACGAGGCGCCGCCTCCCCTCCTTCGCGGAGGGGCGGTGCGGTGGCGACTCTGGACGCGCGCCGGGCCCTTCCTGTGGATCGCCCCAGCTGCGGTGCCCGTCGGCCTCCGTGTGGGCGGGTGGCCTCGGCCGGCGCCTAGCAGCTGACTTAGAACTGCTGCGGACCAGGGGAATCCGACTGTTTAATTAAAACAAAGCATCGCGAAGGCCGCATGCGGGTGTTGACGCGATGTGATTTCTGCCCAGTGCTCTGAATGTCATAGTGAAGACTTTCAATGAAGCGCGGGTAAATGGCGGGAGTAACTATGACTCTCTTAAGGATGACTCTCTTAATAACTATGAGTCGCTGGCTTGTTACCGTAGCTGTGGACGTCTTCATCGTGTTCTCGTCCTCAGTGAGTCGCGCCTCCATGTGGTCCCGCTGGAAACGACGCTAAACATCAAAGTGTCGGCCGAAGCGACTGTAAAAAAGAAACACGAGACGGAAAACCGATCTGCGGAGATCGGAACCCTAGCAGACAAGGGGAAACAATCAAAACAAAAATTTGGCTGATCTGTTCAAGAACTGCCTGATCGGATGGGACCTGTCCCGGACAAACAACGTCCCCGCATATATCACCACTGTAGCGGTGCTCTGCGATAAGTGTATCAAAAGCTAAAATTGAGCCACACCTTGTCTGTGGGTGTTGAGCTATCATCCTCATTCCGCGTAACACCTGGAAGAGGAGGAGAGACCCTTACCACCATTAATATGCCTTGACGATCCTGGGTTGGCTAGCCAGGGCCAATAGAACCCAGGGCAACCGCAAACGGAGACACGTAACACTGAATTGTGACTAATAACATCTTTAAGATGGAGCCTTGTTGGTTCGTGTACCACATGCGCCCGTGCCTTGTTGGTACCCAGTTCTAGAACCGGAGAACAGCAAGTAGAGAGGAAACCGGGGACTGGGGACAGCAAGTGGAGAGGAAACCGACACATCAGATGGTGTAGACAAAAAAATGGCTACATGCTAGTCATCTAATCTGTTGAACGGTCGGCCAGTTCACCCTGGCAGAGGGTGTTCTCCATGCTTGGTGAGCGTAAATTACCAATTGGTGAGCGTTAAAACATCAATTCACCAAATTGTCCTATGAAGACTGACTATTCAAGATCGAGTCAGCTAGAAGATCGAGCCAACCCAGGCTGTGGGTCCAGTGGTTTTCCTTGGTCCTGTGGTTTTCGCTGTTGGTGGGAATTTCCCGTGGATGAGCCACGTAAAGACTCAAAATATACATTCGTTATAATGGGGGCGCCCCAAGAATGTTACTAAATAGCCAAATAGCTGGGGAGAATCTGCCCCTGAATTGGGAGGTGTGCGTTTTCACACTTCTATCCCCTTTGCACAATGGAAAGGGGAGAAGAGGGAGTGAAAATTGTTCGACATCTTTGATTACACTGCTGGCCTTGCCAAGGCAGCGTGAGGTATAAATAGACCTAATACAATGGAGGTTGGTTTGTGTGACGGTCTGGGCTGCGTCCACAATTCGCTGCAATTTCTTGCGGTCTTGGATTGCGCTGTTTTCAAACCAAATTGTGATGCATTCTGATAAAAAAAATGCTTTCTTTTGGGACATCTATAGATGTTGGAGAGGGTTGTATTGGCGATGCTTAACTTCCTAAGCCTGCTAAGGATGTAGAAGGATAGGTGTGCTACCATGTCACCTCATCTATGCCCATCAAGATTTTATAAACCACTCCAATCCGTGCACTCCAGAGATAACAGTTCCGGCCTATCCTGCCTCTGTTTATAACCAAACACTCTAGTCCCAGGAACATGCTTACGAATCGTTGCTACATCCGCTTCTGTTTAATGATATTCTTCTGAGCCGGTGGTAACCAGAACGGACTTAATACTGCAAACATCTACATCTTGTACAACTGCAGCGTGATGTCCCAGACATTGTACTCGATGTCCTTTCTAATGATGGAAATAATACGATTTGCATTCTTCACCACCCTGTGTCAACATTCTCAAGGAACGGTGGATTTGTATTCCATGCTTTGTCCCAGGGTAAACAAGCCCAGCCTCTTGAATCTCTCCCAATAACTAAAGTCCTATAATATAAGCAAAATCCTGCTAAAACTCTGCTCCATCCTCTCCAGCACAATCACATCCTAATTCTCATGACCAGATCTGCACACAATACTCAAAGCGTCGTATGAACAGTATTTTGTGAAGTTACAATATTCCAACTCCTTTACATCAAATAGACCTATTGTGGACTCTATCTGTCGAGGCCTGTTGGTTCTCATAGTTGCTAAACTATTATGACTTCTCTTTCCATGAACAACACCTCATATTCCGCTTGGGCAGCTTACAACCTGACGGCATGAACGTTGATTTATCCAATTCTAGGCCACCTCTAATTTCCCATAACCACCTGCCCCTCTTTGGCACCACCCCCCCCCCCCCCCTCTCACAAGATACAAGGAAAAGCTTGTATCTTCCGGCAGCTGAGATCGGAGAGCATAGGAGGTTCCTCGGGAAGAGACAAAGGGGAAGAAAAACGTCAAAGTATCAGAGTCACGGAGTGATAGCATCAACAAAATAGGGAGAGTACAGAGGAGATTTACTAGAATGTTGCCTGGGTTTCAGCAACTAAGTTACAGAGAAAGGTTGAACAAGTTAGGGCTTTATTCTTTGGAGCGCAGAAGGTTAAGGGGGGACTTGATAGAGGTTTTTAAAATGATGAGAGGGATAGACAGAGTTGACGTGGAAAAGCTTTTCCCACTGAGAGTAGGGAAGATTCAAACAAGGGGACATGACTTGAGAATTAAGGGACTGAAGTTTAGGGGTAACATGAGGGGGAACTTCTTTACTCAGAGAGTGGTAGCTGTGTGGAATGAGCTTCCAGTGAAGGTGGTGGAGGCAGGTTCGTTTTTATCATTTAAAAATAAATTGGATAGTTATATGGATGGGAAAGGAATGGAGGGTTATGGTCTGAGCGCAGGTATATGGGA
This sequence comes from Amblyraja radiata, assembly GCF_010909765.2. NCBI lineage: Eukaryota > Metazoa > Chordata > Chondrichthyes > Rajiformes > Rajidae > Amblyraja > Amblyraja radiata. The sequence continues at coordinate 27,168,469 of NC_045985.1, read as the reverse complement.
CTAGGGGAGACTATGTGTTCGGCACGGACTAGAGGGGTCGAGATGGCCTGTTTCCGTGCTGTAATTGTTATATGGTTATATGGTTATATGGTTATAAACAGGCCCTTCGGCCCGCCGAGTCCTTCTTGGCAATCAACCACAATTTACTCTGATCCTACACTCATCCGTGGTTATGGGGAAAAGGCAGGGAAATGCGGTTAGGAGCGAGAATTGGATCAACCATGATTGTATGGTAGACTGGACTTAGAGTCATAAGGAATGATACAGTGTGGAGGCAGTCACTTCAGCCCAACTTGCCCACACCGGCTAACACGTCCCAGCTACATTAGTCCAACCGGCCTGCCAACTGTCCATATCCTTCCAAACCTATCACGTCTATGTACGTGTCAAACTGGAAACACTTAAATGTTGGGATAGTCCCTGGTTCAATTACCTGGCTGCCTGTTCCATACCCCCACCACCCTTTGTGTGAAAATGATACTGCTCAGATGCCTATGAAATATTTCCCCTTCACCTTAAACCTATGTCCTCGGGTCCTCGATTCACCTACTCTGGGCAAGGGACTCTGTGCATCTACCCGGTCTATCCCTCTCGTGATTGTATACACCTCTATAAGATTATCCTCATCCTCCTGCGCTCAAAGGAATAGAATCCCAGCCTACTCAACCTATCCCTATAGCTCAGATGCTCTATTCACGGCTACATCTCGTAATGATCCTCGTAAAGACTTGATAGGCCGAATGGCCTAATTCTGCTCCTATCACATAACCTCATGACCCCATTTCATTCGTCCACATTTTCATCTACTCCCCCCCCCCCCCCCCCACATTCTACACATCACCCGCTCACGGGGCAATTTATAGCATAGGATTGAGGTGAGAGGTGTTCATGATTCCCTCCTCTTATTCCACGTCCGTGATAATGAAGCAAAAAACAGTTTGCCTGCTACACTACCTCTTCTGCTTCTACTGCCTTCTTTAAGGGTATAATCTACAATGTGAAGTGCCATTAGTAGCATTATAAATACTTTGCAACACACCTGAATTACGTCTACCAGAGATTGTGCCTGAGTTACAGGTCGGCAATTCGACAAGATGTCACAGCGTCAGCAGCTTCAGAAGATGAAGATCCACGTTAGCCACTGTCCTTCCAGAGTTGCTGCAGCCTGCTCGAATTTCTGACGCCTTGTGTATCCAGGATGTGGTGGTGTTTTCGTCACTGTGGAGACACACATATCAGAAGGAAAGGCTGGATGTGTGGGATATAGCAAGTATAAAAGCTTTGTGTGACGTGGGAGCCACAGAAGCAGCAAGTTGGTCAAGACAGTGAGGGCAACAGCATGGCGTCCCAGATCTTGGTACTGACCCGTGTTCACAGGGGGGGGGAACCTTTCATCCTCCATTTACTCCTCTAGCTGATGTATTTTTGTTTTATTTCACAGAGACTGCTGGTGTGCTCGGTCCTCATTCTGACGGCTGAAAGTGATAAAGACGATGTCCTGGTGAGGACAGAGCCTCCTTCTCTCTGTCTCATCCCTGCTCTTTGTGTCTCTGCGCCTCTCGCATTATGCCTCCCATCTCTTCTCTCTGACATCTGGTCTCTTTGTGTACATTACTTTCTCTGTCTCAGCAATTCTGAGTGGATTTGATTCCATGTTCCTTGACCCTTCCAGCCTCTCTGTCAATTTCCCCCACATCTCCTTTAAACATTGCTGCTCTCATCTTCCCTAGTCCTTGATGGTTCTACCCCGGGAAAGTGGTTCTGGCTCTCCACTCTTTGTACGCCTCTCATAACTTTACAAATTTGTAAATTTACACAATTCTCATTATTGCCTCAGAGAAGCAGCCAACATAATCAAATATGCCCTAGCCTGGTCATTCATCTTCTTCCCGCTGCTCTCGGGCAGATGCTACAGTAGCTTGAAAGCGCACACGGCCAGAGCCAGGAACAGCTTCCTCCCCTCTGACCGTTCCTTCCATAAGCTAGGGCATGGACCGATCACCTCTACCCCATTGCAGACATGGGACTTTGAAGTCAGCTACAACGATGAGAACTATATTCTACATTCTGTATCTTCCCCTTTGCTCTAACTCTTGTATTTGAGTTTGACTTGATTGTGCTTATATATAGCATTAGCTGATCTGATTGAATGGCATTCAAAACAAAGTTATTCAGCAGACATTATTGTACGGGACAATAATTAAACAATCCCTCTCCCTCTCTTTTCACCTTTTTCTCTTTAATTCACCCGTTCTCAAACTCACCCCTTCATCCGTCTCTCCTCTCCTCATCTCTCACTCCGCTTCTTTCCTCCCTCTGCTCCTTCCCTCTCCACCTCTCCCTCTTTCTCCCAAGTCTCTCATCCTTCCACCAGGGGCACCGGGGAGATGGCAGCCCTGTCGGAAGTATGTTCGTTTTTTCATCCTTTTGTTATTGTTAGCGTTTGTTAAAAGTTTGTTTTAATGTTCTTCGGTATATTCACGTGGGATGGGGGGGGGGGGGGGGGGGGGGGGAATCGGGGGAAACGTTTTTCAAGTTCCTACCTTCCAGGAGATGTGATCAATTTTCGGATCACATTTTCCGGCTCTGCGGCGTACCATCGCTGGATAAGGTTCGACCAACCCCGATGCGAGGTTCGATCGCCCGGCGCGAGGGAGGTGACATCCCCCTAATGCAGGACACCCCCCTGAACGCCTTGACGTGGAGAATCCAAACGCCGCCAGCTGCGGGAGTCAAGATCATCCCAGCTCAAAGCCCCCGACCGAGGAAGAACAAAAGGAAGGACTTAACTTTATTTCGCCTTCCATCACAGTGACGAATGTGTAGGAGTCACTGTGGTGGATGTTCGTGTTTAAATGTGTTTTTCAGTGATCTGTTGCTTTTAATGGTATGACCTGGCCAGTGAACTTCCTCGTATGTTGCAAAATATATTTGGAGAATAAAATCTGACTCTGATTCTGATTATAATTCTTCCTCTCCTCCTCTCCCTCTCTCCTCGCTGTCGATCATTGGATGGGTGAGATTTTGACATACCACACTGTTGCATCCTTAACTCCACTACACCAACACAGACCATTGGAGCTGACAAAACAACCTAGGCAGGATGAAGATTTGCAAAATATAAACTGTGTTAAAATATTATTGTTTCAGGATGCGCTCATGGAACTTCCTGAATGGAAATATGTTATCGAGTTCAAGGAGGAGATAGAGCGCAAACTACACGCCCTGTCCCGAATGAAACACAGTGAGTTGAAATTTGGAATAAAGCCACACTGTAATAAAACCAGTAAAGGTCAGTCCTGGTTAGTGCGGGCAAACAGGTTTGTGATGTCACATGAAAACAGAGTAAAGGTAGAATAAAACAAATTACAATCATCCTATCAAGTGTCAGTTAATGTATATCGGCACATCAAATCAGGGAATAACAAACATGGCTGGGCATGTAGAAATGTGAGTGAAAAGATGGACCTTGGATCCTGAAAGTGGCAATGTCAGTAGACAGGGTTGTGAAGAAGGCATGAGGAACGCTGGCCTTTATTGGTCTTGGTATTGAATGTAAACGTTGGGAGGTTATGTTGAAACTACGATACGCTGATAGTTGATGTTGTTGAGAGCCACTGAACGGGTGTAGTGGCCACACTGCGGGAAGAATGAGGTCACACTGGAGGGGGAGCAGAGCAGATCCATAACCATGGTTCCTGTATTGGAGGACCTTTCTTATCAGGAGAGATTTGATTAGCTAGCCTTGTTTTATCTGCAGTGGAGAAGTTGAAGACTGACCTAGATGTGGTAGATATTTGTGGGGTGAAAATGAGAAGTAATGCGACTTGGGTGGGGGAGAGGTAGCGAGTGAGAGAGAGAGAGAGAATGCACCGTGCAATTAATGGGTAAAATTAGACCACATGGCCTTGGGGGTAGGGTACTGCCATGGATAGAAAATTGGTTGGCAGACAGGAAACAAAGTGTAGGGATGAACGGTTCCCTTTCAGAATGGCAGGCTCGTGGAGTACCGCACGGGTCAGTGCTGCGATCGCAGCTATTTACAATATACATTGAAGATTTAGCTGAAGGGATTAAAAGTAACATTTGCAAATTTGCTGATGTCACAAAGCTGGGTGGCAGTGTGCACTGTGAGGAGGATGCTGTGATGATGTTGGATGACTTGGACAGGTTAGGTGAGTGAGCAGATGCATGGCAGATGCAATTTGATGTGGATAATGAAGTTATCCACTTTGGTGACACAAACAGGAAGGCAGATTCTTATCCGAATGTTGTCAAGTTGGGAAAAGGGGAGTTGAGTATGGGAGAGAAGATGTCCTGCTGCAGTTGTATAGGGCCCTAGTGAGACCACACCTGGAGTATTGTTTGCAGTTTTGGTCTCCAAATATGAGGAAATACATTCTTGCTATTGAGGGAGTGTAGCGTAGGTTAACCATATAACCATATAACAATTACAGCACGGAAACAGGCCATCTCGGCCCTACAAGTCCGTGCCGACCAATTATTTTCCCCTAGTTCCATCTACCTGCACTCAGACCATAACCCCCCGTTCCTTCCCATATAACCATATAGCAATTACAGCACAGAAACAGGCCATCTCGGCCCTACAAGACCGTGCCGACCAATTATTATCCCCTAGTCCCATACACCTGCGTTCAGACCATAACCCTCCATTCCTTTCGCATCCATATACCTATCCAATTTATTTTTAAATGATAAAATCGAACCTGCCTCCGCCACTTCCACTGGAAGCTCATTCCACACAGCTACCACTCTCTGAGTAAAGAAGTTCCCCCTCATGTTACCCCTAAACTTCTGTCCCTTAATTCTGAAGTCATGTCCTCTTGTTTGAAACTTCCCTACTCTCAATTGGAAAAGCTTGTCCACGTCAACATTGTCTATCCCTCTCATCATTTTAAAGACCTCTATCAAGTCCCCCCTTAACCTTCTGCGCTCCAGAGAATAAAGACCTAACTTATTCAACTTTTCTCTGTAACTTAGTTCCTGAAACCCATGTTCACCAGTCCCGGGATGGCGGGACTGTCATATGTTGATGGAATGGAGTGGCTGGGCTTGCATACTCAGGAATTTAGAAGGATGAGAGGATATCTTATTGAAACATATAACATTATTAAGTGTTTGGACAGGCTAGAGGCATGAAACATGTTCCCGATGTTGAGGGAGTGCAGAACCAGGGGGCCACAGTTTAAAACTAAGGAGTAATTTGAACGGAGATGAGGAAATACTTTTTCACACAGAGTTGTGCGTCTGTGGAATTCTCAGGAGGGAGGAGGCCGGGAGGAGGCAGGAAGGGAGAGATCCCTTTCCGCCGTCTGAAGCAACTGCACCGCTTGGCCCCGCACCTTCCTGTAGGCTGGCGGAGGAGGGAAGGCGGTGGCGAGGAGATTCCAACTACTTCCTCCTTCGGCGGCGGCTGGCGGTGGACAGGGATGGTGCCGGTGTTGTCGGAGGAGAGCTGACCTTCCTTCCTCCCCACCTCCCCTCTCTCGAAGAGAAAGAGAGAGAGAGAGAGAGAGAGAGAGAGAGAGGAGAGAGAGAGAGAGCGAGAGAGAGGAGGAGAGAGGAGCAGAGAGGAGAGAGAGAGGAGAGCGACGCAGAGAGAGAGGAGAGAGAGAGAGAGCGCTAGCGAGAGAGCGCGAGCGAGATAGAGCTAGAGCGATAGGACGAGCGAGACGAGACTCGACAAGGCGAGCTCTAGCCGCTAGAATCGCGGAGTAGATCTAGCTCTCTCTCCTCTCTCCCTCTGCTCTCTTCTCTCTCTCTCTCTCTCTCTCTCTCTCTCTCTCTCTCTCTCTCTCTCTCTCTCTCTCTCTCTCTTGTACACCCTCCAAATTGATGGCAGGAAGGCAGATTATTATCTGAATGGCGTCAAGTTAGGAAAACGGAAGTACAACGAGATATGGATGTCCTTGTTCAGTCATTGACATGAAGCATGCTGGCACAGCAGGTAGCGAAGAAAGCTAATGGCATGTTAGAAAATAGACATTAGACAATAGGTGCAGGAGTAGGACATTCGACCCTTCGAGCAAGCGCCGACATTCAATGCGATCAGGGATGATCATCCCCAATCAGTACCCATTGGCCTTCATAACAAAAGGTGTTGAGTTTCGGAGCACATGGGTCCTTCTGCAGTTGTACAGGGCCCGAGTGAGACGACAACTGGACTATCGTGTGCAGTTTTGGTCTCCAAATTTGAGGAAGCACATTCTTGCTATTGAGGGAGTGCATCGTAGGTTTAAGAAGTTAATTCGCGGGATGCGGGACTGTCATATGTTGAAAGAATGGAGCGACTGGGCTTGGATACACTGGAATTTATAAAGGTAAGAGGGGATCTTAATTGAACATATATAATTATTAAGGGCTTGGACACGCTAGAGGCAGGAAACATGTTCCCGATGTTTGGTGAGTCCAGAACCAGGGGCCACAGTTTTAGAATTAGGAGAGGCCATTTAAAACGGAGATGAGGCAAACCTTTTCTGAATGTAGAATTATCTGTCTCAGAAGGCAGTGGAGGCCAATTCACTGGATTTTTTTTCAAGCGAGCGTTAGATAGAGCACATAAAGATAACGGACCAAGGATATGGGGAGAAGGGCGTACTGATTGGGAATGATCAACCATGATCACAGCGAATGGCGGTCCTGGCTCGAAGGACCGAAAGGCCTACTCCTGCATCTATTTCATATTGTCTATTGTCTATTAACTATTTCCCACTACAAACAGCTTACAATGGCCTGTTTCCTTAATCATCGTTGCATTTTTGAGTATCTTTCACATATTATTCTTCATCTCTCCAAACCACCGTATATATCTCTCGTTTCTCTTATTCCTAACCAATCTGACGAAGGGTCTCGACCCTTTCCTTCTCTCCAGAAATACTGCCTGCCTCGTTGAGTTATTCCAGCCTTTTGAGTCTATCTTTGTGAATACCAGGGCAACCTGAATGTGAAAAGAAACAATATTCATAATACCGGGCTGTGAGCAGCCCAAGCGAAATATGAGATGCTGTTCCTCCAATTTGCGTTTAGCCTTCCGCTAACTATGAAGGAGACTGAGGACTGAATTGTCTGTGTGGGAATGGGAAGGATAATTAAAGTGTCCACCAATAGGAAATCAGGTAGGTACTGGCTGGCTGAGCAATCGTGTTCCGTTAAGCGATCACGCAATCTGCGTTTTGGTCTCGCCAGTGTATAAGAGTCCACATCTTGAACATAGGGTACAGCAGCTGAGATTGAAGGAGGTGCAAGTAAACCTCTGCCGAACCTGTCAGGGTCATTTGACAGCGTCGAGGGAGGAGGTATAGCGACAAGTGTTGCATCTTCTACGGTTGCAGGGCAAGGTACATGGGGAGGGAGTGGTTTGGGTGTGAAGGGATGAGTTAACCAGGGAGTTGCGGAGGAAACCGTCTCCATGGATGGTGGAAAGTGGTGGAGATTGGAAACTGTGACTTGTGGTCACTGTTGGAGGTGGCGGAAAATTCCGAGGATTGTATTTTTGCAACGTCGGAGGGGGTGGATGGTAAGGACTACGGGGACTGTCTGTTTTGCGACTGGTGGACGGGGGCTAGTGGGAGCTGCGGGGTACCGGGGACATTGAACACCATTAGTCATCCAACTGAACAAAGAAGTAGAGACTAGATGATGGCGAGGCTGCATTTGGAAGATTGTGATCAGTTTTGTTCACTCGGCTGCAGGAAGGATGTCATGCGGATGAAACTAGTGAAGAGACTCAGTCTCACGTTGCGAGTTGACACAAGAGGTACAACGAGTTAAACCTCGTGGCAATAACGTACGATTAACGTACGGAACTCGTGATCGCAACTTAGAGACTCGTGGATAACGGCAGGTACTCGTGAAACTTGTGAACTCTTGCAAAAAAATCAAACATAGGAACATAGAAACATAGAAAATAGGTGCAGGAGTAGGCCATTCTGCCCTTCGAGCCTGCACCGCCATTCAATATGATCAAGGCTGATCATCCAACTCAGTATCCTGTACCACCTGATCCCTTTAGCCACAAGGGCCACATTTAACTCCCTCTTAAATATAGCCAATTAACTGTCCTCAACTACCTTCTGCGGCAGAGAATTCCAGAGATTCACCACTCTCTGTGTGAAAAAAAGTTTTCCTCATCTCGGTCCTAAAAGATTTCCCCCTTATCCTTAAACTGTGACCCCTTGTTCTGGACTTCGCCAACATCGGGAACAATCTTCCTGCATCTAGCCTGTCCAACCCCTTAAGAATTTTGTAAGTTTCTATAAGATCCCCCCTCAATCTTCTAAATTCTAGCGAGTACAAACCGAGTCTATCCAGACGTTCTACATATGAAAGTCCTGACATCCCAGGAATCAGTCTGGTGAACCTTCTCTGTACTCTCTCTATGGCAAGAATGTATTTCCTCAGATTAGGAGACCAAAACTGTACGCAATACTCCAGGTGTGGTCTCAACAAGACGATGTACAACTGCAGTAGAACCTCCCTGCTCCTATACTTAAATCCTGTTGCAATGAATGCTAACATACGATTCGCCTTCTTCACTGCCTGCTGCACTTGCATGCCTACTTTTAATGACTGGTGTACCATGCCACCCAGGTCTCGTTGCATCTCCTCCTTTCCTAATCGGCCACCATTCAGATACTAATCTACTTTCCTGTTTTTGCCACCAAAGTGGATAACCTCACATTTGTCCACATTATACTGCATCTGCCATGCATTTTCCCACTCACCCAGCCTATCCAAGTCACCTTGCAGCCTCCTAGCATCCTCCTCACAGCTAACACTGCCCCCCAGCTTCGTGTTCTCCGCAAACTTGGAGATGTTGCATTTAATTTCCTCGTCCAAATCATTAATATATATCGTAAATAGCTGGGGTCCCAGAACTGAGCCTTGCGGTACCCCACTAGTCACTGCCTGCCATTGTGAAAAGGACATGTTTACTCCTACTCTTTGCTTCCTCTCTGCCAACCAGTTATCTATCCACATCAATACTGAACCCCTAATACCGTGTGCTTTAAGTTTGTATACTAATCTCTTATGTGGGACCTTGTCGAAAACCATCTGAAAGTCCAGAAATAACACAGCCACTGATACTCCCTTGTGCACTCTACTAGTTACATCCACGAACAATTCTATAAGATTCGTCAGACATGATTTACCCTTCATAAATCCATGCTTACTTTGTCCAATGATTTCACCACTTTCAAAATGTGCTGCTATCCCATCTTTAATAACTGATTCTAGCAGTTTCCCCACTACCGACGTTAGACTAACTGGTCTGTAATACTCCGTTTTCTCTCTCCCTCCCTTTTAAAAAAAGTGGTGTTACATTAGCTACCCTCCAATCCTCAGGAACTACACCAGAATCTAAAGAGTTTTGAAAAATTATCACTAATGCATCCACAATTTCTAGGGGTACTTCCTTAAGTACTCTGGGATGCAGCCTATCTGGCCCTGGGGATTTATCGGCCTTTAATCCATTCAATTTACTTAACACCACTTCCCGGCGAACCTGGATTTCACTCAGTTCCTCCATCTCATTTGACCACCGGTTCCCTGCTATTTCCGGCAGATTGTTTATGTCTCACTTAGTGAAGACAGAACCAAAGTAGTTATTCAATTGGTCTGCCATGTCCTTGTTCCCCATGATCAATTCACCCGTTTCTGACTGCAAGGGACCTACATTTGTTTTAACTAATCTTTTTCTCTTCACATATCTATAAAAGCTTTTGCAGTCAGTTTTTGTTCCCTGCCAGTTTTCTTTCATAATCTATTTCCCCTTTCCTAATTAAGCCCTTTGTCCTCCTCTGCTGGTCTCTGAATTTCTCGCAGTCCTCTGGTAGGCTGCTTATTCTGGCTAATTTGTACGCTTCATATTTTGTTTTGAAACTATCCCTGATCTCCCCTGTTATCCACGGATGCACTACCTTCCCTGATTAATGTTTTTGCCAAACTGGGATGAACAATTGTTGTAGTTCATCCATGCAGTCTTTAAATACCTCCCATTGCATATCCACGGTCAACCCATTAAGAATCAACGCCAGTCTATCATGGCCGATTCACGTCTCATACCCTCAAAGTTACATTTCTTTAAGTTCAGGACCCTTGTTTCTGAATTAACGATGTCACTCTACATCCTAATGAAGAACTTAACCATATTATGGTCACTCTTGCCCAAGGGAGCACGCACAACAAGACTGCTAACTAACCCTTCCTCATTACTCAATACCCAGTCTAGAATAGCCTGCTCTCTCGTTGGTTCCTCTACATGTTGGTTTATAAACTATCCCGCATACATTCCAAGAAATCCTCTTCCTCAGCACCCTTGCCAACTTGATTCACCCAATCTATATGTAGATTGAAGTCACCCATTATAACTGTTTTACCTTTGTTGCACTCATTTCTAATTTCCTGTTTGATGCCATCCCCAACTCCACTACTACTGTTAGGTGGCCTGTACACAACTCCCATTAGCGTTTTCTGCCCCTTAGTGTTTCGCAGCTCTACTCATATCGAATCACAATCCTCAAAGCTAATGTCCTTCCTTTCTATTGCGTTAATCTGCCCTCTAACCAGCAACGCTACCCCACCTCCTTTCCCCTTCTGTCTATCCCTCCTAAATATTGAATATCCCTGGATGTTCAGCTCCCAGCCTTGGTCACCCTGGAGCCATGTCTCATGTCTCTGTTTAAAAATTTGCCCGAGTCAATGTTACTCTTGTGGTTAAGAATTGAAACATTTTAACTCGTTTCACGTAATGGCCCGTGCGTTTACCTTAGTGTATCGTGAGTCTACCGTGGGAACTCTTTAACTCAGCGGGCAGACATTAGTTGATTGTCGCTCCCTCAGTTTCCCAGCGACAATCACCTGCCATAACGCGAGAGAGATCATGCACTGGTGTAGGTCCCCTTTGCACGTCGGTGTTTCTGTCTTTCCCCACTCATTGTAGGCCCTTTCTGTCACCACCCCCACCTACACCCCTCTGCTTCCCGGCCATGTTTGTGAGCCCTTCCCTCCCCTCTCCAGCTCCCCGCCCATTGCACCGGCGCGGGGGCTTTGCACTGTGTTCACGTCAGCGATGCCAGCAGGGCAGTGCCAGTCGCCCCGGGGCAGTCGCTCCCTTCAATTTCCCAGGGGGTCGGGACGGGACATGAGTTGGGAGGGAAATGTGGGGGGGGGGGGGGGTGGGTGGGTTAGGTGAGCAAGAGAGTGGGGGTGTTTGCAGTTGCAGAGGGAGGGGGCAAGGGCGGTACAGTTCCCAGTCTCAGCTCCTGTCCAAGTGGGTGGCCGGAGACGTCAGGACCAACGGGACACTGACCCCCAGGCCCACCAGGCCCACAGCAAGCACGGAGAACCCAGAGACCCACAACCAACAGCAACTCCAGCCCAGCCCCGCTCCAACTCCAGAGGAACCCGCTCCCCGATGGGCCGGGTTCTCCGTGCTTGCAGTGGGCCTGGTGGGCCTGGGGGTCGGTGTCCCGTGCTTGCAGTGGGCCTGGTGGGCCTGGGGGTCGGTGTCCCGTTGGTCCTGAAGTCTACGGCCACCCCGGTGCAATGGGCGGGGAGCTGGAGAGGGGAGGGAATGGGGCACACACATGGCCGGGAAGCAGAGGGGAGTAGGTGGGGGTGGTGACAAACAAGGCCAACCATTGGTTGTGGAGAAAGACAGAAACACCGACGCGCAAAGGAGACCTACAACAGTGCATGATGTCTCTCGCGTTATGGCAGGTGATTGTCGCCTGTCCGCTGTTCCTGACGCTAAAGCCTTGGGATCGTTGCCCTTCGTGTTGGCGTGGAGGGGGAGGGGTGGGGGGGGGGGGGGGGTATTGTGATGTTTCATCGCCCCCTGCTATCCCAGGGGCAGGGAGACACAGCGGCTTTTGAGACTGGTGGGCAATCACTTCCAAAGTGCCTGCCCACACAGGCTGTACACCTCTTCTACGCTTGTTTCCCGCTGTAAGATCATCGCGCAGAGAATGATCCCAGCCTAACCCAAGAGCCATGTCACCCCAGACAGATTAATGACGCCCCAGCACAATCACCCCCCAACCTATCTCCACCTCAACTCACGCCTGGGCACCAAAGCATCTCAGAAGGCGAAACCTGAGCTCCGTCTCACAACAATCTGATGTGCACATCTGTCCACATTCAAAGATTTAATCTCCCGTCTCCCGGCAGTGTGTAGACATGGCAGTAAATTCAATTAAAACATATCAAACCTGTGAGTTTCAAACACATCATAAGTATAACTGCTCTGGCACTGGATGGTGCGCATTTTCCCTTTGTAGGTCACATCAATAGATGCAGCCGCTCTGAATTATATCTTTAAAACAAAGCCCCAGGATGGAGAGGTCTTCTTTAACACTGTTGCTTATTAAAACATAACACTGTTGCTTATTAAAACAAACCTTCAATCAGGATTGGCTCAAAAGTAACTAGGGAGACGAACATGGAACATCGCAGAAATGACAAGTAAACGGCAAACTTGTCATACCCGTGGGAACGCGGTTAAACTCTTGATCATACACTTGAAATCTCGTACACAACCACGAGTCTTTCACTCGGGGTACCTCTTGTCTCAACTCGCAACGTGAGAACCAGCCTTAAGAATGCATCATTAAGGTAAATGCACAGAGTATTTTACACAGGCTAGGCCAGGGGGGTGGGGTGTCAAATGGGATAGTCGAGGATGGAGTTAAAGGGAAAGGGTTTCTTAAATGTGTGAGCGGAGAGACAGGTGGGTGTAAAATGAGTGTAGAAGCAATATGTAGCAAGGTATTTCACTGGCAGGCAGACAAATCCAGAGCAAAAATCACAAAGGGCCTCTTTTCAAAATAACTGTATAAGTGGTACGAGTATTGTAAAACCAAGCCTGAAGGCTTTGTGTCTCAATGCAAGGAGCATTCGTAATTAGGTGGATGAGTTGAATAAGCAGATAGCTATTAATGACTATGATATAGTTGGGATCACGGAGACATGGCTCCAGGGTGACCAAGGCTGGGAGCTGAACATCCAGGGATATTCAATATTCTGGAGGGATAGACAGAAAGGAAAAGGAGATGGGGTAGCGTTGCTGGTTAGAGAGATTAACGTAATAAAAAGGAAGGACATATGCAATGGAAGGCATTTAAAGACTGCGTGGATGAACTACAACAATTGTTCATCCCAGTTTGGCAAAAGAATAAATCAGGGAAGGTAGTGCATCCGTGGATAACAAGAGAAATCAGGGATAGTATCAAAACAAAAGATGAAGCATACAAATTAGCCAGAAAAGGCAGCCTACCAGCAGAGGAGGACAAAGGGCTTAATTAGGAAAGGGAAAATAGAGTATGAAAGAAAATGATCCGGGAATATAAACTGACTGCAAAAGATGTTATAGATATGTGAAGAGAAAAAGATTAGTTAAAACAAATGTAGGTCCCTTGCAGTCCGAAACAGATGAATTGATCGTGGGGAACAAGGACATGGCAGACCAATGGAATAACTACTTTGGTTCTATCTACAACAAGGAAGACATAAATAATCTGCTGAAAATAGCAGGGGACCGGGGGTCAAATGAGATGGAGGAGCTGAGTGAAATCCAGGTTAGCCGGGAAGTGGTGTAAGGTAAATTGAATGGATTAAAGGCCGATACATCCACAGGGCCAGATAAGCTCCATCCCATGGTACATAAGGAAGTAGCCCCAGAAATAGTGGATGCATTAGTGTTAGTTTTTCAAATGTCTTTAGATTCTGGAGTAGTTCCTGACGATTGGAGTGTAGCTAATTAACCCCACTTTAAAAAGGGAGGGAGAGAGAAACAGGGAATTACAGAACAGTTAGTCTAACATCGGTAGTGGGGAAACTGCAAGAGTCAGTTATATACAATACAATATACAATACAATACCTTTTATTTGTCATTTGAACCTCACATGAGGGTCAAACGAAATTTGGTTTCTGCAGCCATACATGAAAAGAACCAAGACACACACCAACACAATTTACACAAACATCCATCACAGTGAGTCTCCTCCTCACTGTGATGGAAGGCAAAGTCTTGTATCTCCCCTGCTCTCCATTCCTCTCTCGAAGTCGAGGTCAACGCCCCCGGCGGGCGCTAGCAAGTCCGCGGCCACTCAAAGCCACGCCGGGCGATGTAAGGCCCTGCCCCGGGTCTTGGTGTTGGAGCCCGCGGTGGGCGCTAGCAAGTCCGCGGCAAATTAAAGCCGTGCGGGGCGACGTAAGGCCCCGCGCCAGGTCACTCTCAACCCCGCAATTCGGGCGGGAGAACTCGCCGTTGCCGGTACCCCGAAAGCCGTTTCCCACCGGGGACCCGCGAGCTCCCGGTGTCACCATCCACCAGAGTCGGGTCGCAGCAGCGCGCCACCGCAGCTCTCCACGCACCGAAGCTGGTCAGCTCCACGGAGGTGCGTCCGCAGCTCAGCAGCTCCACAGCTCCCCGGAGGTAGGTCCACAGCTCCGCAGCTCCACGGCTACACAGCTCCACAGCTCCACAGCTCCACAGCTCCATAGCTCCACAGCTCCACAGCTCTACAGGCTCCGTAACTTGAGCCTCCACGTCGTTCCGGTTGGAGGCCGCTCCACGGCGCTAGGACCCAACGGCAACGGAGAACCGACAGGGAAAAAGTCAGGTCTCCATGCAGGGAAGAGATTTAAACGTTACCCCCACCCACCCCCCACCCCCCACAAACACACATTTAAAAACGCGCTACAAACTAAACCCTCAACAGGACAAAAAAATAAAAAATACACAGAGAGATGAGATAGCTGCACATTTAGAAAGTGGTGAAATCATTGGACAAATTCAGCATGGATTTATGAAAGGTAAATCATGTCTGACGAATCTTAAAGAATTTTTCGAGGATGTAAAAGGAGGAGGAGCCCGAAGGCTGGGGGATGGGAGGAGACAGCAGGGGGGACCGAGGAAGGGGAGGAGACAGCAAGGACTAACAAAATTGGGAGAATTCGATGTTCATGCCCCCAGGATGCAGACTCCCCAAACGGAATATGAGGTGCTGTTCCTCCAATTTCCGGTGTTGCTCGCTGTGGCCACGGAGGAGACCCAGGACAGAGAGGTCGGAGACGGAGTGGGAGGGGGAGTTGAAGTGCTGAGCCACCGGGAGGTCAGCTTGGTTATTGCGGACCGAGCGGAGGTGTTCGGCGAAACGATCGCCCAACCTCCGCTTAGTCTCACCGATATAGATCTGCTGACATCTCGAGCAGCGGATGCAATAGATGAGGTTGGAGGAGATGCAGGTAAACCTCTGTCGCACCTGGAGGGATTAAAAGTAGGGATGCAGGTGCAGCAGGCAGTGAAGAAAGCGAATGGTATGTTAGCATTCATAGCAAAAGGATTTGAGTATAGGACCAGGGAGGTTCTACGGCAATTGTGCATGATCTTGGTGAGACCACACCTGGAGTATTGCGTACAGTTTTGGTCTCCAAATCTGAGGAAATACATTCTTGCAATAGAGAGAGTACAGAGAAGGTTCACCAGACTGATTCCTGGGATGTCATGACTTGCATAGGAAGAGAGACTGGATAGTAGTCGCTAGAATTTAGAAGATTGAGCGGGGACCATAGAAACATATAAATTAGGTGCAGGAGTGGGCCATTCGGCCCTTAGAGCCTGCACCGCCATTCAATATGATCATGACAATGGTAATTGGGGACTATTGTTAGGGGGTCGGATAGGCGATTATGTGGACGCAGTCGGGAGACCAGGATGGTGGTCTGCTTCCCTGGTGCCAAGGTCTCGGACGTGTCTCAACGCGTCCAAGATATCCTGAAATCAGAGGGAGAGGAGACTGGGGTCGTGGTACATACAGGTACCAATGACATAGGTAAAAAAGGGAAGAGGTCCTGAGGGGAGGATTTAGGTAGTTGGGAGGAGAGTTAAGGAAAAGGACCAAAAAGGTAACAATCTCAGGATTACTGCCTGTGCCAGATGAAAGTGAGAGTAGGAATGGAGCGAGGTGGAGGATAAATGCGTGACTGAAAGACTGATGCAGAAGGCAGGGATTCAAGTTTCTGGATCATTGGGACTTCATTTGGGGAAGGTGGGACCTGTACAGAAAGGATGGGTTGCACTTGAACCCGAGGGGGACCAATATCCTGGCGGGGAAATTTTCAAAAGCTAATGGGGAGACTTTAAACTAGAATGGTTGGGGCGAGGGACTCAAATAGAGAAAGCTAGTAGCCTGAATGGGAGGCAGGAAGCAGAAAAGGGAAGCACTCGGACACAAGAGGAGAAAGAAGAAAAGGGAAATAAACGGAGAATAAGAGGCGGGGGGTTTCTTAAATGTGCATATTTTAATGCTAGGAGAATTGTAAGAAATGTGGATGAGCTTAGAGTCTGGATAGACACCTGGAAGTATGATGTTGTGGCGATCAATGAAACATGGTTGCAGGAGGGCTGTGATTGGAAACTAAATATT
The DNA here is from genome assembly GCF_010909765.2 of Amblyraja radiata. Lineage (NCBI taxonomy): Eukaryota > Metazoa > Chordata > Chondrichthyes > Rajiformes > Rajidae > Amblyraja > Amblyraja radiata. The sequence continues at coordinate 27,152,017 of NC_045985.1, read as the reverse complement.
CCAGGATTTCGTAGCTTCAGGAGAGATAGAATTGGAGGGGCAAGAGGTGGGGGTGTTGCATTGCTAGTCAGGGAAGATATTACAGCAGTGCTTTGGCAGGATAGATTGGAGGGCTCATCTAGGGAGGCTATATGGGTGGAACTGAGAAGTGGGAAAGGTGTAGCAACAATTATAGGGGTGTATTATAGACCGCCAAATGGGGATCGAGAATTGGAAGAGCAAATATGTAAGGAGATAGCAGATATTAGTAGTAAGCACAAGGTAGTGATTGTGGGAGATTTCAACTTTGCACACATAGACTGGGATACACATTCTGTAAATGGGCTGGATGGTTTGGAGTTTGTAAAATGTGTGCAGGATAGTTTTTTGCAGCAATACATAGAGGTGCCTACTAGAGGAGGGGCAGTGCTGGACATCCTATTAGGAAATGAGACGGGCCAGTTGGCGGAGGTATGCCTTGGGGTGCACTTCCGGTCCAGTGATCACAGTACCATTAGTTTCAATATAATTATGGAGAGGGTCAGAACTGGACCTAAGGTTGAGATTTTTGATTGGAGAAATGCTAATTTTGAGGAGATGCGAAATGATTTAAAAGGTGTGAACTGGGACATTTTGTTTTATGGGAAGAATGTAGAAGAGAAATGGAGGACATTTAAAGGGTAAAATTTAACAGTACAGAATCTTTATGTTCCTGTTCGGTTGAAAGGAAACAGAAAACATTGGAAAGAGCATTGGTTTTCAAGGGAAATTGGACATCTTGTTCGGAAAAGAGGGAGATCTACAATACGTATAGGCAGCATGAAGTAAATGAGGTGCTTGAGGAGTATAAGGAATGTAAAAAGAATCTTAAGAAAGAAATTAGAAAAGCTAAAAGAAGATATGAGGTTGCTTTGGCAAGTAAGGTGAAAGTAAATCCATAGGGTTTCGGCAGCTATTTTAATAGCAAAAGGATAACAAGGGCTACAATTCGTCCTTTGGAGAGACAGAGTGGGCAGCTATCTGCAGAATCAAAAGAGATGGGGGAGATATTGAACAATTTTCAGATTCAGATTCAGATTCAGATTCAATTTTAATTGTCATTGCCAGTGTACAATACAGAGACAACGAAATGCATTGAGCATCTCCCTGGAAGAGCGACATAGCAAACGATTTGAATAAATAATAATACGTGTCCGGGGGGGGGGGGGGGTGATTGGCAGTCACCGTGGTACGTTGTTGAGTAGAGTGACAACCGCCGGGAAGAATCTGTTCCTGGACCTGCTGGTTCGGCAACGGAGAGACCTGTAGCGCCTCCCGGGTGGTAGGAGGGTACACAGTCCATGGTTGGGGTGAGAGCAGTCCTTGGCGAAGCTGAGCGCCCTCCGCAGACAACGCTTGCTTTGGACAGACTCAATGGAGGGGAGCGAGGAACCGGTGATGCGTTGGGCAATTTTCACCACCCTCTGCAATGCCTTCCGGTCGGAGACAGAGCAGTTGCCATACCATACTGTGATGCAGTTGGTAAGGATGCTCTCGATGGTGCAGCGGTAGAAGTTCACCAGGATCTGAGGAGACAGATGGACCTTCTTCAGGCTCCTCAGGAAGAAGAGACGCTGGTGAGCCTTCTTGATCAGAGTTGAGGTATTGTGGGTCCAAGAGAGGTCATCGGAGATGTTGGCTCCCAGGAACCTGAAGCTAGAAACACGTTCCACCTCCGTACCGTTAATGTGGATGGGGGTGTGTGTGCCGTCCCTGGACTTCCTGAAGTCTACAATGAGCTCCTTGGTCTACTTGGAGTTAAGGGCCAGGTTGTTGTCAGCGCACCATGCTGCTAAGTGCTGGATCTCCTCCCTGTAGGCCGACTCATCGTTGTTGCTGATGAGGCCAATCACCGTTGTACCATCTGCATACTTGATGATGGTGTTAGTACCATGTACAGGTGTGCAGTCATAGGTGAAGAGGGAGTAGAGGAGGAGGCTCAGCACACAGCCCTGTGGAACGCCGGTGTTCAGGGTGAGGGTTGAAGAGGTGTGCTTGTCTAACCTAACAGACTGGGGTCTGTTGGTTAGAAAGTCCAGTATCCAGTTGCAGAGGGAGGGGTCGATGCCCAGGTTACCGAGTTTGGTGATCAGTGTTGATGGTATAATGGTGTTGAATGCTGAGCTGTAATCGATGAACAGCATTCTTACGTAAGTGTCTCTGTTGTCGAGGTGGGAGAGGGCGGAGTGAAGTGCCGCTGAGATGGCAGCCTCTGTACTCCTGTTCTTGCGGTATTCACCAAATAGAAGGATATTGAATTATGTGAGGTAAGGGAAACTAGTAGAGTAGCTATGGATGCTATGAGTTTCAAAGTAAAAGAAGTACTGACACTTTTGAAAAATATAAAAGTGGATAAGTCTCTAGGTCCTGACAGGATATTCCCCAGGACATTGAGGGAAGTTAGTGTAGAAATAGCCGGGGCTATGACAGAAATATTTCAAATGTCATTAGAAACGGGAATAGCCCCCGAGGATTGGCGTACTGCGCATGTTGCTTCATTGTTTAAAAAGGGTTCTAAGAGTAAACCTAGCAAATACGGACATGTTAGTTTGACTTCAGTGGTGGGCAAATGAATGGAAAGGATACTTAGAGATAATATATATAAGCATCTGGGTAGCCAGGGTCTGATTAAGAACAGTCAACATGGATTTGTGCCTGGAAGATTATGTTTGACTAATCTTCTTGAATTTTATGAAGAGGTTACTAGGGAAATTGACGAGGGTAAAGCAGTGGATGTTGTCTATATGGACTTTAGCAAGACATTTGAGAAGGTTCCTCATAGAAGGTTGGTTAAGAAGGTTCAACTGTTGGGTACAAATGCAGGAGTAGCAAGATGGATTCAACAGTGGCTGGATGTGAGACGCCAGAGGGTAATGGTGGATTGCTGTTTGTCGGGTTGGAGGCAGGTGACTAGTGGGGTGCCTCAGGGATAAGCAGGCTGGAACAACAGGCAGCGAAGAAAGCGAATGGCACGTTGGCCTTCATGACAAGAGTAGTTGAGTATAGGAACAACGAGTTGCCTCCTGCAGTTGTACAGCGCCCCAGTGAGTCATCACATGGAATATTGCGTGCACAGATAATCGTGAGTGTGTGGAATTCTGTGCCTCAGGGGCCGGTGGAGCTGGTTCTCTGGATGCTTTCAAGAGAGAGTTAGATAGAGCTCTTATGCATAGCGGTTTTAAGGGATATGGAGAGAAGACAGGAACGGGGTACTGATTATGGATGATCAGCCATGATCACATTGAATTGCGTTACTGGATCGAAGGGCAGAATGGCCTACTCCTGCACCTATTGTCTATTGTCTATTGTCCAAATGGAACTAGCATTGATTGTGAATTTTGATTGGCATGGACAAGTTTAGTCGATTCTCGAACTGCAAAGCTTCTGAATAATCTCAGTAATATTTTATCAGCAGGTTGCTTTGTCTTTCAGGCAGTGGATTTGTGTTTCAAGTCGAGCACTCAGGGGTTCCGAAGATTGTGCAAGCACCGAACACTGTAATGTACGACAATATTCTGGTGAATAAGCGGATCGGCTACAAAAATGAGACAGGAAAGTTCACTTGCCGAAAGAATGGCCTGTATTTCTTTGGCTACTCCTCACTTCCAACGCGAGGCACAAAAACCGATGTGACGCTGATGAGAAATGGCACTCCAACAAGTCGGATCCATAGTAATATGGCATCGACAAATGTCCAGAACGTCATGAAGAGCATCATCCTCTATCTCCACAAAGGGGATCGGGTGTGGGTGGAACTGACCAAAGGCAGCGTCTGGTGTAAAGGTGGTTCCATCACCTTCCAAGGCTTCCAACTACCAAACTAGGAGGACCAAGCAATGCCTTGCCTCTGCAAGCCCATCCCGCTCTCCCAGCTCTGCAGCTGAAAACACTCAAGCACAGCTGTGATGTTATTGAATAAACATGGTGCAAAATCTTCAAAAGTGTTGGTTATTTGAATTTTGAGATACAGCGTGAAAAACAGACCCATCTGCCTAGTGATTCCGCGTCGACCAGCGATACCCACTTATCTACTGCTGAGCCACTGTGCCGAATTTACTGAATGGATACTACATGTATAGAAATGAATATAGACAGCTATAGAAACATAGACACTTAGAACATAGGTGCAGGAGGAGGCAATTCGGTCCTTCGAGCTAGCACCGCCATTCATTGTGATCATAGCTGATCGTCCGCTATCAATAACCCGCGGCAGCCTTCTCCACATATCCCTTGACTGCACTAGCCCCTAGAGCTCTATCTAACTCTCTCTTAAATCCATTCAGTGATTTGGCCTCCACTGCCCTCTATATCAGGGAATTCCATAAGTTCACAACTCTCTGGGTGAAAACGTTTTTTTCTCACCTGAGTCTTAAATGACCTCCCCTTTATTCATAGACTGTGGCACCTGGTTCTGGACTCGCCCAAAATTGGGAACATTTTTCCTGCACCTAGCTTGTCCAGTCCTTTTATAATTTTATATGTTTCTATAAGAACGCCGCTCATACTTCCAAACTCCAGTGAATACAAGCCAAATGAACCTACAACCTATGAGCCAAATGAAACCAGCTCTGTATGTCAACTTGATCAGCAGGGACTATGTGGATTGAAGGGTATGCAGAGAGAGGGAGAGACAACAAATAATGTATCTCAAAAGAATAGTTTGAAGGGAAGGATACCCTTTGTAAAACTAAAATTAGCACAAAATTAAAAATTATTTCAAGACGCGTTGAATTGAATTTATTGTCATCACAGGAACAGTAAGACACATGTACAATAAAAAATCTTGCCTTTTGCGGCATCGGAGGGTTATAGTTTTTTTAGTTTTTAGTTTTCGAGATACAGCGCCGAAACAGGCCGTTCGGTCAAGCGCGGCCGCGCCGACCAGCGATCCCCGCACATTAACAATATCCTACACACACTAGGGACATTTTGTACATTTTCCAAGCCAATTAACCTACAACCTGTACGTGTGGAGTGTGGGAGGAAACTGAAGATCTCGAAGATTCCTAATATGAGGAAGGAAATTGAGGGAGTGCAGCATTGGTTCCCGAAATTAATACCCGGGATGGCGGGATGAAATATGATGAAATAAAGGAACGACTGGGCTTGTATTCACTGGAACTTAAAAAGGATGAGAGAGGATCTTATAGAAATATAAAACTTTATTATGGGATTTGATAAATTAGATGCAGGAAACATGTTTTCGATGTTGTGGTTTGCCAGAACCAGGGACCAACGTTTAAGAATAAATATTAGAACATTTACAACTGAGTTGAGGAAAAGCATTCCCACAGAGAGTTGTGAATTTGTAGAATTCTCTGCCTCAGAAATGCCGAGGAGGCCGATTTACTGGATGCGTTCAAATCAGAGTAAAATAGAGCTCATGGCTAGCGGAATCGAGGGATATGGGGGGAAGGCAAGAACGAGATACTGATTGTGGATGATCAGCAATAGAAACATAGAAACACAGAAAATAGGTGCAGGAGTAGGCCATTCGGCCCTTAGAGCCTGCACCGCCATTCAATGTGATAATGGCTATTGGTATCCCGTACCTGCCTTCTCTCCATACCCCCTGATCCCTTTAGCCACAAGGGCCACATTTAACTCCCTCTTAAATATAGCCAATGAACTGGCCTCAACTATCTTCTGTGGCAGAGTTCCAGAGATTCACCACTCTCTGTGTGAAAAATGTTTTTCTCATCTCGGTCCTAAAGGATTTCCCCTCTATCCTTAAGCTGTGACCCCTTATGCTGGACGTCCCCAACATCGGCACCAAACTTCCTACATCTAGCCTGTCCAACCCCTTAAGAATTTTGTACGATTCTATAAGATCCCCCCTCAATCTCCTAAATTCTAGCGAGTACAAGCCGAGTCTATCCAGTCGTTCTTCATATGAAAGTACTGGCATCCCAGGAATCAGTCTGGTCAACCTTCTCTGCACTCCCTCTATGGCAATAATGTCATTCCTCAGGTTTGGAGACCAAAACTGTACGTAATACTCCAGGTGTGGTCTCACCAAGACCCTGTACAACTGCAGTGGAACCGCCCTGCTCCAATACTCAAATCCTTTTGCTATGAATGCTAACATACAATTCGCTTTCTTCACTGCCTGGTACACCAGCATGCCTACTTTCAATGACTGGTGTACCATGACATCCAGGTCTCATTGCATTTCCCCTTTTTGTAATCGTCCTTCATTTAGATAACAGTCTGCTTTCCTGTTTTACCACCAAAGTGGATAACCTCACATTATCCACATTATACTGCATGTGCCATGCATTTGCCCACTCACCCAACCTGTCCAAGTCACCTTGCAGCCTCCTAGCATCCGCGTCACAGATAACACTAGCCCTCAGCTTAGTGTCATCCGCAAACTTGGAGATATTGCATTCAATCCCCTCGTCCAAATCATTAATATATATTGTAAATAGCTGGGGTCCCAGCACTGAGCCTTGCGGTACCCCACTAGTCACTGCCTGCCATTCAGAAAAGGACCCATTTACTCCTACTCTTTGCTTCCTGTTCGCCAGCCATTCTCTATCCACATCAATACTGAACGCCGAATACCGTGTGCTTTAAGTTTCTATACTAATCTCTTATGTGGGTCCTTGTCGAAAGCGTGTTGAAAGTCCAGATATAACACATCCACTGGTTCTCCCCTATCCACTCTGCTAGTTACATCCTCGAAAAATTCTATAAGATTCGTCAGACATGATTTATCTTTCGTAAATCCATGCTGACTTTGTCCAATGATTTCAACAATGATTTCAAATGTGCTGCTATCCCATCGTTAATAACTGAATCTAGCAGTTTCCCCACTATCGATGTTAGACTAGCTGGTCTGTTATTCCCCGTTTCTGTCTCTCTCACTACCCTCCAATCCTCAGGAACTACTCCAGAACCTAAAGAGTTTTGAAAAATTATTACTAATGCATCCACTGTTTCTGGAGCTACTTCCTTAAGTACGCTGGAATGCAGTCTATCTGGCACTGGGGATTTATCGGCCTTTAATCCATTCAATTTACCTAGCACCACTTCCCGGCTAACCTGGATTTCACTCAGTTCCTCCATCTCATTTGACCTTGCTATTTCCGGCAGATTATTTATGTCTTCCACAGTGAAGACGGAACCAAAGTAGCTATTCAATTGGTCCGCCGTGTCCTTGTTCCCAATGACCAATTCACCTGTTTCTGACTGCCATTTTTTTTAAACTAATCTCTTTCTCTTCACATATCTATAAAACTATTGCAGTCAGTTTTTATGTTCCCTGACTGTATTCTTTCACAATCTATTTTCCCTTTCCTAGTTAAGCTCTTTGTCCTCCTCTGCTGGTCTCTGAATTTATCCCAGTCCTCTGGTAGGCTGCTTTTTCTGGCTAATGTTTACGCTTCATCTTTTGCTTTGATACTATCCCTGATTTCCCTTATTATCCACGGATGCACTACCTTCCCTGATTTATTGTTTTGCCAAACTGGGATGAACAATTATTGTATTCATGCAGTCTTTAAATGCCTTCCATTGCATGTCCACCGTCAACCGTTTAAGAATTAATGGCCAAGTCAATCTTGGCCAATTCAAGTCTCATACCCTCAAAGTTACCTTTCTTTAAATTCAGAACCATTGTTTCTGAATAAACAATGTCACTCTCCATCCTAGTGAAGAACTCAACCATATTATGTTCACTCTTGCCCAAGGGGCCACGCACAACAAGACTGCTAACTAACCCTTCCTCATTACTCAATACCCAGTCTAGAATAGCCCGGATATAGAATAGAATTGGTTCCTCTACATGTTAGTTTAGAAAACTATTTCGCATACATAGAAACATAGAAATATATGCAGGAGTAGGCCATTCGGCCCTTCGAGACTGAACCGCCATTCAATATGATCATGGCTGATCATCCAACTCAGTATCCTGTACCTGCGTTCTCTCCATACCCCCTGATCCCTTTAGCCACAAGGGCCACATCTAACTCCCTCTTAAATATAGCCAATGATCTGGCCTCAACCCTTAGAAGACACGGAGTGCAGGCGCTGCTGAATAATTCCACAGAGCTGGCTGCTTTGTCTCTGGTAAGTGTGTTTGCTGGACGTTATTTAAAAGCAGCATATTGTTTCAGCAACAGCAGCCTCTACAGCAGGCTTTAAACGTTTAAATCGTTCGTTTTATACACTGTCTGCTTACCATGTTCTGAAGTTACTTGGCATTTTAGTATTGGCTGTGAGTGTGTGTGTGCGTGTGTTTTCTTCAGGAAATGTTTGGTTGTAAAGAGTTTGTAAATTTGTTTCTGTTCGCTGTTTAAAATAAATGTTTACAGAAAAGAAAATATTTGTTGTAAAGAGTTTGCAAATTTGTTTCTGTTGGCTGTTTAAAATAAATGTTTACCGTAAAGAAAATGTATTTGTTGTAATGAGTTTGCAAATTTGTTTCTGTTGGGTGTTTAAAATAAATGTATACAGAAAAGAAAACGTATTTGTTGTAAAGAGTTTCTACCGCGTCTACAGCAGGCTTTAAATATTCGTTTACACACTGTATATTCAACACGTTCTGAAGTTACTTGGCATTTTAGTTGTATGTGTGTGTTTGTGTGTGTTTGTTAGATGTTACTTAAAAGTAGCATTTTGTTACAGAAGCAGCCTCCAGAGCAGGATTTAAAGATCCGATTTACACACTGTGTATTCAATATGTTCTTGCGGCGACTCCTAACAGACAAAGCAGACCAATTCTTAATGATTTGGTCTCCATTTATCGGCTTCTTACAAGCATATGGTGCAACATAACTGTAGATATTAACTATTTCAGGATCCGGTGAGGGGTGGTCAAATTAATAAATAGCTACAGGTATTTCTCCTTCAGTCCCCTGTTTTCTATCGCCGTTTTTTCCTCTCTATTTTCTCTCTTTTCTTCTTTCCTTCACCCCACTGTTCGATATCACGCACTTCTCTATTGTTCTACTATTCTCTTTCTTTTCTTCCATTAACTGCTAAAATAAATAAGTTGTAAATAAAATGTTAAATGTAAATATATATTAGGTATCTACAAGGTACCACATTATTGAACTTCTAATAAAATACGAATTAAAAAAAGACACGTTCTGAAATTACTTGGCATTTTAGTATTGTGTGTGTGTGAATATGTGTGTGTATGTGTGTGAATATATATATATATGTGTGTGTGTATGTGTGTGTGTGTGTGTGTGTGTGTGTGTGTGTGTGTGCGTGCGTGTGTGTGTGTGTGTGTGTGTGTGTGTGTGTGTGTGTGTGTGTGTGTGTGTGTGTGTGTGTGTGTGTGTGTGTGTGTGTGTGTGTGTGTGTGTGTGTGTGTGTGTGTGAATACGTGTGTGAATATATGTGTGTGTGAGTGTCTGTGTGAATATGTGTGTGTGTATATATATGTGTGTGTGTGAATGTGTATGTGCAGATGGAGTTTAATGCTGATAAATGTGTGGTGCTACACCTTGGCAGGACAAATCAAAATAGGACGTACATGGTAAATTATAGGTAATTGAAGAATACAGTTGAACAGAGGGATCTGGGAATAACCGTGCATAGTTCCTTGAAGGTGTAATCTCATATAGATAGGGTGGTAAACAAAGCTTTTGGTATGCTAGCCTTTATAAATCAGAGCATTGAGTATAGAAGCTGGGATGTAATGTTAAAATTGTACAAGGCATTGGTGAGACCAAATCTGGAGTATGGTGTACAATTTTGGTCGCCCAATTATAGGAAGGATGTCAACAAAATAGAGAGTGTACAGAGGAGATTTACTGGAATGTTGCCTGGTTTTCAACAACTAAGTTACAGAGAAATGTTGAATAAGTTAGGTCTTTATTCTCCAGAGCGCAGAAGGTTAAGGGGGGACTTGATAGAGGTCTTTAAAATGATGAGAGGGATAGACAGAGTTGATGTGGATCAGCTTTTCCCTTTGAGAATAGGGAAGATTCAAACAAGAGGACATGACATCAGAATTAAGGGACAGAAGTTTAGGGGTAACATGAGGGGGGACTTCTTTACTCAGAGAGTGGTAGCGGTGTGGAATGAGCTTCCAGTGGAAGTGGTGGAGGCAGGTTCGTTGGTATCATTTAAATATAAATTGGATAGGCATATGGATGAGAAGGGAATGGAGGGTTATGGTATGAGTGCAGGCAGGTGGGACTAAGGGAAAAAAGTTGTTCGGCACGGACTTGTAGGGCCGAGATGGCCTATTTCCGTGCTGTAATTGTTATATGGTTATATGGTTATATGGTTATGTGTGTGTGCGTGTGTGTGTGTGTGTGTGTGTGTGTGTGTGTGTGTGTGTGTGTGTGTGTGTGTGTGTGTGTGTGTGTGTGTGTGTGTGTGTGTGAGAGAGACCGAATGTGTGTGTGAATGAGTCTGTGTGTGTGCATGTTTGAGAATGTGTGTGTTAATGACTCTGTGTGTGTGCGAATGATGCTGTGTATGTGTGTTATGTAAATGAGTGTGTGTGTGTGTGTGAATGAGTCTGTGTGTGTATGTGTGTGTGAATGAGTCTGTATGTGCATGAATGTGTGTGTGTGTGTGAATGAGTATTTGTGTATGTGTGTGAATGTGTGTGCGTGTGTGAATATGTGTGTGTGTGTGAATGAGTCTGTGTGTGTCTGTCAGAATGAGTCTGTGTGTACATGTGTGTGTGTGAGTGTGGCTGTGTGAATATGTGTGTACGTGTGTATATATGTGTGTGTGTGTGTGAATGTATATATGTGTGTGTGCATATGTGTGTGTGTGTGTGTGACTGTGTGAATATGTGCGCGTGTGAATGTGTGCGTGTGTGTGTGAATGAGTCTGTGTGTGTGCGTGTGTGAGAATGTATGTGTGAATGAGTTTGTGTGTGTGTGAGAGAATGTGTGTGCGATTGAGTCTGTGTATGTGTGTGTGTAAATGAGTGTGTGAATGAGTGTGTGTGTGAATGTGTGTGGGTAAATGAATATGTGTGAGTGTGAATGAGTCTGTATGTGAGTGTGAATGAGTCTATGTGTGTGTGAGAATATGTGCGCGAATGAGGCTGTGTGTGTATATGTGTGTGTGAATGTGTGTGTGTGTGTGTGTGTGTGTGGGTGTGTGTGTGTGTGTGAATGAGTGTGTCTGTATATGAGTATGTGTGTGTATATGGGTGTGTATGAGTGTGTGTGTGAATTAGTCTGTGTGTGTGAATGAGCCTGTGTGTGTGTGTGCGTGTGTGTGTGCGTGTGTGTATGTGTGTGTGTGTGTGTGTGTGTGTGTGTGTGTGTGTGTGTGTGTGTGTGTGTGTGTGTGTGTGTGTGTGTGTGTGTGTGTGTGTGTGTGTGTGTGTGTGTGTGTGTGCGCGTGCGTGTGTGTGTGTGTGTGCGCGTGCGTGTGTGTGTGTGTGTGTGAATGAGTCTGTGCGTGTGAATTAGTCTATGTGTGTGTGTGTGTGAGTCTGTATGAGGTGGAGGGTGTGTGATCAACACATAGTACAAATAATATAGTGTTTCGCAGTTCAGAGCTTATTTGTTATGTTTAATAGCGCGATGGCTGTCAGGAAGAACCTGTTCCTCAATGTAGATATTACAGTTTTCAGTTTACATAAGTCGGACATGACTCCAGAAGTCGGGCATCCGTCAGTCCACAAGTCGTGAGAGTCAGTCAGTCAGTCTAAAGGCCATGAGTTAATCCCAAGGCAGTGAGTGGGTCCAGACGTCATCAGTAAGTCACTCACCACCTCCCCTCCACTGACATCCCCCACCTCAATATGCTGCCCTCCTGTGTGTGTGTGTGTGAATGAGTATGTATGTTAGTCTGTGTTTGTGTGTGTGAGTCTCTGTGAGGTGTAGGGTGCGTGTGATGAATGTGTGTGTGTGAATATGTGTGTATGTGTGTGAATATATGTGTGTGTGACTGTGTGAATATGTGCGTGTGTGAATGTGTGTGTAAATATGCGTGTGTGTGTGACCAAGTGTCTGTGAGAATGTGTGTGTGAATGTATATGTGTGTGTGTGAATATGTGTGTGTGTGACTGAATATGTGCGTGTGTGAATGTGTGTCAATATGCGTGTGTGTGTGACCATGTGTATGTGTGTGTGAGAATGTGTGTGTGAATGAGTGTGTGTGTGCGAGTGTGAGAATGTGTGTGAATGAGTCTGTGTGTGTATGAGAATGTGTGAGCGAATGAGTCGGTGTATGTGTGTGTGTAAATGAGTGTGTGTGTGTGGGTGTGTGACTGAGTGGGTGTGAGTGTGAATGCGTCTGTGTGTGAATGTGTGTGGAAATGAGAGAGTGTGTGTGTGTGTGTGTGTGTGTGTGTGTGTGTGTGTGTGTGTGTGTGTGTGTGTGTGTGTGTGTGTGTGTGTGTGTGTGTGTGTGTGTGTGTGTGTGTGTGTGTGTGTGTGTGTGTGTGTGTGAATGAGTCTGTGTGTGTGTGTATGTGAATTAGTCTGTGTGTGTGAGTATGTGTGAGGTGGAGTGTGTGTGTGATCAACAAATTGTACAAATAAAATAGTCTTTCGTAGTTCAGAGCTTAGTTGTTATGTTTAATAGCGTGATGGCTGTCAGGAAGAAGCTGCTCCTCAATGTAGATGTTACAGTTTTCAGTTTACAAAAGTCGGACGTGACTCCAGAAGTCGGGCATCAGTCAGTCCACAAGTCCAAAGGACATGACTTAATCCCAAGGCAGTGAGTGAGTCCACAGGTCATGAGTAAATCGTTCACTCCCCCTCCCACCTCCTCCACTGACATCCCCCACCACAAGATGCTGTCCTCCGCCTGGCTATAGGACGCACCCCTACTGAAGCCGCCCACATCCCCTGCGTGAGGACACCCCCCCCCCCTTCTCGTCAGCTCACGAAAACCTCCGCCTGAAGCTATCCCTTGGCTGCACGACATTCGCCACACCCCCACCCCACCCTGACAGCCCCCACCTCGAAAAAATATTTTGCACAAAATCTTCCGTGTTCATTAACAACTGAAATTGTCTTTAGGCTGCTTTTTCGACATCATGTCAGGAAATGTTAGAGGTCAAGGTGATGTGGCTATTGCTGTAGCATCCTCTGGGATAGCAGCTACATTAATGCCTGGTGGAAGAACTACACATTCTCGATTCAAGATACCCATCCAAGCGGCCGAGTATACATTGTGCAACATCGAGAAGAACTCTATGACGGCACATTTCATGAGGCAAGTGAACGGTATTGTTTGGGATGAATGTCCAAAGATTAGGAGAGAAAGATTTGTAAGCGGTGGACAGAACTCTTCAAGATGGCTGCAGCAACACTATGCCTTTTGGTTGAAATATGAAGGGAGATCAAAGTTTTCCTGAAGGATGGAACATCGGCCAAGAATGTTGTCATTAGTGTGCTTCATTGAATGATGACCTGAGATAAATTTGACTGCTGACTTTCTCTATATTAAAATTGTCTCTTTTTATCAACAGGAAATAGTCATCAAGAGGCAGTGAGCAGCAGACAACAACAAGAGACACAACAAGTAAGAACTTAATCATTCTCATCTTTAACATTTAAATTGTTCTGATAATTTAAGAATCATTCACATTTTAAACTTATATAACCCTTTTTTGCACTTTTGATGCCTGTGTGTTCTTCATCACAATGGGAAGCTAATAGGCAGGAATGGCTGCTCTGAGGGAGTGCCACTAAGAGTGTATGGGGGAGGTTGTGGGGAGATGCACTGAATGTGTGGGTGAGAGGGGAATGGCAATGAGCAGTGGGGGGGTTTGAAGGTAGGTGGGGTGACTGAGTGAACTGCCAGCGTACCAGGCGTGAGTGACTGCACTGCCAGCCCACGAGCCGTGAGTTAGTGAACTGCCAGCCCACCAGCCGTAAGTGACTGCACTGCCAGCCCAATAATCCATTCAGTCCACCCTCCTCAACCTTCTCTCTCACAGTCTGTCGCCTGTTTTGGGCAGAATTTATTGCAGTTTTTCAGCCGTCAGCCTGCCAGGTCCGAATGATTGTACTGCCAGGCCTCAGTGAATGAGCTGCCAGCGCTCAGTGACTGAGCTGCCAGCCCAAAAATCCATTCGGCCCACAAACTCCATACTAGCCCCCTGGAAACCAGGACCTTCGGCCCACAACACTCATACTAGCGCAACAGAAAGTGCCCAGCAATATTCGAATTGGTGGAGAGGTGGAATATTGCATTGGGTGACCAGCCTTCCCGTGTGATGCTGGGACCCAACGGGGCCACTTAGTCTAGTATTATATGTGTCTATGTTTCTAAAACCCACGCAGGTCACCGGGAGAACGTACACACTCCGTACAGACAACACCCGTAGTCGGGATCGAACCCGGGACCCCCGCCGCTGCATTCGCTGTAATGCGACTACTCTTTTTCTTGCACAATATACACAATATACTCTTTATTCAAAGTAAAATAAATGTACAATATAGGAATTGTGCAAACAAATTATTCCGCCAATCTTGAAGGCCGAACATACATTCAATGTGGGTTAACGTATTGTACTCAATTTGTACGCCCTCCTTTGTCACTCATTTGGCCCACTGTGGTGAAATCCATTCACGTATTGGACGATGTCTCCACCACACCCTTCCCCCCATTGTCCAGCAGCGGAATGACACTACTGTGGTCCTCAGAGACAGAGACAGAGCCTTGGCCGCACAAAGCTTCAGTGCGTCCCTCAGCCCGTACTGCTGTAGTGTGGAGCAGGCCAGTCGGCATTCCCTAACGGTTATCTCGCTCTTCTAGGTGGTCAACAAAGTTGGGGAGACCAAAGAGCGTCTTTCTCAGAATTGATCACTTTGCTGCAGCACTCAACATCCGTTTCTGAATGTTTCCCCGTAAACTGTGGCAGGGACCCTTGCAAACCGCTCCAGTTTCTCTTTGCAAATCCACGCTATGCGACGAGGTGAGCAACCATCCATAGCTCCATAGCAGCAGTCCTGAGCGCTGCGTGCGCAGATAGTGAGGTTCCGATGATGCAGGAATGATCTGACTGCGAGAGATGTTCTCACCGCCAGCCAAGCCCGTTCTTGGTGCTTGATGATGAGTTATGGTGATGAGGCATTTCGCCGGTCAAGCTGCGCAGTCTGCTCTGGGGCCAACACCACATAATCAATTGAACCATTTCCCTGCAGTTCCTGCATGACGTTCCGTACTGATTACTGCCTGATGGACATGGTCAAAGGTGTTGGGCCGGAGGATCCTTTCCACGAATGACAGATGCTGCGGCAATGCCCAATTGACTAGGGCATTGCGTGGCATCTGCGCCCGGCCCACCCTTGGCAACACATGTGACAGGTAGAACTTCAGCAGGTAGTGCCACTTGGTGCCAAAAGGCCTTGGCTCGAAGCTCCGCCTGATGCCGCTACACATGCAGGTAGCCTTCAGGGGGAGGGCGACATTCGGCACGCGTTTATCCCCGTTGTCTGCCGTTGCCTATCCGTGCATAGTGACCCTCGCACCCGGTCCATCCGCGACCCTCAGATAAAGCGAAAGATTCCCAGCGCAGGAGAGAGGGAAGGGATACACCTGCGAGAAGTACAGCAGGCCCGTGAGTACCAGATGACCAAATTCATCCCCGATATAGACATGGATTGCTCCTTCCAGAGCTCCAGTTTCTTCCCAAGCTGGGTTATTTGCTCCAGCCAATTTTTGTCACATCCCTGAGCCCCCCAATCCAGATCCTCAGCACTTTCAAGAAGTCAGGTTTGATGGTATTTGTTTTGAAAGCGGTTATCGCTGTTGGCAGAGTGGCACGGAGCGACCGCTATGGGGGCGGGCGGAGGCATGAGGAGGTGGAGCCGCCTTTGCCGCTGCTGCTGCTGTGCGAATCATTCGCTCCGGCACTCCGCCACCCGCACTACAGCCGTCGCCGCCGCCGACCAAAGCGAGGGCTGGCTTCGGGGAGTGGGGTAAGGTAAAAGTGGAGGCGGCCTGGTGGGGGGGGGGGGGGGGGGGGGGGGGGGGGCGAGGGACCTGCGGTGGGGGTTGGTTGGTGGCGTGGACCCGGCCGTTGTCGGGTCACGGCCGCTGCCATGATTGTTCAGAATCTGTCGTTAACCCTTCCCGCCCGGCGACGTCACCCCTTCCGTCCCGGGACCACCCGACGGCAGCGGACCCTAGACGCCAGGCTGACCGGCGGCGTGGACACCGCAGCCCCATGCATGGAGAAGGCTGCATTCTTTTTTTCCCCAAATCACCTCGCGGGTCGGATTGGACCCTTCGCGGGTAGTTTAACACCCCCGATAAAACAAACAGATTCCCCATCCCCGCAACGCAACGCAATATATTTCACGGCCCCATTCGCCCAAATTAGGCCCGGGGCGTCGAGGGATGCAGTGAAAATAGCAGCGATCGGTTCCCGCCCTCTGCGCGCGTGCAGAGACGGCGTTACTTTTCGTTACCAGCTTCCCCCAACTGCGCAGACGCGGACCGTCGCAAAATATTTTTTGTAAATCATACCGCGGGCCGGAACCAACATTTCCTGAATTTCCGGTAAATTCTCGCAAAGGGGAAACATTGGTTATGCTCCAAATTTTTTTTTCTGGGGATTTGTTTTTATTCTGGGGGGAAAAGGGGTGCGACCGCTCCCCAACGCAACCCTCCTTCGGATGGCCATGGCGCTAGATAAGGTTCTTACCGATAGCGCAGTCAGGGGATATGGTTAGAAGGCAGGAACGGGGTACTGTTCGGGGATGATCAGCCATGGTCACATTGAATGGCGATGCATGCTCGAAGGGCAGAATGGCCTATTTCTGCACCTATTTTCTATTTTCTATTGCCTATAAACGGCCGGCAGGCTGCTCCCGGTAATGATGTGGGGGTGCTGGTTCATTAACCGGAAGAAGGTGCTGACGAGATCGCCGATAAATGCCGTTGTCAATAGTGACCAAGTACGAGCGTGGTCCTGCGGCTGCTCCCTGAATGATTCCGAGGCGGTCGTGACCTCGGAGTGACCGCAAACGGTTGAAGTGGAGAGCTGGATTTATTGTAGTATTTTCTTTGTATGTTGGAGCTGGGATTGCATAACTGACGGTGCATCAACTTGTGGTTCAAGTAGTTGCTTGGCCATAGGCATTGTGGTGCGGGTTCGCCGTGACATTAGCCGTTCGGCTGCAGATCCTAGGAGAGGGTCGCGGATGTTGTTCCGAAGGTTGAGAGTACCAATCTCTGATGTCAGATATATTAGATAAAGGATTGAATAGAAAGGCTGAGTCAAATAACTTAATATCATACTTGTATAATATCATTCCAAATATAGAAATACCATCGTCAGATGCAATTAGAAGAGAGTGGGAACAGGAATTAAATTTTTAAATTCCCAAAGACAGATGGGATAAATATCTTCTATATGTACATAACTGCTCGATTAATTTAAAACACATCCTAATCCAATTTAAAATATTACATAGATTATATTACTCGAAAACTAAACTGAATAAAATTTTCCCAAATGTATCCCCATCTGGGATAAATGTTTATCTCAAGAAGCAACTATAACACACTCCTTCGTCTCTTGCATAAAACCATAAATTTTGGAAAGAAATCTTTGAAATCTTCACAAAATTATTGAAAATAAAACTGGCCCCCCTTACAGAATTGATTCTTTTTGGAACAACAGAAGCCTCCTCTGAGCTAACTACATTTCAAAGATGTTTCGTTAACTACGGCCTGATAATGGCAAAAAAATCTATACTCAAAATTTGGAAAAATGCATCCTCTCCAACGCTTAAAACGTGGATCACAAGTATGGCTGAGACGCTAAGTCTTGAGACTCGTCTTAGCTGGAAAATCAGAGCAATTTTTAAAGATATTGTCTCCTTTCATTGATTTATTATAAGTATAGTATGGTGCAACAAAATTCCGGAAATTAACCGTTTCTGAACTGCGTGATGGGTGCGGTGAGATATGAAGTAGGCATATCCCTTTTCTGTTTCTTTTTTCTTTATTTTTCATTCTTTTTTCCTTCCTTTTTTTTTTTACAATTCTATGGGGTTTTCTCTTTTTCTTTCTACAGGCTATCACTTGTTAACCCCGGGAGTGGTACTCCAGGGGTTTACACATAACCATTTCCTGCACTATTTCCTTTATATCTTTCTCTTTCTTGTGTTACCTTTCTCTTGCTAAATTAAAAATAGTAGTTTTACACGAAATGTATTACGTCTTATGCCACGGTTTATACTACTGTACACTGCTTATAATTAAAAAAAAGATTCGAAGGTTGAGTCGCGAGAGCTGGCCCTGTGTCAGCGTTCCATTAGTTATTTTGCACTTTTTACCGCGCGTTCAGCCAGGCCGTTGAACTGTGGGTAGTATTTCTACTGGTAATATGGAGAAAGTCCCAGTTTTTCGCGAAATTCCCGAAGGGCTGACTGGAGAACTGAGGTCCATTGTCTGAGAGTAGCTTTAGAGGGGCTCCGTGGACAGAGAAGTGACGAGGTAGTTTCTGAATGACCATGGCTGAGGTTGTTTTACTGAGCCGGTCGATTTCAAACCATCCTGAATAGGAATCAACTAAAACCAGGTATTGCTGGCCGTGCCACTCGAAGATGTCGGCTGCTACTGTGGACCATGTATGTCTGGCGTGGGGTGTGGGAGGAGTGGTTGCTTCGGTTGGTGCGGGTTCAAGCTATTGCGGATCGGGCAGGCAGCAACCTTCTCTAGAATGTAGTTGGCCATGTCTGGCCAGAACAGCATTCCTTTTGCATGTTGAAGGGATATTTCTGCAGCAGGATGGCCCCCGTGGAAAATGTCGAAGTACTTGCTGTGAAGAGAATTCGGGATGTCCGTCTTGTGTCCTTTCATTATCACACAGTCGTGAATGACCAGTTCATCATGGACAGGGAAAATGGTCGTTCAGCTTATTGCATTTGGTGCTGTTTGTCTGGCCAGCCGCGGCGAATGTCAAAGGCCAGCGATTGTATCATTTCGTCGGCAGCTGTTTGTGAACTAGGATGTCTAAACCGGCAGATGGGAGGCAGGATACCACCATAACCATGTATCCCTCATGCTCCTCATCAGACAGGTGTTTTTCGTAGGTTTGTGCGAGGTGCCCATGAGAGGGTGGGAGCAAAGTGCATGTCCTTACCACGTTTGTAGGTTAGTCTGATGTCATATCTCTGTAGTTCCATGATCATGCGTTGTAAGCGCGCCGGTGCCGTGTGGATCGGCTTACTGAGGGTACTGACCAGGGGCTGGTGATCTTTTCGACCGTGATCTGATTGCCAAAGATAAAGACCTTGAATTTCTTGCAGGCAAAGGTTACTGCGAATAGCTCGTTACCGATTTGAGCGTAGCGCTGTCCAATGCCGGGTCCTGGTACGGGTGCATAGGCAACTGGTCTGAAGCCCTTTCCGTCGTCTTGTAGGCAAGCAGCGCGCAGTGCTTAAGGAGTGCAAAAACCGGAATTAGTAATAACCTTCTGACAGTTCACACTGCCACCCAGTTTTGTTGCCAATGTTATTTTAATCCCTTCATCTAAATCATTAATATATATTGCAAATAGCTGCGGTCTCAGCTGCGATCGAGCCTTGCCGTACCCCACTGCCTGCCATTCTGAAAGGGTCCCGTTAATCCCTACTCTTTGTTGTTCAAGAAGGAATTGCAGATGCTGGAAGATCGAAGGTACACAAAAATGCTGGACAAACTCAGCGGATGCAGCAGCATCTATGGAGCGAAGGAAATAGGTGCCGTTTCTGGCCGAAACCCTTCTATCCCTACTCTTTGTTTCCCGTCTGCCAACCAATTTTCTATCCATGTCAGTAGCCTACCCCCAAGACCAGGTGCTCTGATTTTACCTACTAATCTCCAATGTGGGACCTTATCAAATGCTTTCTGAAAGTCCAGGCTCACTACATTCACTGGCTTGCCTTGTCCATTGTCCAAGTTACATCGTCAAAACATGACAGAAGGTTCGTCAAGCATTCCTAAGAGATGGGAGTAAGGGGCGATCGTGGCTGACAAGGGACAATATAAAAATAAAAGAGAAGATGTATAACATAGCAGATATGATCGAGAAGCGAGAGGATAGGGAACATTTAAAGAGCACCAGAAGATAACTAAAAAGGCAATACTGGGAGAAAAGATCAGGTATGAAGGTAAGCTAATTACAAATATAAAGGAGGATAGTAAACATTTATTTAGGTATGTGAAGAGGAAAAAATAATAAGACCAAAGTTGGACACATGAAGACTGAAAAAAAGGGAATTTATTATGGGGAACAAGGAAATAGCAGGTGAGTTGAACAGGTACTTTGGATCCGTCTTCTCTAAAGAAGACACAAACAATTTCTCTGCAATACCAGTCTCCAGGGGATTTAGGGTGACGGTGGAACGGAAGACAATTCGCATTCGGCAGGAAATTATGTTGATAGACTGATGGGACTGAAGGGCTTGATAGCCTGCATCCCAGGGTACATAAGAACGTGGCTCTTGAAATAGTGGACGCAATGGTGATCATTTTCCAAAGTTGTGCAGAATCAGGATCAGTTCCTATGGATTGGAGGGCAGCTAATTTCATCGCACTTTTTCTGAAAGGGGGGAGAGAGATAACATAATTGCAAACCAGTTAACCTGACATCGATGGTGGGGAAGGTACTGGAGTCCATTATAAAATATCAAAATGCGGCACATTTGGATTGCAGTAACAGGATCGGTCCAAGTCAGCATGGATTTGCGAAGGGAAAATCACTCCTGACTATTCTTTTGGAATTTTTTGAGGATGTAACTAGGAAAATGGACAAGGGAGCGCCTGTTGTTGCAGCGTACCTGGACTTTCAGAAAGCATTTGATAAGTTCCCACATAGGAGATTAGTGGGCCTAATTGGAGCACGGTATTGGGGGTGGGGTGCCAACACGGATTAAAAAATGGCAGTCAGGAAATAAAGAGTAGGGATAAACGGGTCCCTTTGAGACTGGCATTCAGTGACTGGTGTGGTAACGCTAGGCTCGTTAATGGGACCGCAGCTATTTACAATGTACATTAATGATTGAGACGAAGGGATTAAACATAACATTAGCAAATTTGCAGATGACACAAAACTGGGTGTGAACTGTGATGTGGTTACTCTGAGGATGCAGGGTGACTTGGACAGGTTGGTTGAATGGGCAGATACATGGCATATGCTTTGGCAAGTAAGGTGAAAGTAAATCCAAAGGGTTTCTACAGCTATATTAATAGTAAAAGGATAACGAGGGATAAAATTGGTCCATTGGAGAGACAGAGTGGACAGCTATCTGCAGAGCCAAAAGAGATGGGGGAGCTTTGAACAATTTATTTTCTTCGGTATTTACCAAGGAGAATGATATTGAATTATGTGAGGTAAGGGAAACTAGTAGAGTAGCTATGGCTACCATGAGTTTCAAAGTAAAAGAAGTACTGACACTTTTGAAAAATATAAAAGTGGATAAGTCTCCAGGTCCTGACAGGATGTTCCCTAGGACATTGAGGGAAGTTAGTGTAGAAATAGCCGGGGCTATGACAGAAATATTTCAAATGTCATTAGAAACGGGAATAGTCCCCGAGGATTGGAGTTCTGCGCATGTTGTTCCATTGTTTAAAAAGGGTTCTAAGAGTAAACCTAGCAATTATAGGCCTGTTAGTTTGACTTCAGTGGTGGGCAAATTAATGGAAAATATACTTAGAGATAATATATACAAGCATCTGGATAAACAGGGTCTGATTAGGAACAGTCAGCATGGATTTGTGCCTGGAAGGTCATGTTTGACTTATCTTCTTGAATTTTTTGAAGAGTTTACTAGGGAAATTGACGAGGGTAAAGCAGTGGATGTTGTCTATATGGACTTTAGTAAGGCCTTTGACAAGGTTCCTCATGGGAGGTTGGTTAAGAAGGTTCAACTGTTGAGTATAAATGCAGGAGTAGCAAGATGGATTCAACAGTGGCTGAATGGGAGAAGCCAGAGTGTAATGGTGGATGGTTGTTTGTCGGGTTGGAGGCAGGTGACTAGTGGGGTGCCTCAGGGATCGGTGTTGGGTCCTTTGTTGTTTGTCATGTACATCAATGATCTGGATGAAGGTGTGGTAAATTGGATTAGTAAGTATGCAGATGATACCAAGATAAGGGGTGTTGTGGATAATGAAGAGGATTTCCAAAGTCTACAGAGTGATTTAGGCCATTTGGAAGAATGGGCTGAAAGATGGCAGGTGGAGTTTAATGCTGATAAATGTGAGGTGCTACACCTTGGCAGGACAAATCAAAATAGGACGTACATGGTAAATGGTAGGGAATTGAAGAATACAGTTGAACAGAGGGATCTGGGAATAACCGTGCACAGTTCCTTGAAGGTGGAATCTCATATAGATAGGGTGGTAAAGCAAGCTTTTAGTTTGCTAGCCTTTATAAATCAGAGCATTGAGTGTAGAAGCTGGGATGTAATGTTAAAATTGTACAAGGCATTGGTGAGACCAAATCTGGAGTATGGTGTACAATTTTGGTCGCCCAATTATAGGAAGGATGTCAACAAAATAGAGAGAGTACAGAGGAGATTTACTAGAATGTTGCCTGGGTTTCAACAACTAAGTTACAGAGAAAGGTTGAATAAGTTAGGTCATTGTTCTCTGGAGCGCAGAAGGTTAAGGGGGGACTTGATAGAGGTCTTTAAAATGATGAGAGGGATCGACAGAGTTGATGTGGACCAGCGTTTCCCTTTGAGAATAGGGAAGATTCAAACAAGAGGACATGACTTCAGAATTAAGGGACAGAAGTTTAGGGGTAACATGAGGGTGGACTTCTTTACTCAGAGAGTGGTAGCGGTGTGGAATGAGCTTCCAGTGGAAGTGGTGGAGGCAGGTTCGTTGGTATAATTTAAAAATAAATTGGATAGGCATATGGATGGAGACAGTGGAGGAGGGTCAGGGCGGTGAGTACTTAAATCGGGCACGGGGCTTGTTTTCACAGAGGCCCGGGACCGTTGGAGACAGTGGAGGAGGGTCAGGGCGGTGAGTACTTAAATCGGGCACGGGGCTTGTTTTCACAGAGGCCCGGGACCGTCGGAGACAGTGGAGGAGGGTCAGGGCGGTGAGTACTTAAATCGGGCGCGGGGCTTGTTTTCACAGAGGCCCGGGACCGTTGGAGCGAGTGGAGGAGGGTCAGGGCTTTTTCCAAATCCCGTAACGTTCCACACTCCATAGGGAGGGTTTCTGGTGGAAGCCGCAGATTGGCGGAAGCAGACTAGAGGAAGCAGCTGATTGGGTGCAACCTCTGGTTAGCATTTCTGCTTTCTGGCTAAAGGTACAGTGCTTTAGTAAAGATACAGTGAGCTAAAGGTACAGTGCTTTAGTAAAGATACAGTGAGCTAAGGGTACAGTGAGCTAAAGGTACAGTGCTTTTTGTTTATATAATAAAGGTGCAGTTTAAAGGGCAAGAGGGAGCAGCTGTTTTATCAGATACCTGCTGATTTCTCCCAGCGGTTTCTATTGTATTATACTGGTATCGGATCCAGGGTAAGGCGAGAGAACGACAGTCAGAGCAGTGTAGTGTTCTGGATGTCAGATGTGGGAGGTCATGGTGGCGGATGGCCCTCCAGACGTCCACATCTGCACCAGGTGCAGCGAGATGGGGCTCCTAAGGGACCGTATTAGGTTCCTGGAGCAGCAGCTCGATGACCTCTGTCTGGTCAGGGAGAGTGACGAGGTCATAGAGGGGAGTAATAGGGAGGTGGTCACTCCAAAACCACGGGAGAGAGACATGTGGGTCACGCTAAGGAAGTGGATGGGGCAGAGGCAGGAACGAGGGAGTACTCCAATGTCGGTACACCTTGCAAATAAGTACTCCTGTTTCAGTACGGATGAGGATGACAGCCTACCCGGGGGTCGCAACTGCGGACGGGCCTCCAGCACAGAGACCGGCCCCGTTGCTCCGAAGTAGGGAAAAAAAGAAGAGGGCAATAGTAATTTGGGACTCTATTGTTAGGGGGTCGGATAGGCGTTTCTGTGGACGCAGTCGGGAGACCAGGATGGTGGTCTGCCTCCCTGGTGCCAAGGTCTCGGACGTGTCTCAACGCATCCAAGATATCCTGAAATCAGAGGGAGAGGAGCCCGAGGTCGTGGTACATATTGGTACAAATGACATAGGTAAAAAAAGTGAAGAGGTCCTGAAGGGAGGATTTAGGGAGTTGGGAGGAGAGTTAAGGAAAAGGACCAAAAAGGTAACAATCTCAGGAAGGGGCAGAGGCAGAAACGAGGGAGTACTCCAATGTCGGTACACCTTGCAAATAAGTACTCCTGTTTGAGTACGGATGAGGATGATCCGTGCGACAAAGGTTCACCTGTATCTCCTCCAACCTCATCTACTGCATCCGCTGCTCTAGATGTCAGCTGATTTACAGCGGTGAGACCAAGCGTAGGTTGGGCGATCGTTTCGCCGAACACCTCCGCTCAGTCCGCAATAACCTACCTGACCTCCCGATGGCTCAGCACTTTAACTCCCACTCCCATTTCCAATCCGACCTCTCTGTCCTAGGTCTCCTCCATTGCCAGAGTGAGCAACTGCGGAAATTGGAGGAACAGCACCTCATATTCCGTCTGGGGTCCTTGCGTCCTTATGGCATTAACATTGAATTCTCCCAATTTGGCTAGCCCTTGCTGTCTCCTCCCCGTCCTTAACCCTCTAGCTGTCTCCTCCCACCCTCCCATCCGCCCGCCCTCGGGCTCCTCCTCCTCCTCCTCCCCTTTTCCTTCTTTCTTCCCCCCCCCCCCCACCCCCCATCAGTCTGAAGAAGGGTTTCTGCCCGAAACGTCGCCTATTTCCTTCGCTCCATAGATGCAGCTGCACCCGCTGAGTTTCCCCAGCAATTTTGTGTACCTACAATCTCAGGATTACTGCCTGTACCACGCGACAGTGAGAGTAGGAATGGAGCGAGGTGGAGGATAAATGCGTGGCTGAAAGACTGGTTCAGAGGGCAGGGATTCAAGTTTCTGGATCATTGGGGCTTATTTTGGGGAAGGTGGGACCTGTACAGAAAGGATGGGTTGCACTTGAACCCGAGGGGGACCAATATCCTGGCGGGGAAATTTGCAAAGGTCACTGGGGAGACTTTAAACTAGAATGGTTGGGGCGAGGGACTCAAATAGAGAAAGCTAGTAGACAGAATGGGAGGCAGGAAGCAGAAAAGGAAGCACTCGGACACAAGAGGAGAAAGAAAAAAAAGGAAATAAACAGAGAATAAGAGCCGGGGGGTTTCTTAAATGTGCATATTTTAATGCTAGGAGCATTGTAAGAAAGGTGGATGAGCTTAGAGTCTGGATAGACACCTGGAAGTATGATGTTGTGGCGATCAGTGACACATGGTTGCAGGAGGGCTGTGATTGGAAACCAAATATTCCAGGATTTCGTTGCTTCAGGTGTGAAAGAATTGGAGGGGCAAGAGGTGGAGGTGTTGCATTGCTAGTCAGGGAAGGTATTACAGCAGTGCTTTGGCAGGATAGATTGGAGGGCTCATCTAGGGAGGCTATTTGGGTGGAACTGAGAAGTGGGAAAGGTGTAGCAACACTTATAGGGGTGTATTATAGACCGCCAAATGGGGAACGAGAATTGGAAGAGCAAATATGTAAGGAGATAGCAGATATTAGTAGTAAGCACAAGGTAGTGATTGTGGGAGATTTCAACTTTCCACACATAGACTGGGAAACACATTCTGTAAATGTGCTGGATGGTTTGGAGTTTGTAAAATGTGTGCAGGATAGTTGTTTGCAGCAATACATAGAGGTACCTACTAGAGGAGGGGCAGTGCTGGACCTCCTGTTAGGAAATGAGACGGGACAGGTGGCGGAGGTATGCGTTGGGGAGCACTTCGGGTCCAGTGATCACAATACCATTAGTTTCAAGATAATTATGGAGAAGGTCAGAACTGGACCTAGGGTTGAGATTTTTGATTGGAGAAAGGCTAACTTTGATGAGATGCGAGATGATTTACAAGGAGTGGACTGGGACATTTTGTTTTATGTGAAAGATGTAGAAGAGAAATGGTGGACATTTAAAGGGGAAATTTTAATAGTACAGAATCTTTATGTTCCTGTTCGGTTGAAAGGAAACAATAAAAATTGGAAAGAGCCCTGGTTTTCAAGGGAAATTGGACATCTTGTTCGGAAAAAGAGGGAGATCTACAATAATTATAGGCAGCATGAAGTAAATCACGTGCTTGTGGAGTATAAGGAATGTAAAAAGAATCTTAAGAAAGAAATTAGAAAAGCTAAAAGAAGATATGAGGTTGCTTTGGCAAGTAAGGTGAAAGTAAATCCAAAGGGTTTCTACAGCTATATTAATAGCAAATGGATAACGAGGGATAAAATTGGTCCATTGGAGAAACAGAGTGGGCAGCTATCTGCAGAGCCAAAAGAGATGGGGGAGATATTGAACAATTTATTTTCTTCGGTATTCACCAAGGAGAAGGATATTGAATTATGTGAGGTAAGGGAAACGAGTAGAGTAGTTATGGATACTATGAGTTTCAAAGTAAAAGAAGTACTGACACTTTTGAAACATATAAAAGTGGATAAGTCTCCAGGTCCTGACAGGATATTCCCTAGGACATTGAGGGACGTTAGTGTAGAAATAGCCGGGGCTATGACAGAAATATTTCAAATGTCATTAGAAACGGGAATAGTCCCCGAGGATTGGCGTACTGCGCATGTTGTTCCATTGTTTAAAAAGGGTTCTAAGAGTAAACCTAGCAATTATAGACCTGTTAGTTTGACTTCAGTGGTGGGCAAATAAATGGAAAATATACTTAGAGATAATATATATAGCAAGATGGATTCAGCAGTGGCTGAATGGGAGAAGCCAGAGGGTAATGGTGGATGGCTGTTTGTCGGGTTATAACCATATAACCATATAACAATTACAGCACGGATACAGGCCATCTCGGCCCTACAAGTCCGCGCCGAACAATTTTTTTCCCTTAGTCCCACCTGCCTGCACTCATACCATAACCCTCCATTCCCTTCTCATCCATATGCCTATCCAATTTATTCTTAAATGATACCAACGAACCTGCCGCCACCACTTCCACTGGAAGCTCATTCCACACCGCTACCACTCTCTGAGTAAAGAAGTTTTCCCTCATGTTACCCCTAAACTTCTGTCCCTTAATTCTGAAGTCATGTCCTCTTGTTTGAATCTTCCCTATTCTCAAAGGGAAAAGCTTGATCACATCAACTCTGTCTATCCCTCTCATCATTTTAAAGACCTCTATCAAGTCCCCCCTTAACCTTCTGCGCTCCAGAGAATAAAGACCTAACTTATTCAACCTATCTCTGTAACTTAGTTGTTGAAACCCAGGCAACATTCCAGTAGTTCTCCTCTGTACTCTCTCTATTTTGTTGACATCCTTCCTATAATTGGGCGACCAAAATTGTACACCATACTCCAGATTTGGTCTCACCAATGCCTTGTACAATTTTAACATTACATCCCAGCTTCTATACTCAATGCTCTGATTTATAAAGGCTAGCATACCAAAAGCTTTCTTTACCACCCTATCTATATGCGATTCCACCTTCAAGGAACTATGCACGGTTATTCCCAGATCCCTCTGTTCAATTGTATTCTTCAATTACTATAGGATCTAGACGCTCCCCCTCCGTCGGGAGTCTAAATCTTAGCTATCTCAGCTATTCACTCATCCCTACCCACCGTCCCGCTTCCACGATTTGCACTAGATGGCAGTCCTAGAGAGAGCGCGACAGGGAGAGAGATGGAATCAGTAGGGCTGGAGCTCGCGATGGCCGCGCGAGGGGGCAAGGTGTTCATCCGAGACTCGACTCGAGAGCCTCGTCTCTCCGGTCTATCCTCGATGTGATCTCCTCTCTCTCGTCTCTTCATCATCTCCTCTCTTTCTCTCTCTCTCTCCTTCTCTCTCTCTCTCTCTCTCTCTCTCTCTCTCTCTCTCTCTCTCTCTCTCTCTCTCTCTCTCCCTATCTCTATCTATCTCTCTATCTATCTGTCCCTCTGTCCGTCTGATCGTCTGTCCGTCTGATCGTCTGTCCCTCTGATCGTCTGTGCGTATGTCCGTCCGTCCGTCCCTCCGTCTTCTGTCTGTCTGTCTGTCTGTCTGTCTCTCTGTCTGTCCGTCTGTCCGTCTGTCCGTCTGTCCGTCTGTCCGTCTGTCCGTCCGTCTGTCTGTCTGTCTGTCTGTCTGTCTGTCTTCTGTCTGTCTGTCTGTCTGTCTGTCTGTCTGTCTGTTTGTCTGTCTGTCTGTCTGTCTGGCTGCCTGTCTGTCTGTCTGGCCCATCTGCCCGTCCGTCTGTCTGTCTGTCTGTCTGTCTGTCTGTCTGTCTGTCTGTCTGTCTGTCTGTCTGTCTGTCTGTCTGTCTGTCTGTCTGTCTGTCTGTCTGTCTATCTATCTATCTATCTATCTATCTATCTATCTATCTATCTATCTATCTATCTATCGAGTTGAGGGACTCGTTGGTTGGCTTTGGTTTGGATGGGGGTAACGAGGAATATCTGGAAGATTGGGAGACTATCCGTATTAAAATAGATTTGCAGCCTGCACCTTATGCCCCTTGCACTCCCTCTGTGTCACCTCCTAAACCTTATGTGCCTCACCGATCTCATGTGCATGCAGCGCCACCCACACCTCCTGCTGATAGTGATCATGTAGCATCTCCTGCTCCCCAGACAGCAGCACCAGCTGCTTGACCCCAACAGCTCAGGAACTAACAGACACCCCAGTAGCGCTCGGTATAAGACAAATAAATTAGCACCCGTGTTCTGAGAGAAAGGTCAAGTACCAGAATCAAAGGTAGACAAAAATGCTGGAGAAACTCAGCGGGTGCAGCAGCATCTATGGAGCAAAGGAAATAGGTAACGTTTCGGGCCGAAACCCTTCTTCAGACCAAGTACCAGAACCAGTTTACGAATCGCCTAAATCTAGGAGAATAAGACAACCACCCAGAGAGAGGAGATAGTCTTTCAGAAATCACCACCACCTTGAGATGAGGGTGAGACAGTAGAGGGCGATTTAGTCTCTGGAGACACTGAAAGCGAGTCTGATATAGGAACAAATATAAAGGCTGAGCATTTATCTCGCCGCCAGTTCCCAGTTAGAGGGATGCCTAACCCAGCCTATGATCCGGCTAATGCAGTTGGCGCCAACAATCCTCGCACTATTGACGTCTACTCCCTGTGGAAACCAAATGAAATAGTGGCTGAACTGAGTAAAATATGACAGAAAGAAATCACCTTCTTCCTTTGATGCCATGCATGTGTATCACGCGGATTTGAGAGATTTGTGAGCCGTTATACAACCGATCATAACTCCTACCGAGCATACCACGTTCCTAGCCACTTTGGAACACCCAACTCACGAGATACTGGCTAATGCAATCGCCTATTACAATGCAAGAGAAGATGCAGTTGCCGTTGCATTGCCACTACCCTCCAGAAGCCAACAGGCCTCATTAGGATTCTGGATGTTAGACCTCAGAAAGGAGAGGGAGCAGCTGAGATCCTAGAGGTTCTCAATACTGTGCAGGGATTAGTCAGGAGATTTGAATTTTCGAAATGGTGCGAACTCTCCCGAGTACTGCGCAAATTTATTAAATTGTTTGCCAACTAATGTAGCAGGAGCAATCAAGACAAACAATATGGATTGGTCAGAGAATAGTGCGCCAAATGGCCCGTGCAGTTAGGTATCATTGGAAAGACATTAGAAAGCAAGAGAACCTGCCCCAAATTATGTCATAAAGAAGGAAGCGCCAAGATCCAATCTAGATTTATGGAGTAATCCCCAGACAAGACGACGGCATGATGCGCCAGAACGGGCAAGGACACCAGCACCGGATTATCTAGGTTCCACTAATGAATTTCTTAAGCACGTCTTAAAAACACACAACTCAAAATGGGTTTGGTAAATCAACTCAAGCTTTACTGATCATCAGTCGATGAGAATGTCAGTGATACAGAGTCAAGTATGTAACAGACAATTGACTATCGTGAGCCACCACTCTAATGAACAAAGACATACAGCATCTTTTATAGTGTTTTGTAAACATAGTCACATGCGTATACAGAGTTGCAGCAATGACATTCAACACAATATTCAAATCAATCAGGCTGAACCCATTCAAAGCATACTTGTAACAATACAATACATTCGTCATGCTGTGGATAAATCAATCACAAACTTTAGTTACAAAACCCCTAAACAACAGGAACTTAGTCAAAAACCCAACATGTTACCAACCATCTCTCCTATCTGTGACAAATGTCAATGCTTAGAAGCTAACCTAACTCATATTTTTGTAAACTGCATAAGAAAAACAATTTTGGACGGATATTTTAAAAATTATTTTTGAAGTTGTTAATATCCAATTGGATCCTGACCCAAAACTTATAATATTAGGAATATCAGAACAAAGCATTATAGTCAGAGCCGTTGGAGCGAGGAGGAGTTATCTGGAGCTGTGAGTATAAAAACAGCGCGGGGCTTGCTTCTACAGAGGCCCGGAGAGCCGTTGAAGCGAGGAGGGGGTTACCTGGAGCTGTGAATATAAAAACAGCGCGGGGCTTGCTTCTACAGAGGCCCGGGGAGTCGTTGGAGCGAGGAGGGGTTACCTGGAGCTGTGAGTATAAAAACAGCGCGGGGCATGCTTCTACAGAGGCCCGGGGAGCCGTTGGAGCGAGGAGGGGTTACCTGGAGCTGTGAGTATAAAAATAGCGCGGGGCTTGCATTACAGAGGCCCGGGTAGCCGTTGAAGCGAGGAGGGGTTACCTGGAGCTGTGAGTATAAAAACAACGCGGGGCTTGCGTCTACAGAGGCCCGGGGAGCCGTTGGAGCGAGGAGGGGTTATCTGGAGCTGTGAGTATAAAAACAACGCGGGGCTTGCTTTTACAGAAGCCCGGGGAGCCGTTGGAGCGAGGAGGGGTTACCTGAAGCTGTGAGTATAAAAACAGCGCGGGTCATGCATTACAGAGGCCCGGCGAGCCGTTGGAGCGATGAGGGGTTACCTGGAGCTGTGAGTATAAAAACAGCGCGGGGCTTGCATTACAGAGGCCCGGGGAGCCGTTGAAGCGAGGAGGGGTTACCTGGAGCTGTGAGTATAAAAACAGCGCGGGGCTTGCTTCTACAGAGGCCCGGGGAGCCGTTGGAGCGAGGAGGGGTTACCTGGAGCTGTGAGTATAAAAACAGCGCGGGGCTTGCTTCTACAGAGGCCCGGGGAGCCGTTGGCGCGAGGAGCGATTACCTGGAGCTGTGAGTATAAAAACAGCGCGGGGCTTGCATTACAGAGGCCCGGGGAGCCGTTGGCGCGAGGAGCGATTACCTGGAGCTGTGAGTATAAAAACAGCGCGGGGCTTGCATTACAGAGGCCCGGGGAGCCGTTGGAGCGATGAGGGGTTACCTGGAGCTGTGAGTATAAAAACAGCGGGGGGCTTGCATTACAGAGGCCCGGGGAGCCGTTGAAGCGAGGAGGGGTTACCTGGAGCTGTGAGTATAAAAACAGCGCGGGGCTTGCTTCTACAGAGGCCCGGGGAGCCGTTGGAGCGAGGAGGGGTTACCTGGAGCTGTGAGTATAATAACAGCGCGGGGCTTGCTTCTACAGAGGCCCGGGGAGCCGTTGGAGCGAGGAGGGGTTACCTGGAGCTGTGAGTATAAAAACAGCGTGGGGCTTGCTTCTACAGAGGCTCGGGGAGCCGTTGGAGCGAGGAGGGATTACCTGGAGCTGTGAGTATAAAAACAGCGCGGGGATTGCTTCTACAGAGGCCCGAGGAGCCGTTGGTGCGAGGAGGGGTTAACTGGAGCTTGAGTATAAAAACAGCGCGGGGCTTGCTTCTACAGAGGCCCGGGGAGCCGTTGGTGCGAGGAGGAGTTACCTAAATCTGCAACGTTCCATCTCACTTCCAGAGAAGGAGTGTGGTGGAAGCCTTTGATTGGTCGAACGGACTAGAGGAAGCAGCTGATTGGTTTCTATCCCGGGCAAGGTTTTATTGTATTTGGACAAGGGGGTGAATGAGGGCCAGGGCAGTTTACTGTTCTGGATGTCACATATGGGAGGTCATGGAGTCTGAGCGCCCTCCAGACGTCCACATCTGCGCCAGGTGCGTCGAGATGGGGCTCCTAAGGGACCGTGTTAGGAACCTGGAGCAGCAACTCGATGACCTCTGTCTGCTCAGGGAGAACGAGGAGGTCATTGAAAGGAGTTACAGGGAGGTGGTCACTCCAATACCACGGGAGACAGAAAACTGGGTCACAGTTAGGAAGGGCAATGGGCAGAGGCAGGGACGAGTGAGTACTCCAATGTCGGTACACCTTGCAAATAAGTACTCCTGTTTGAGTACGGATGGGGTGACAGCCTGCCCGGGGGTAGCGAGAGCGGACGGGCCTCCTGCACAGAGACCGGCCCTGTTACTCCTGAAGGTAGGGACAAAAAGAAGAGGGCAATAGTAATTGGGGACTCTATTGTTAGGGGGTCGGATAGGCGATTCTGTGGACGCAGTCGGGAGACCAGGATGGTGATCTGCCTCCCTGGTGCCAGGGTCTCGGATGTGTCTCAACGCGTCCAAGATATCCTGAAATCAGAGGGAGAGGAGCCTGAGGTCGTGGTACATATAGGTACCAATGACATAGGTAAAAAAAGTGAAGAAGTCCTGAAGGGAGGATTTAGGGAGTTGGGAGGAGAGTTAAGGAAAAGGACTAAAAAGGTAACAATCTCAGGATTACTGCCTGTGCCACGCCATAGTGAGAGTAGGAATGGAGCGAGGTGGAGGATAAATGCGTGGCTGAAAGACTGGTGCAGAGAGCATGGATTCAAGTTTCTGGATCATTGGGACTTTTTTGGGGAAGGTGGGACCTGTACAGAAAGGATGGGTTGCACTTGAACCCGAGGGGGACCAATATCCTGGCGGGGAAATATGCAAAGGCTACTGGGGAGACTTTAAACTAGAACGGTTGGGGCGAGGGACTCAGATAGAGAAAGCTAGTAGACAGAATGGGAGGCAGGAAGCAGAAAAGGGAAGCACTCGGGCACAAGAGGAGAAAGAAAAAAAAGGAAATAAACAGAGAATAAGAGGCGGGGGGTTTCTTAAATGTGCATATTTTAATGCTAGGAGCATTGTAAGAAAGGTGGATGAGCTTAGAGTCTGGGTAGACACCTGGAAGTATGGTGTTGTGGCGATCAGTGAAACGTGGTTGCAGAAGGGCTGTGATTGGAAACTAAATATTCCAGGATTTCGTTGCTTCAGGTGTGATAGAATTGGAGGGGCAAGAGGTGGAGGTGTTGCATTACTAGTCAGGGAAGATATTACAGCAGTGCTTTGGCAGGATAGATTGGAGGGCTCATCTAGGCAGGCTATTTGGGTGGAACTGAGAAGTGGGAAAGGTGTAGCAACACTTATAGACCGCCAAATGGGAATCGGAAATTGGAAGAGCAAATAAGTAAGGAGATAGCAGATATTAGTAGTAAGCACCAAGTAGTGATTGTGGGAGATTTCAACTTTCCACACATAGACTGGGAAACACACTCGGTAAATGGGCTGGATGGTTTGGAGTTTGTAAGATGTGTGCAGGATAGTTTTTTGCAGCAATACATAGCGGTACCTACTAGAGGAGGGGCAGTGTTGGACCTCCTGTTTGGAAATGAGACGGGACAGGTGGCGGAGGTATGCGTTGGAGAGCACTTCGGGTCCAGCGATCACAATACCATTAGTTTCAATATAATTATGGAGAGGGTCAGAACTGGACCTATGGTTGAGATTTTTGATTGGAGAAAGGCTAACTTTGATGAGATGCGAAATGATTTAAAAGGAGTGAACTGGGACATTTTGTTTTATGGGAAGGATGTAGAAGAGAAATGGAGGACATTTAAAGGGGAAATTTAAAGAGTACAGAATCTTTATGTTCTTGTTCGGTTGAAAGGAAACAGTGAAAGTGGAAAGAGCCCTGGTTTTCAAGGGAAATTGGACATCTTGTTCGGGAAAAGAGGGAGATCTACAATAATTATAGGCAGCATGAAGTAAATGACGTGCTTGAGGAGTATAAGGAATGTAAAAAGAATCTTAAGAAATAAATTAGAAAAGCTAAAAGAAGACATGAGGTTGCTTTGGCAAGTAAGGTGAAAGTAAATCCAAATGGTTTCTACAGCTATATTAATAGCAAAAGGATAACGAGGGATAAAATTGGTGCATTGGAGAGACGGAGTGGACGGCTATCTGCAGAGCCAAAAGAGATGGAGGAGATATTGAACAATTTCTTTTCTTCGGTATTCACCAAGGAGAAGGATATTGAATTGGGTGAGGTAAGGGAAACTAGTAGAATAGCTATGGATATTATGAGTTTCAAAGGCCTTTGACAAGGTTCCTCATGGACGGTTGGTTAACAAGGTCCAACTGTCGGGTATAAATGCAGGAGTAGCAAGATGGATTCAACAGTGGCTGAATGGGAGAAGCCGTAGGGTTATGGTGGATGGTTGTTTGTCGGGTTGGAGGCAGGTGACTAGTGGGGTGCCTCAGGGATTGGTGTTGGGTCCTTTGTTGTTTGTCATGTACACCAATGATCTGGATGAAGGTGTGGTAAATTGGATTAGTAAGTATGCAGATGATAGCAAGATAGGGGGTGTTGTGGATAATGAAGAGGATTTCCAAAGTCTACAGAGTGATTTAGGCCATTTGGAAGAATGGGCTGAAAGATGGCAGATGGAGTTTAATGCTGATAAATGTGAGGTGCTACACCTTGGCAGGACAAATCAAAATAGGACGTACATGGTAAATGGTAGGGAATTGAAGAATACAGTTGAACAGAGGGATCTGGGAATAACCCTGCATAGTTCCTTGAAGGTGGAATCTCATTTAGATAGGGTGGTAAATAAAGCTTTTGGTATGCTAGCCTTTATAAATCAGAGCATTGAGTATAGTAGCTGGGATGTAATGTTAAAATTGTACAAGGCATTAGTGAGACCAAATCTGGAGTATGGTGTACAATTCTGGTCGCCCAATTATAGGAAGGATGTCAACAAAATCGAGAGAGTACAGAGGAGATTTACTAGAATGTTGCCTGGGTTTCAACAACTAAGGTACAGAGAAAGGTTGAATAAGCTAGGTCTTTATTCTCTGGAGCGCAGAAGGTTAAGGGGGGATATGATAGAGGTCTTTAAAATGATGAGAGGGATAGAGAGAGTTGATGTGGATCAGCTTTTCCCTTTGAGAAAAGGGAAGATTCAAACAAGAGGACATGACTTCAGAATTAAGGGACAGAAGTTTAGGGGTAACATGAGGGGGAACTGCTTTACTCAGAGAGTGGTAGCGGTGTGGAATGGGCTTCCAGTGAAAGTGGTGGAGGCAGGTTCGTTGGTATCATTTAAAAATAAATTGGATAGGCATATGGATGAGAAGGGAATGGATGGTTATGGTATGAGTGCAGCCAGGTGGGACTAAGGGAAAAAAGTTGCTCGGCACGGACTTGTTGGGCCGAGATGGCCTGTTTCCGTGCTGTAATTGTTATATGTTATATGTTATATGTTATAATATTTGGGAAAAAATTAATATTAACATTTAGGAAAAATCCAACAACCCCCACAATTAAAATGTGGATCACGGAAATGTCTGAGACATTACACTTGGAAAAAATTAGACTTGTCTTAATTGACAAATCAGAACTATTTGTTAGAATATGGTCTCCATGTATTCATTTTCTAAAAGGGTAAATCTGGTTCAACACGAAAGCTGGACTGAAACTTAAATCCAGGACTGGAAGAACAATTACACTATATAATAGTAAGATTAAACGAGAACTTAACAGTTTGAAGTTTGATCTGTATATTATGAGGAGTTACGATGAGGGATTACGTGAAGAGCCCGTTCAGCACGCATGCGCGTCATACTTCAAAGCAGCGGTGTGGAATCACAGACAGACACAGTTATTGAAATAAACATAGTAAAGAAAAGGAGAATGTAGTTATCAGTTTGACCCATATTATTGAGGGTGGGAGCGGAGGGCACCTAATCCCTCATCGTATCTCCTCATAAAATACAGATCAAACTTCAAACTGGTAAGTTCTCGTTTAATATTACTATTTTACTTCGGAGTCACGTGAGTGACTACGTGAAGATTTTAAAGCTCTGTGATTTCAAACCGTGTAACAGTTCATACTTCACTCGCTGCCGAAGTCATTCGAGGGAGGAAGTATGTTTCGGTAGGCGGCGCGACTCTCGTCTGCAGCGGCCTCTGCAGTCCGTCTGCGTTTTTATTATTTTATGTCTATGTTTTAATGTAGTTTTTGTTATTTTTGTTGGGGAATGTGTGTGGGGGGGTGGGGTGGTGTGGGGGGGGTTGGGGGTAACTTTTAAATCTCTCCCTGCACGGGAGACCCGACCTTTTCTTTGTCGGGTCTCCGTTGTCGTTTGGGCTGCAACGAGGAGCGGCCTCCAACAGGAAGACCGGGGGCTCCAGTGCCGACACTCACCTCACCGTCGCGGAGCTGGCCGAGTCCGGAGCGGGTGGAGCTGTGGTGGACGCTGCTGCGGCCCGACCCCCGGAGTTTCGGTGGCTGCAACTGCGGGTTTGGCGGACGGCACCGGGAGCCCGCGGGTCCCTGGAGGGAGACCGCTTTTCAGGGCTCCCGCAACGGCGACTTCTCCCGCCCGAGTTGCGGGGTTGAAGAGCTCCTGGAGCGGGGCCTACATCACCGCACCGCGCGGCTTGGAATGGCCGCGGGAGTTTGCGAGCGCGCGCCAGGGGCTCTAACACCAAGACCCGGTGTGCGACCTTGCATCACCCGGCGTGGCTTAAATGACCACGGGACAATTCGCCATCGCCCGCCGGGGGCTTTGACTTTGACTCTGACATCGGGGGGGAGAGTGCAGTGGAGAGAGAAGTTTTTTTGGCCTTCCATCACAGCGATGTGATGGATGTTTATGTAAAATATGTTGTGTCTTGGGTCTATTTGTTTGTAATGTATGGCTGCAGAAACGGCATTTCGTTTGGACCTCAAGGGGTCCAAATGACAATAAATTGAATTGAATTGAATTGAAAAGTTATCGTAATCAACCATGAATCTGTTTGTAAAAACAATAATGGTGTTATTAACAACAACAAGACCAAATGCTCCCCCGGGCTTAAATTAGATATATTTTGAAGATTCTTTTGCTGCAAACGATACAGATTCTGCCAGTGGTTGTTATAAAAGTTTGGAACGTATACTCCCTAGACCACCCCACTGTAGCCAGGATGTGGTCCTTTGGCACGTCCATCCTCTTAGTCACTGATGTGGATGCTGTCCTGGTGGAATAAGAGTTATACACGTTAATATGTACTCCAGCAACTCCCAGTGCCTGCTTGAGCCACTTGAGATAGTTTGGCTCGTCACCCGACCATAAGGTTTCTCGTGGCTGCCCCATAAGTCTTTTTCTCTCCTTCGACGATTACTTATTATGTCGATGTAGTTCAATAAGTGGGTCATGACACATAACCGTGGTTCAGGTGGGTATGTCCGGAATTCCATGACTAGACCTGATGTTCCTTGTCTGCTCTGTTTGCCCAGTCCCTAATGGTAATGTAACATGGTGTAGTGGACCATATTGTCCAATCGTAGTAGATGGAGGAAACTGGAATGTTTGTGCTGAGACAAGGCCATCAGCATGTCCCCGCAGGGTGGGCTGTTCCAGGGTTAGGGATCTGCTGGTGACCACCCATAAGGTACGTCAGGTCCCCACTGACATCCCAGATTTGGGTGTTCCTGGGTCTGGGGGATTAACCTCTCCTAAACTTGATCACCAGTGGGAGGTGCCCTATGGCCCGTGGTCCTGGTGCCCGGGTAGGCTGACAGAGCACTTCTGGCAGAATCCTTCATAGTGGTGAAGACCTGCCAGAACTCCAGTACAGGTTTGTTGTAGTTGAATATGTAGTTCCTGTATTTGAACTGTATCTTCCCACTTCTTGATGTTCGCCAAGTATGTTCCCTAGTGGCTATGCGATGGGATGCTATCCTCGTGTCGATAGCGTTATTGACAATCCAGGCCCAGCAGAGGTCTTCCCAATTCTGCAATCCAGGCCTAGTGATGGTCTTTTCAAATCTGCAACCCAGTAGTTTAATTTATCGTGGCATGTGCGTACTACTTGACCGATGAGGTAGGAAAAAAGGGGGGAAACATAGATTAGATTCCCCCCATGCTCCCTAATTCAGTGGGAATTAATTCATTGCCACTACCTCAAGTTTGGTTTCTTGCAACATACATCGGTACGTGGAGAATTCAATTGAAATACAGGAATATCTGGTGTTTCATATTGCTTTGTATTTCCAGCAAAATACTTGGTTTAATATGTCTGTTAACAGTATTTAGCTCACCTGGTAGGTAAGTTTGCTGATGGTCGCATATTTTTGACGAACTACAGTTACCAATTGTTAAATAAATGTCATATGATATCGATTTATTCTGCCCAAGTGGTTTGTGTATGTCACTGCTGTGATGCTGTTAATTTATAAACAAAAATGCAAAATGGTGCACTGCAGAATAATATGCTTTACCAATAGAGGGTACTCAATATTTCCAACTAGGTTTTACGCCCAGTGTCTATAGTGATGACGACTCCAGCTTAGTCCATTTGCCACCATGTTCTGGGTGTGGGTTAGTTTAAACATTAGCACCTTAGCCTTAATGGAAAGGTTCAAGTTAAGTAGCTGGAAAAGCTGTTACTAACTCCCAATATTATTGCCATTGTTGAATGGTAGGTTCAATCATGTTTCGTATAGAATCTGTATTTGAAAGTAGTTTTAGAAGTGTGGCCGTTCTCAGGTTACAGGCCATTTGGTCAGTCACAGACCACATGCTTTTTCTCAGGAGACATTCTGTAATACAAAGGGTTCAGCATTTACAATTGGCAATTGTTTATATTTAGATAGCAAGGCGTATCTAGCAAGGCATCTCAGGATCTGTGACCTACGTTTAATTATGCTCATGTTGCGTGGAGGGTATGTGACCTTTGTATATTGAATTTATTTTGTTTATACAAACTGAGGGGACTAAGATGTTGAGAAAGAATAGTGGGGCTGGAAATGTGACAATCCTTTGAATAATGTTGTCAGTATGATAGCAAAGTCATAAAGAGGCCCATGTCTCTACCTAGAGAAGGGGGGTCCCTACAAGGATGGGGAGGGAGCTAAGATAGTCAAGAGATAATTATCGTTTGTCACCTGGGACATTTTTATGATCCTGGCTATAGAAGATGTGGGTTTGCAAAGACAGAGTGAATTCCTATTTTAAAGTGTGTAACGTAAGATAATGTTAGTTTAAATATGATTTATAAAGAAGATCATCTGGGATATATATTGTCCTTTAATTAGGGAAATATATGGTATTTTCATCTTACATTAGATCTTTGTGTTTGGATCTGTAGCTTAAGAAGTTACATTCTTTTCCAAGATTATAGGTTTAATGGGAACAAGGTCTTATATATATATATAAATTGGGCAAGCACTGAATCACATGTAGCTTGTTTTGAGGAGCGATCTTTGTGAATTGAGACCATTTTTCCTTTGATTTCACGTGGTTAAAATGAAGCATTTCAGAACAAAGCAAGAAGCCACGAGGCTAGCAAGGGGCCATAAAGGGGATTCATGTGACTTATGACTGTGGGTATTGTGGAAAAGTACTGGTAAGAAGGGCATAAGAGGAAGCGAGTGATTGGCTGGAAATAAGGGAATGTGAGCAAATGATTGGATATGGAAATGTAACAGGGGTGGGGCATGCTTATTTGAAAATGGTATAAGAAGCAACGATCCTTTGTCTTGGGGAGAGCGCGGGAGAATTCTCCACGTGATCTGAATTCATTTAAGCATTGGAAAACCACAACATAATTGGCGCAGCGAGCAGGGTCGGTAAGAGACTATCGATTAAAAGACAAAACGCTTAGGATGTTTCCAAGCCCCTCATTGGCTTTCTAAGACAACAGGAAACAGGGTGGCCACCCAAAACAAAAAAATAGGCGGTTTCCGTTTTATTTGGAAAAATAACCTGTTGTTCATGGGAAGCCATTGAGGGCACAGAAGTGCCTACGTAGTCAGAAGGTCTCTCCCATCGAAGAATCTGGCACTAAATTGTCTAGGAGACGTGGAGGATTGCTCGAGAAGTCCGCGCAATAGGGTAAGTAGAAAACAGTTAAGCTAAGTAGTATTTTTTACAGAATGTATATAAGACTATACAGAGACCACCTGTTGAGAAGAGTGCAGGCTTGCCTCGGTAAGGAAAGAATCCTAAGGCATGAGCGGAATAGATCGTTGAGAAGTGGGCGAGATCCAAGGAGAAACAAGCGGATTAGATCGTTGGGAAGGGGACGAGGTTCGCGTCGAAATGTGTGGATTAGATCGTTGGGAAGAGGACGATATCCATGTATAAATTAGTTTACGGATTAGATCGTTGAGCAGAGGGCGAGATCCGTGGTGGATTAGACTGTTGAGAAGGAGCCAGTGTACACAAGTGGCAGTTATTATCCTGTGGCGATCATTCCTTGTGAAGAAAAGGGGATTTGATCAGACAGGATATTATGTATTTATGTGAAATCAGGGGTGGTCCAAAAGTGTGAAATGTTAAGGGCTAGGAAAGAAAGACAGAGCTGAGAAGAAGAGCTCAGAGAAGAAGCATTGAGTAGTTTAAAAGAGAATAGTAATTTATACACTTACCTAAAGTTTGGAAGTTAGAACTGACCAATAGGGGGCAAATGGAAAGAAAGGAAAAGAACATGGAATGAAGAACTGTTAAACAGGTAAGAAGATGGGGAAACAAGGAAAGGAAGGGAGAGAAATGAAGGAGAATTCAGTGGTGAAAGAAGAAGTGGAAGTGCTCCCAGTTTTGGAGATTAAAGAAGATGGGAGAAAGGAGAATTGCAGAGAAACAATATTGAATCCATTAGGTAGAGTTAAATGGCACAGAGCAACAGAGAAGTAATGTGGCAGATAAAGTAAAGAGGAAGAAAGAGCGTAAAACACTATTGCTAAAGGATAGAAACTGTTTGTGTAAGAAATGGAACTTATCTGCTCTGTACAGAGACACAGACGAGAATGTGCTCTGTCTGATGCTTGAAGGGAGTGGGGTGTGGCCAGCAGCTGAGTGACTAGGAGTCTGATTGGTTGTGATCTTAGTGGGGTGTGGTTAGAATTTGAGTGATGGTGAATCTGACTAATCAGGTGCTGAATCAATGTCCAATCACAGTGTTCAGGAACCTGACTGACAGGGGGTTTGACTAAGTGTTCAAGAAGGAACTGCAGATGCTGGAAGAAAAATGCTGGAGAAACTCAGCGGGTGCAGCAGCATCTATGGAGCGAAGGAAATAGGTGACGTTTCGGGCCGAGACTATCCTACCTTAACTTTTAAAAAGAAAGATAATTATAACGTGTTCTGAAACTTTAAAATGTGTAGATAACTGCTTAATGTCTTTCAAGTAAGAATGAAATCTCTGGAACTCTCTGCCACAGAGGGTAGTCGAGGCCAGTTCATTGGCTATATTTAAGAGGGAGTTAGATGTGGCCCCTGTGGCTAAGGGGATCAGAGGGTATGGAGAGAAGGCAGGTACGGGATACTGAGTTGGATGATCAGCCATGATCATATTGAATGGCGGTGCAGGCTCGAAGGGACGAATGGCCTACTCCTGCACCTAATTTCTATGTTTCTATGTTTCTATGAAATGAATGTGAGTGTGTGAAAAAACTGTGAGTTTTTGAATGAATTCAGAAGTTCATATATGTGTTTGTGTTGGGTTATTTGTGTGTTAGAAGTCATATGTTATAAGGAGAGGTGTGAATGTCCTTTAAGAAACGAAGCGGGGGAGTTGAATTAGTGCATAACCGCGTTGCTGTAAGGGATGTTTATTGCCTCCTTTCCTCTTAATTGAAAAGGGGAAAGTTGGAAAATGTAGTTTGTTTGTTTTTTCTGATGTTTCTTTTATATTTCTTTTCAGTGAGTTAATTTGGAAAATTGTTACTCGTTTGTATTTTAAACTAGGAATTGGAATTTGGAAATAGTAGGGAGAATGGTTTTAGAAAATTGGAAATAAGTTAATTGCTGAAAAAACAATCAGTGTTTATGGTTTGCTTAGATAAACATTCTGTTTGGAGAAGAGTAATAAATCAATTGGGGCCCAGGAGGAAAAAATGGAAGCTGGCAAACAATGGGTTAACATGAATTAAAGGGGCATGATGCTAAAACTACTGGATATTTCTGGAATAAAAGACTTTTGAACACCCCTGTTTGACTGAAAAATTGAAAGTTTGTATGGTTTACTTTAATCTGTTATATTTTACCTGTTTTTAAGATACAAACAATTGATAAAGTGCACAAAGAAAGATCATACAATAAGTAAGATAACTGCAGTTCAGCAAAACATTCCCTGTGTCTAAAGAAAGCATTGAGAAATGAGGAGAAAGAAAGGAAATGTCAAGATAAATGTGTGATAGTTATGAATTATATGCCACAGATAAGTGGAAAAGGAGGAGAGGGCAGGAATTAGATGTACTTAAGCAGTTTAGAGAAAAGGGAAAGCAGGCAGTGAGGATACAACAGAAGTAGGAGAAGACAGGTGTGAAAGT
This sequence comes from Amblyraja radiata, assembly GCF_010909765.2. NCBI lineage: Eukaryota > Metazoa > Chordata > Chondrichthyes > Rajiformes > Rajidae > Amblyraja > Amblyraja radiata. Next base: position 27,109,516 of record NC_045985.1, on the reverse strand, counting down.
AATACATTTGGAGAAGTCAGTGGAAGATTTTAAAAGGAAGGTGGATGAATCTGCAAAGGAAGCTAGAAAATCTGAGATGTAGGAAATTGAGTTTAAAATAAGAAGGAAGGCACACCAAATGGATTACAGTGCGAAGATATGGTGATAGAAGAAGAGGAATAGTAATTGAGGGATAAATTGACGATACTGCTTTAAAAAGAAAAGAGCAGGACAGACACAAAGTATCCTTTGAGGTACTCAGAACACAAGAGGGCTAAAAATACCTTGCCCAAAAATTTATGATGGGGCAGGAAAATGGATTGGGGCTTTGGAGGAGGAGAACGTGGGATGTTTATTGGCGATGGGAGTCGAAGTAATAGGAATCACTAAACTGACACAATTCCTGAAGATGGCTTGTATAAACATGCTGTGAATAATGCAATAAACAATGTCATGCTGTTTGACACAGTCCAGCAGAGGGTACGGCAGGCCCTCAGATAATGTTACCCACTTAAGATGGACCCCAATCCATTAAGGGGAGATCCACTGGAGAGGCTAAGAAAATCAAGCAGCCTATCTGGAGAACCAGCTGAAAGAGTGGAGACTCGAAACTGAGCAAGAAATAAAAGGCAACCAATTAATGAACACTTTACTAGAATGAACACTATATTCTGAACCACTGTGGTGGATGTCATGCCTCCTCAAATCAGAAATCTAGATTGGGGGAGGTGGTGGGATTGTCATCTATGTCCCACCCCCGGTTCAGCAATTATTTGGTCCATGTGGTCGAGAAATGTTGCAAAGATAAGAAAAAGACGCAGACCCGCAGAAAGAGTTGAAGAGAAAAGTGCTGCAACTGTAACATGAAGAGCTGAAAAGAAAGTGCATGAAAAAGGAAAGACAATGTTGTCAATAACAACAGACTTGGCTGGAAAAACTGTAATAAGTGATTCATCGACACACAGTCAGTCCTATGACAGAGCCAAACAGGGGCCAGAGAATCCCATGCCAATAATTAATATCTTTGGGAGAGCGTTTCCTCAAATGCCCTATTAGGAGTGAAATAAATCTGGACATGAGCCCAGACAGGACTGGGGTCCCCAAGGGAGGGAGGGATCTCAAGGAGGAGGTCAAGGAAGGCTAGTAGAGAGGCAGGTAATGGATAAGGTATGTTGGGGATGTGAACAGGTATGGTAATCAGGAAATAATAATTATATTAAGATAGTGGCGAACATAGCTATGATAGCAGCATTAAGAAGAAATGTTGAATCCACAAGGCTAGGATGCCGCAGGGATTTAAATACTTGCCTCGTATTTTTAATCAGATGTTAAAGGTAGATTTGAAAGGTGCACCAGAGATGCCAGAATGGTGGATGATTGTTTGTCAGGTTGGAGGCGGGTGATTAGTGGGGTGCCTCAGGGATCTGTGTTGGGTCCACAGTTGTGTATAATATGTATCAATGATCTGGGTGATGGTGTGGTAAATTGGATTAGTAAAAGTGCAGATGATTCTAAGATAGGCGGTGATGTGGATAATGACGCAAATGTTCTAAGTCTACAGAGAGATTTGGGCCATTTGGAAGAGTGAGCTAAGAGATGGCAGATGGAGTTTAATGCTGATAAGTGTGAGGGGCTACATCTTGGCAGGACAAAATCAAAATAGGGCGTACATGGTAAATGGTAATGAATTGAGAAATGCAGTTGAACAGAGGGATCTAGGAATAACTGTGTATAATTCCCTGAAGATGGAATCTCACATAGATAGGGTGGCAAAGAAAGCTTTTGGTGTGGTGGCCTTATTAAATCAAAACATTGAGTATAGAAGTTGGGATGTAATGTTAAAATTGTACAAGGCATTGGTGAGGCCGATTCTGGAGTATAGCGCACAATTTTGGTCGCCAAATTATAGAAAAGATGTGAACAAAATAGAGAGAGTACAGAGGAGAATTACTAGAATGTTGCCTGGGTTGCAGCAACTAAGTTACAGAGAAAGGTTGAACAAGTTAGGTTAATTCGTTGGAACGCAGAAGGTTAAGGGGGACTTGATAGAGGTCTTTAAAATGATGAGAAGGATAGACAGAGTTGACGTGGATAAACGTTTTTCATTGAAAGTAGGGAAGATTCAAACAAGAGGACATGATTTGAGAATTAAGGGACAGAAATGTACAGGGTAGAATGAGGGGGAACTCATTTACTCAGAGAGTGGTAGCTGTGTGGAATGAGCTTCCAGTGGAAGTGGTGGAGGCAGGTTTGATTTTTTCATTTAAAATAAATTGGATAGGTGTATGGACAGGTAAAGAATGGAGGGTTATGGTCTGAGTGCAGGTAGATGGGACTAGGTGAGAGTGAGTGTTCGGCATGGACTAGAGGGGCTGAGATGGTCTGTTTCCGTACTGTAATTGTTATATGATTATATGGTGTACCCTGAGAAAGTATTTGAAACAGTATGAGGATGACTTATTGGTTTGTTTCACAAGTAAGAAGCAATGTGAGAGACATTTTAATTTCTTGGAAAAGCTGACATAGGAGGTCATACAGTATCCGGGAAGAGGTTGCTGGTTTGTCAGCAGCAGGTAGAATATTCAGCACAAGTAGTATCCAAAGAAGTGAAAGCTATAGCACAGGATCAAATTGAAGCAATAATTAAAGCCCCTAACCCTCAGACAGTAGGACAGATGATGATGATTTTGGGAATGGCAGAATATAGATTAGATTAGATTGGAGAGTCTGTTAAAATTGCGAAGTCATTAAGAAATATAATGAAGGATGTAGGACACACAAGTCTGAGGAATGTTTTACAGTCAGAGTCGTTGAATGAAGATGACAAGGGTCTTGTTTGTGGATGTTTCTGGTTAAAGGGATCATAATAGCAAGTCTGCAAGGTTTGCAGTGGTGCGACAGGATGAATTGGAATTTAAGGTAATTAAATTGGAAGTTTGCCTGTAAACTTGCTCAGCTCAGTTGACAGAAATTAGGGTTTTAAGAGCATGATTAGAAAGGGAAATCAAGGTGCAGATAATGCAGCCAGAACAACATCTGGAGGATGTTCAGGTATTAATACGCCTCGGGTAAGTTTGGATCTGGACCCCACAGAGGAGGACATAATTCAAATGCAAGGTAAGTGTAGATGGGTTATGCATGCAACCTATAATGTAGTTACCTCATCACCACTAACCACGCCCCATCATATTAGTATAACTGTAGTATCCTCCCTTTGTTCCTCCCACTAGGTCCCAGTACGCCTGAAGCTGGATGCAGTCAGTGCTGGGACGTGTGTGCCATGTGCTATAATAAACTACCAGTGAAGGTTACAGTGTGTCAGCTATCAAACCTTTACATGGTGTCAGAAGTTTAAAACTCGCGTTTCCCGTTTACCGGCTTTCATTTATTTTGTCCCCGTTAGTGCCCAGTGTTGGGTTTCCCTTGACATGGCATCCTCATGCCGAAAGCCATCTCCCCTTGTCTTCGACGCTGACATTGCGGAGCGATGGTCGACTTTTGTGATGGACTACACTCACTACGTCAATATTGCGCCCGGAACGACCCAGCCGCGGTCAAAGCATCACTCTTGCTCAACCTGGCCGGTCCCGACGCAATGAAGAGAGCTCAAGCCTTTGTCTACGAACCAGCAGTCCTGGATGACAACGAGCAGCCGGTCGAGCCAGCTGAATCGGCCGACGACCCGGTATGTCTTTTGCGCAAATTCGCGGAGATATGTGACCTGCCCTCCAACCGTATACTGGAGCGGGCCAGGTTCTTCTCACGCAAGCAACAGCCGGATGAACCTGTTTAGTGCTTCATCGCCGACCTGCGGCACCTTGCCCAGCGGTGCCGATTTGAAACCATGCGCGACCAGCTCACCAGAGACATTCTCGTCACTGGCATGATTGATCAGAAGCTACGTGCCGACCTGCTGCAACGGCCTGACCTAACCTTGACTCAGGCAATGCATGCGTGCCGCATTGCCGAAGTGGTCACCCCTCCTCATGGACAGAGGGGGTCCGACAGCCGAGCCATAAATCTAACTGGTGTTGCTGGACAACGTCGTATGAGGGACAACTTTCGCACTCCACCGCGGCCCGTTCGCACATCCCGGGACCCGAGATCTAAAAAGTGTCCAAACTGCAATTACGTGCACTCCACAGAATCACAGTGCCCAGCCCTTGGGAAGACCTGCAATTTCTGCGGGAGAATGAACCATTTTGCAGCTGCCTGTCGGTCCCGTGGGAAAGTGCCCTCAGCTCCCAGACAACTCCTAAACAACCTTCTGCAAGTTGATAGCGAGATGGATTCTCAGTCCTCTGTTGACGCTGCCCCCGACTCTGAGCTCAGCTATTCCACGGGAGATGTAAGTATTTACAATCTCCTCCACAGCCGATCTCGCCTCCCTGATCCTTCTGTGAATATAACTGTAAACAACAAGTCCTTCTCTGCTAAGCTGGACACGGGGGCGAAAGTGAACGTAATGTCAACAAAGCTGTTCCACCAGATAAGGAAGAATGAGCTGCTGATTGCAGATCGCTCTGTTTTGCGTGCCTATGGGGGAGAGGAACTAACACCTGTGGGGAGGGCGACCTTCCACTGCGTGCTGCAGAAATCTTCCCAGGACCTGTCTTTCTTTATTCTGGACAGTGACTGTGTGACGTTGCTGAGCAACCAGGCATGCCAGGATCTTGGTCTGGTATCGTTTGACCGTACGGTTCACGAGGTGCAAGCTGTGATGGATCCACTATCCGAGTACCCAGACTTGTTTGACGACAAGTTGGGGAAGCTGCCGTTGGTGTACAAGATCGTGACTGACCCATCTGTGGTGCCTGTGATCCGTCCACCCCATAGAGTGTCGTTCGCCATGAAGGGCAAGGTGGAGAGTATGCTGAAAGACATGGTCAACATGGGAGTGCTGGAGGCTGTCAGCGATCCAACCGAATGGGTCTCCACCATGGTCGCCACGTTGAAGAAAGGAAAAAATTAGATACGGGTATGCATCAACCCCAAGGACTTGAATATGGCGATTAAACGGCCCCACTACCCCATGAGGACTGTCGAAGATGTTGCCGCCCAGGTGGGACAAGCCACAGTGTTCTCCGTCCTCGATGCCAGAAGTTCGTTCTGGCAGATACCCCTGGACAAACGCTCCACGGACCTGACCACGTTCAGCACGCCCTTCGGCAGGTTTAAGTTTTTGCGGATGCCGTTCGGCATCAACTCCGCCAGCGAGGTATTTCAGCGTTCAATGGAACAACTGTTTGCAGGTCTGCCCTGCGCGATCATTGTGGACGACTTACTGGTCTATGGGAGGGATGTGGCCGAACATGCCCGCAACCTCCGACGGATTTTGGAAGATAAATTTGAAGCTTAATCGGTCAAAGTGCAAGTTCCGGGTGCCTGAGGTCACATATGTTGGCCACATTTTCACGGCCCAAGGGTTAAAGCCAGACCCGCAAAAGACCAGCGCCATCTCAGAGCTGCCCGCCCCGACAGACGTTGTCAGTCTGCAGCGTTTCCTGGGTATGGTGAATTACTTGGGGAAGTTTATCCCCGACTTCAGCGAATTGAGCGCACCCCTGAGACAGCTCACTAAAAAGGACATTGCCTGGGCATGGTTTCCACACCACCAGCAGGCGTTCGACCTGCTAAAGACGAGGCTGGTCAGCACACCTACCCTGAAGTTCTTTGATCTACTGCGCCCGATCGTGGTCACTTGCGAAGCCTCTCGATTTGGACTGGGTGCTGCCTGCCTGCAACCCCACGCTGATGACTCGCTGCTGCCCATCTCCTATGCCTCTAGGACCATGACGGACACAGAGCAGCGCTATGCTCAGATAGAGAAGGAGCTGCTGGCGGTGGTTTTCGCGTGTTCGAAGTTTAAGGACTTCCTATTTGGCACCAGGTTCACCGTTGAGACGGATCACCAGCCACTGGTAACGATACTGAACAAACCTATACACTGCGCCCATGCCAGGCTACAGCGGATGATGCTGCAGCTACAGCGCTTTGACTTTAAAATCATATATCAGAGGGGAACCGAGATGCATGTGGCTGATGCACTGTCCCGGGCCCCCCGGGCCTCCTGCGACCGGCACCCCTTCGAGCAGTCGGACTTACAGGTACTGAACGTTAACTTCGTCCCTTCCCAGCAACTACAGTGCTTGGTTGCACATACCGCAAACGACCCCGACCTGCAGCAGCTTGCTGCTGTCATCAAGCGCGGGTGGCCCACCAAACGGAATTCGTTGCCTGCCAGCGTCCACCCCTATTTTTTGGTCCGCGATGAGTTGGTCCTCCGGGACGGCATTATTATCAAAGGACACAAAGTGGTCGTGCCTGCCTCGCTGCATGGCTTGTATTTTGACGCCGCCCACATGGGGCATCCCGGGGCAGATGCCACTATCTCACATGCCCAGGAACAGTACTTCTGGCCGGCCATGGCTAAGTACATCCAGGCCAGGGTGGATTCCTGTCCGGACTGTAACTCTCTTGCCCCGCATCAGCAAAGACAGCCGCTTTTGCAGCAGCCTGCCCCTGACATGCCCTGGTCCTCTCTGGCTGCCGATATTTTCGACTGGCGCGGGAGGCAATACCTTGTGCTAGTAGACTCTTACTCGAATTGGTTCGAGGTGGACCTCCTCCCTGCCATCACCTCCGAGATGGTGATCAGCAAGCTTCGCCGTCACTTTGCAACGTTTGGTTCCCCTGTCCGGCTGCAGACAGACAACGGACGCCAGTTTACCAGCGCCGAGTTTCGAGCGTTTGTTGCAAAGTGGAACTTTAATCATTTCACCAGCAGCCCGGAGTACCCTCAGAGCAACGGTCTAGCTGAACGGGCGGTCCGCAGCGCAAAGCACCTGCTTGAACAGACCCGCCTCTCGAACGGGGATTTCTATCAGGGTCTCCTGAACCTTCGGAACATTTCCAGAGACCGTACCATGGGATCCCCTGCCCAGCGACTCATGTCCCGTGTTGTCCGCCCTCCGATGCCTATTGCCCAGCAGTCCCTGATGCCCAAAGTCCTGCAGCCTGCTGATGTCCAGCGACGTATTGCCCAGAAGCACGAGATCCAGCGCCGCTCGCATGACAAATCCTGCCGCCCCCTTTCGCCACTGATGCCTGGACAGGTCGTCCGTTTGCAGACGCCCACCGGCTATTCCCGACTTGCCACCGTCGTCGGGTTTGACAGCGCGCCACGGTCCTACCTCGTGGATTTCGAAGGGACTGTATACCGACGCAGCCGCCAGCACCTGTTGGCGGTTAACGAGCCCAAACCACCTCCTGCGATTCCGTATACCCCTCCATCGCGTGTCGAGCCTTCCTCCACCAACGTACCCTCTGCTCCCTGCATGCCACGGTCGGTCCTTTTGCCTCGGGTACCCCCCCTGCTCCTCCCGGGTTTGCTCCCCAGGCTCTGTTGTCCCCTGCAAGGTCTTCTCTCTCTCCAACTTCAGCTCGTTCTACCCCTTCATTCTCACCTGGCTCACCTGTGCCTCTACGTTCCCACTCCAAGCTGGGTTCTCCACCCATCTTCTCTCCCCCTCCTGTTTCTGTTCCTGTCCCTCCTCCTATTCTTTCGGGTGGGGAGGGTGAAGGTGTTGTGCGCACTCGCTCGGGTCGGATTGTAAAACCTCCGGCTCGCTACGGAGAGTATGCTTAGCTTTGCAGGTTCTGTATAATAAACCTGCCACTGTTGTAACTTGTTTAAATTGTAAGGGGAAGGATGTAGATGGGTTATGCATGCAACCTATAATGTAGTTACCTCATCACCACTAACCACGCCCCATCATATTAGTATAACTGTAGTATCCTCCCTTTGTTCCTCCCACTAGGTCCCAGTACGCCTGAATGCTGGATGCAGTCAGTGCTGGGACGTGTGTGCCATGTGCTATAATAAAGTACCAGTAAAGGTTACAGTGTGTCAGCTATCACTCCTTTACAGTAAGGTAATCTAAGCAGAACTTAAAGGGCATGTGGATACTGAAGGATTATTGATAGTACCTACACCATTGCTGACCATTCTTAGTACAGAAGTACATGGGTTAGATTATTGTGCAAGGGGGGAAGTTATAAGAAGAGTAAAAAGTATGGACTTTGGTCACTTTACTTGAAGGTGTCGGTGGACCACTTTTCATCCCAGTATGAGGTGAGTGACCTAAACAAGATTATGACAATGTCAGAAACGGCCTATAGGTCACATTCCTGTGCCATGAAGGTCCATAGTTTGGTGATCAACTATGTGGACATAATAAAGAAGGTAAGAGGATAAAGGTATATGCTAGTAGTGATTGATAAATTCAGCAAGTGTGTGGAGGCAGTATTGTCCAAAGATTTAGATGCGAGGACTGTAATAATGTTTCTGACGAATGAGGTAATCCCAAGGTTTGGTGGACCTACAGAAATCATAATGATAACGTATTGGTTTTCATTCAGTGAGTAATCAAGCTGGTGCTACAGTCTTTAGAGTAAAACAAAGATTTGGGTGTGTGTATCATCTGTAGTCACAGGGCATGGTGGAAAGAATGAATGGAACATTGAAGGCCAAGAGAAATATGTTTGTGTAACTACAAAGTTGAATGGGTTGGTGCCCTGTAAGTGGCACTGATGAGAAGTTGCATGAAAAATAACCAAATAACCCACATAACACCACGTGAGATGTTTACTGGCGGACCCATGCAGGTGAGTCAATGGAGAAGTCCCAGTAAGGGACCGAGTTTGGAACAGTTAGAGGTAAAAATTTAAGCAGTGTGTGCAACAGTTAATTATGATGCACAGGTCTATTTATGCACAGACACAGCAAAAGCAGTTGAGGAAGGATCCTTTAAACCTGAAGACAAGGTGTATGTTTGAGCTTTCCGGATCACCCACCGCTGATCAGGTGGAAGGTTGATCTACCTGGTACCATCTCAATCCGTACATGAGGGCTGTCCTACAGGTATGACTCGATAATAGCCCTGAGGTAAGTGAACAGGAGGACAAAGAAGTGAGGGAAGAGCAGAGCTTTAACAAGATAATAAGCGATGTTTTTGGAGACATTAGTGACTCTAAGAATGGTGTAAATAAGGTCAGAAGAAGGGGGTGTATGTGTTTTGGTTTGGGGAACAATGCTTCACCTTCATACATAATAATATTGGCCCAGAGGGGTTTTTCACTAAAGCAATGGATAGATTGAGAATTTTGAAAAAAAGAGAACAAGCAGAGTGTGCGTTTTGGACATGACGTCTTTAATTGGCTGGGGAAAATTAGGCAGTTGGGGATCATGGCTGACTAAGATGGGGATGATCATTGGAGTTGTGCTGCTCGTGGTGGTTGCCGTGTTATGTTGTGTCTTACCTTGTATCACTAGTTTTTTCTAGTAAGAACCACTGCCAAGCAGCTTTCGTTGATCCAGGATAAAGGTTTTCCCTAAAAAGCAGACACGGAGGATAGAATACTACGATGATGTGCAGAACATGCCAGAGATGTTGAACTATAGATTGTGCGGAGAACTGGGTCATTTTCCCCACCGTAGTAGAAAGGGGGGTGGGTTTTTGGCTCAGATATCCAGGTTTTTAGAGAAAGAACACTATAACACTGAGCATTACAAATTTAAGGTCCCTGAAATTGGTCGTAGTTTAATTTGACAACCAAGATGTGGAGCTTGTGGTGTTCTTTTTCTATGAGACGTAAGTAGTCTCAAAGGGGGGATATATAGTAGATATTATTTTCGGTATTGAATGTATCGTATAGAATCTGTATTTGAAAGTAGTTTAAGAAGTGTGGCCGTTCTCAGGTTACAGGCCATTTGGTCAGTCACAGACCACATGCATTTTCTCAGGAGACATTCTGTAATAACCATATAACAATTACATAACGGAAACAGGCCATCTCGGCCCTACAAGTCCGTGCCGAACAACGTTTTACACTTAGTCCCACCTGCCTGCACTCATACCATAACCCTCCATTCCCTTCTCATCCATATGCCTATCCAATTTATTTTTAAATTATACCAACGAACCTGCCTCCACCACTTCCACTGGAAGCTCATTCCACACCGCTACCACTCTGAGTAAAGAAGTTCCCCCTCATGTTACGCCTAAACTTCTGTCCCTTAATTCTGAAGTCATGTCCAATACAAAGGGCTCAGCATTTACAATTGGCAATTGTTTATATTTAGATAGAAAGGCATATCTAGCAAGGCATCTCAGGATCTGTGAGCTCCGTTTATTTGTGCTCATGTTGCGTGGAGGGTATGTGACCTTTGTATATTGAATTTATTTTGTTTATACAAACTGACGGGACTAAGATGTTGAGAAAGAATAGTGGGGCTGGAAATGTGACAATTCTTTGAATAATGTTGTCAGTATGATAGCAAAGACATAAAGAGGCCAATGGAATGTCTGTCCCTAGAGAAGGGGGATCCCCACAAGGAGGGTGAGGGAGCTAAGATAGTCAAGAGATCATTATCGCTTGTCACCAGGGACAGTTTTAAGATCCTGGCTATAGGTGATGTGGGTTTGCAAAGACAGAGTGAATTCCTATTTTAAAGTGTGTAACGGAAAATAATGGTAGTTTAAATATGATTTATAAAGAAGATCATCTGGGATATATATTGTCCTTTAATTAGGGAAATATATGGTGTTTTCATCTTACATTAGATCTTTGTGTTTGGATCTGTAGTTTAAGAAGTTACATTCTTTTCCAAGATTATAGGTTTAATGGGAACACGGTCTTATATATATATAAATTGGGCAACCATTGAATCACATGTAGCTTATTTTGAGGAGCGATCTTTGTGAATTGAGACCACTTTTCCCTTGATTTCACGTGGTTAAAATAAAGCATTTCAGAACAAAGGAAGAAGCCACGAGGCTAGCAAGGGGCCATAAAGGGGAGTCATGTGACTTATAAATGTGGGTATTGTGGAAAAGTACTGGTAAGAAGGGCATAAGAGGAAGCGAGTGATTGGCTGGAAATAAGGGAATGTGAGCAAATGATTGGATATGGAAATGTAACCATATAACCATATAACCATATAACAATTACAGCACGGAAACAGGCCATCTCGGCCCTACAAGTCCGTGCCGAACAACTTTTTTCCTTAGTCCCACCTGCCTGCACTCATACCATAACCTTCCATTCCCTTCTCATCCATATGCCTATCCAATTTATTTTTAAATGATACCAACGAACCTGCCGCTCATTCCACACTGCTACCACTCTCTGAGTAAAGTAGTTCCCCCTCATGTCACCCCTAAACTTCTGTCCCTTAATTCTGAAGTCATGTCCTCTTGTTTGAATCTTCCCTATTCTCAAAGGGAAAAGCTTGATCACATCAACTCTGTCTAACCCTCTCATCATTTTAAAGACCTCTATCAAGTCCCCCCTTAACCTTCTGCGCTCCAGAGAATAAAGACCTAACTTATTCAACCTATCTCTGTAACTTAGTTGTTGAAACCCAGGCAACATTCTAGTAAATCTCCTCTGTACTCTCTCTATTTTGTTGACATCCTTCCTATAATTGGGCGACCAAAATTGTACACCATACTCCAGATTTGGTCTCACCAATGCCTTGTACAATTTTAACATTACATCCCAGCTTCTATACTCAATGCTCTGATTTATAAAGGCTAGCGTAACAAAAGCTTCCGTTACCACCCTATCTATATGAGATTCCACCTTCAAGGAACTATGCACGGTTATTCCCAGATCCCTCTGTTCAACCGTATTCTTCAATTCCCTACCATTTATCATGTACGTCCTATTTTGATTTGTCCTGCCAAGGTGTAACACCTCACATTTATCAGCATTCCATCTGCCATCTTTCAGCCCATTTTTTCCAAATGGCCTAAATCACTCTGTAGACTTTGGAAAATCCTCTTCATTATCCACAACGCCCCCTATCTTGGTATCATCTGCATACTTACTAATCCAATTTACCACGCCTTCATCCAGATCATTGATGTACATGACAAACAACAAAGGACCCAACACAGATCCATGAGGCACCCCACTAGTCACCTGCCTCCAACCCGACAAACAGCCATCCACCATTACCCTCTGGCTTCTCCCATTCAGCCACCGCTGAATCCATCTTGCTATTCCTGCATTTATACCCAACAGTTTAACCTTCTTAACCAACCTTCCATGAGGAACCTTGTCAAAGGCCTTACTAAAGTCCATATAGGCAACATCCACTGCTTTACCCTCGTCAATTTCCCTAGTAACCTCTTCAAAAAATTCAAGAAGATTAGTCAAACATGACCTTCCAGGCACACATCCATGTTGACTGTTCCTAATCAGACCTTGTTTATCCAGATGCTTATATATATATTATCTCTAAGTATCTTTTCCATTAATTTGACTGAAGTCAAACTAACAGGTCTATAATTGCTAGGTTTACTCTTAGAACCCCTTTTAAACAATGGAACAACATGCGCAGTACGCCTATCCTCGGGGTACTTTTTTGGATACTTCTCCAGTTTTTTAGGCTTGGTTTGATAACTTGGCCAGCTAGCAGGTTCTGTGGTCGGGAGTTCGACGTTATCACAGTCCTGTAATTTTTTTAAAGTTGAGGGCAGGTGTTATAACTTCCAAAGAAGTTGCGGTGCACTGCGAGCAGTAGGGTAAGGTGTTTTGCCATACTACCCTGTCCCTCTGAAATGAGCATGCAAAACGATAGCCGACGTCAGGGATATCAAATGCACTTTAAAATATTTGGGGTTTAAAGCTATGCTCAATGTGCCCCCCAATAACGGTGGGCACTTTGAGTAAATGCAATTTAGGGGAGGCGTGATGAAGTCCAACACTTCATGACTACCTGTCTTGGAAAGGTTTTTTGAAAAGAACAGATAGTAAGCTGGCCATCAGTTGAGACTGAAAAGCCATCTCGCTAGTGGTGGAGCCACATAGCGGCCACACCCATCAGCACTTCCTGATCCTGTACCTCAAGCATACTCAACGATTTTGTTCCGCCAGTGACCCCTCTTCTTGACCAGCCCAGCACTGGTCCCCATCGATCCCTCGACAAGGGAGATGGCCAGTGCTGTAGGCACTGGAGTGGGAATGTTATGCTCCCTTGGCGGACTTGCCCCTGCCTCTGAGGCAAGTCTCGCTGGTGTTTCTGGCTCCATGACCTTCCTCTGGCTTGGAGAACAGACACTTGCTTGTTCTTGTTTGAAGTGCTGATTCCATCTTCCGTGTCTTTCTCCAGCCCGAGGTTGGTCCTGACCTTGCTGTTAGAGGCTGTCTGCCGTTTTCGGGCGGCATTTCAGCGGTTCTCGGGCGGCGTGTCTCCTTGTCGGGAGTCTGCAGGGGTGCCAGCCGGTTTTTGAATTTCCCTCCAGTCCGCTGTTGTTGGTCAGACAGCTGTTTTAGCGGACTGGGCATCGGCGCAGCACCCGTGTCTGTGAACCGCACCGGGTGCGTTCCCGTTGCCGCCTATGCCCCCTCCACTGACGGCTCCTTCCCTGGAGACGGGCGGGTGCCGCTTCCCTCTGCTGCTTTGCTCCTCCTGGAGAAACAAACAAAAGCAAAGTCCCGATTTTAAACTGAAGGTAAGTACTTACCTAACGGTCCTTTCTTTCAGGCTTGTAGCCGGAGCTGCCTACTCCCGCTGCGTCGCTGTTGCACTGAGTGAACGCTGCAATCATGCGTGCTGAACGGGCTCTTCACGTAGTCACTCACGTGACTCCGAAGTAAAACCTACGGACCTATCTCCAAAATTGTGTTATTGGTAATCTTTGGGGGGTTTTTCTCCCTCCCCTCTCTATTACCTTATAGTTTCATTTTTCTTTTCCCTTATTTCTTTCCTCTCTATAGCTCTATCTTTAAAACAAATATAGAAAAATAGAAGATGTGTTTATATGTAACTTGTAAGCAAATCATAATATGTATATGCTTCTAATGTTATGATATGTATATGCTTCTAATAAAAACACATTTTTTAAAAGCCCAACATTTGCACTTCCTTCCTAAACAAGGTAAGGATCGTTATCAGGAACACCACGGGAGATTTATGTTGACAGAAATTCGTGAGTCCACGGGAAACAACATCCTATCCCACCATTGCCTGGGTTTCAGCAACTAAGTTACAGAGAAAGGTTGAACAAGTTAGGGCTTTATTCTTTGGAGCGCAGAAGGTTAAGGGGGGGACTTGATAGAGGTCTTTAAAATGATGAGAGGGATAGACAGAGTTGTCGTGGATAAGCTTTTCCCACTGAGAGTAGGGAAGATTCAAACAAGGGGACATGACTTGCGAATTAAGGGACAGAAGTTTAGGGGTAACATGAGGGGGGACTTCTTTACTCAGAGAGTGGTAGCTGTGTGGAATGAGCTTCCAATGAAGGTGGTGGAGGCTGGTTCGATTTTATCATTTAAAAATAAACTGGATAGTTATATGGACGGGAAAGGAATGGAGCGTTATGGTCTGAGCGCAGGTAGATGGGACTAGGGGAGAATACGTGTTCGGCACGGACTAGAAGGGTCGAGATGGCCTGTTTCCGTGCTGGAATTGGTATATGGTTATTGCCAATTGTCTTTCCCTCGAGCGTAACAGGAAACATTATCAGAAAAGCTTGGAATGCTGGCTTCCTGATTACCACAGCTCCTCTAGTATAGTACAGAATTGCAAACTTCAGCTTATTCAGTACCCAAAAAAGTCAAGCTAATCTTTTAATTAATAATATATTTTACACTACAATGATTAAATAACCAGGATATTCTCACTACCACCTTTTATCAATTTTGATGATAACACTACGGTCCTTCGTTGTTACACAGTAAAGGCTCCAGGCATTTCAGTACATAGATCAATACAACGATCAGCAGTATAATAGATCCATAGTGAATTATCATTCCTATGAGTCCACATCACAGAGGATCTGACATGGACAACACACACTGCCGCACTGGTGAGTAAGGCAAGGCAGCGCCTTTGCCACCTCAGGCAGCTGAGGAAATTCAGAGTTTCTCTGAGGTCCTTCAGTGCTTCTACTCTGGGGCTGTAGAAAGCATCTTGTCCGGTAACATCACAATCTGGTTTGGGAACTGCTTTGCCCAGAACAAGAAGGCTCTGCCAAGAGTAGTGCGTTCGTCCGAATGCACTATGGGAACTACACTCGCCCCCCCCCCCCTGCAGGACCTATACATCAGAAGGTGCAGATCCAGAGCCAACGAGATCATGGGAGCCCCCATCCACCCCAGCAACGGACTGTTCCAGTTGCTAAGGTCAGGCAACCGCCTCCGCTGTCATGCTGTGAAAACAGAGAGGATGAGACGGAATTTCTTCCCACAGGCCATCAGGACTGTAAACTTTTCTCACCTGGGACTAATTTACTGTACTAATTTACTATTGTGTTGTGTCTTTAAAAAAAAAATATTCTAACATGTAAATACTGATGCTGTTCTAGTCTGTTCTGTAGTGTTTGCACAATCCGCAGGCATTGCCACTTTCATTTCACTGCACACCTTGTATGTGTATGTGACAAATGAAGTTGTCTTGACTTCCCCATATTCCTCCTAACATCTAAATGTCCACCATTCTCCACTTTTATTGAAGTTATGCATCTCTTCCTCTACCTCTGTGATTATCATTATTTACCTGGTGATATGTACTGCTAAATCTATAATGTTAAGAGGATTCATCAGGGATATAGGTGCAGCATTCCTGCCCTATTATAGCATAGGTCCCTCTATTTATTCTGCGGGGCTATAGGGCAATGTGCAACCATTTCAACCGTCATGGATGAGAGGGTCTTTTGCATGTAGGTACAGGTGTCCGCAGTTTCATTAACCAATTTCTCCAATACAAAGGCCATATTAATCAATTCCCGTGATAGACGGGCTGTCCCGTAAAGCAGGTAGGCTTAGCCCTTATGGGGATATATAACTCAGTTAGATTTTACACAGCTCACACGTGAGGGACAATAACGACCAAATAACAGCATCCCCTTCAGTTGTAGGTTGGCATGGTCAACCTTTCCCAGTTCTTCTCATCCGCAGGGCATACCAGGTAACCATGTGCCCAGGATCCGCATACAAAATAGGTGCAGGAGTAGGCTATTCGGCCCTTCGAGCCTGCACCGCCATTCAATATGATCGTGGCCGATCATCCAACTCAGTATCCCGTACCTGCCTTATTTCCATACCCCCTGATCCCCTTAGCCACAAGGGTCATATCTAACTACATCTTAAATATGGCCAATCAACTGGCCTCAACTACCTTCTGTGGCAGAGATTACCAGAGATTTACCACTCTATGTCTGAAAAATGTTTTTCTCATATCGGTCCTAAAAGTCTTCCCCCTTATCCTTAAACAGTGACCCTTTTTTCTGGACTTCCCCAACATCGGGTACAATCTTCCTGCATCTAGCCTGTCGAACCCCTTAAGAATGTTGTAAGTTTCTATAAGATCACCCCTGAATCTTCTAAATTCTAGCGAGTACAAGCCTAGTCTAACCAGTCTTTCTTCACATGAAAGTCCTGACATCCCAGGAATCAGTCTGGTGAACCTTCTCTGTACCCCCTCTATGGCAAGAATGTCTTTCCTCAGATTAGGAGACCAAAACAGTCTGCAATACTCCAGGTGTGGTCTCACCAAGACCCTGTACAACAGCAGTAGAACCTCCCTGCTCCTATACTCAAATCTTTTTTCTATGAAAGCTAACATACCATTCGCTTTCTTCACTGCCTGATGCACCTGCATGCCTACTTTCAACGACTGGTGTACCATGACACCCAGGTCTCGTCCCTTTTCCTAATCGGCCACCATTTAGATAACAGTCTGCTTTCCTGTTTTTGCCACCAAAGTGGATAACCTCACATTTATCCACATTATACTGCATTTGCCATGCATTTTCCCACTCACCCAGCCTATCCACGTCACCTTGCAGCCTCCTAGCATCCTCCTCACAGCGAAAACTGCCCCCCCCCCGCTTTGTGTCATCCGCAAACTTGGAGATGTTGCATTCAATTCCCTCGCCCAAATCATGAATATATATTGTAAATAGCTGGGGTTCCAGCACCGAGCCTTGCGGTACCCCACTAGTCACTGCCTGCCAGTCTGAAGTGGACCCGTTTATTCCTACTCTTTGTTTCATGTATGTCAGACAGTTCTCTATCCACATCAATACTGAACCCCCAATACCGTGTGCTTTATGTTTGCATACTAATCTCTTATGTGGGACCTTGTAGAAAGCCGTCTGAGTGTCCAGATATAACACATCCACTGGTTCTCCCTTATCCACTCTACTAGTAACATCGTCAATAAATTCTATAAGATTCGTGAGACATGATTTACCTTTCATAAATCCATGCTGACTTTGTCCAATGATTCACCACTTTCGAAACGTGCTGCAATTCCATCTTTAATAACTGACTCTAGCATTTTCTAGCACTCTACCGATGTTAGACTAATGGTCTGTAATTCCCCGTTTTCTCTCTCCCTCCCTTTTTAAAAAGTGGGGTTACACAAGCTACCCTCCAATCCTCAGGAACTACTCCAGAATCTAAACAGTTTTGAAAAATTATCACTAATGCATCCACTATTTCTGGAGCTGGTGTTACTTCTATGTATAAACCATATAACCATATAACAATTACAGCACGGAAACAGGCCATCTCGGCCCTACAAGTCCGTGCCGAACAAATTGTTTCCCCTTAGCCCCACCTGCCTGCACTCATACTATGACCCTCCATTCCCTTCTCATCCATATGCCTATCCAATTTATTTTTAAATGATACCAACGAACCTGCCTCCCCCACTTCCACTGGAAGCTCATTCCACACCGCTACCACTCTCTGAGTAAAGAAGTTCCCCCTCATGTTACCCCTAAACTTCTGTCACTTAATTCTGAAGTCATGTCCTTGAAGTATTGCTGCAAAAAACTATCCTGCACACATTTTACAAAATCCACCCCATCCAGCCCATTTACAGAATGTGTTTCTCAGTCTATATATGGAAAATTGAAATCTCCCATAATCACTACCTTGTGCTTACTATTAATATCTGCAATCTCCTTACATATTTTCTCTTCCACTTCTCGCTCCCCATTTGGCGGTCTATAATACACCCCTATAAGTGTTGCTACCCCTTTCCGATTTCTCAGTTCCACCCAAATAGCCTCCCTAGACGAGACCGCTAATCTATCCTGCAAAAGCACTGCTGTAATATCTTCCCTGATAAGCAATACAACACCTCCACCTCTTGCCCCATCAATTCTATCACACCTGAAGCAACGGAATCCTGCAATATTTAGTTTCCAATCGCAGCCCTCCTGTAACCATGTTTCACTGATCGCACAACATCAAACCTCCAGGTGTCAATCCATGCTCTAAGTTCATCCACCTTTCTTACAATGCTCCTAGCATTAACATATACACATTTAAGAAACCCACCCTCTCTTATTCTCTGTTTATTGTTTTTTTCTTCTCTCTCCCCTACATTTTGGGTCAGAGTGCTACAATTCTCTGCCTCCTGCCTCACAGACTGACTGCTAGCTTTCCCAATTTGGGTCCTTCCCCCCAACCATACAAGATTAAAGTCTCCCCAGTCGCCTTTGCAAATCTCCCCGCCAGGATATTGGTCCCCCTCGGGTTCAAGTGCAACCCATCCTTTCTGTACAGGTCCCACCTTCCCCAAAAGAAGTCCCAATGATCCAGAACCTTGAATCCCTGCCCTCTGCACCAGTGTTTCAGCCACGCATTTATCCTCCACCTCGCTCCATTCCTACTCTCATTGTCGCGTGGCACAGGCAATAATCCTGAGATTGTTACCTTTTTGGTCCTTTTCCTTAACTCTCCTCCCAACTCCCTTAATCCTCCCTTCAGGACCTCTTCCCCTTTTTTTAACCTGTGTCATTGGTAGCTATATGTACCACGACCTCAGGCTC
Source organism: Amblyraja radiata (assembly GCF_010909765.2). Taxonomy (NCBI): domain Eukaryota; kingdom Metazoa; phylum Chordata; class Chondrichthyes; order Rajiformes; family Rajidae; genus Amblyraja; species Amblyraja radiata. Next base: position 27,090,680 of record NC_045985.1, on the reverse strand, counting down.
CTCTCCCTCTGATTGCAAGATATCTTGGATGCGTTGAGACACGTCCGAGACCTTGGCACCAGGGAGGCAGAGCACCATCCTGGTCTCCCGACTGCGTCCACAGAATCGCCTATCCGACCCCCTAACAATAGAGTCCCCAATTATTATTGCCCTCTTCTTTTTTTCCGTACCTTTCGGAGCATCAGGGCCGGTCTCTGTGCTGGAGGCCCGTCCGCTGTCGCTACCCCCGGGTAGGCTGTCAACCCCATCCTTTCTCAAACAGGAGTACTTATTTGCAAGGTGTACCGACATTGGAGTACTCACTCGTTCCTGCCTCTGCCCCTTGCCCTTCCTTAGCGTGACCCACATGTCTCTCTCCCGTGGTTTTGGAGTGACCACCACCATATAACTCCCCTCTATGACCTCCTCACTCTCCCTGACCAGACAGAGGTCATCGAGCTGCTGCTCCAGGATCCTAATACGGTCCCTTAGGAGCCCCATCTCTCTGCACCTAGTGCAGATGTGGACGTCTGGAGGACCATCTGACACCATGACCGTCACATCCCTCTCCTCCCCTCCACTCCCCTCTCAGCTCACCCTCTCTCTCCCCCTCTCTCCCCACTTCCCCCTCTCACCTCCACCCTCCCCCTCTCTCTCCCATCCTCCCCTCCCTCCCCTAAACCCCCTCCTCTCCACACCCCCTACCCTCTTCCCTCCACCCTCCCTCCTCCTCCCTGCTCCCCACCTCTCCCCCTCATCTAGCTATCAGCACCCCCTCTCTCCCCCCCCTCACTCTCACCCTCTCTCTCCTCCCCTCCTCCCGCACCTTTCCCCCCTCACCCACCCTCCCTCTTCCCCTCCTCTCCACCCCCTCTCCCTCTTCCCCCTCTCTCTGTGTCTCTGTCTCTCTCTGCCTCTTCGCACTCTGCCCTCACTCTCTACCCCCCCCTCCCCCTATGTAGATGTCACTGCAAGTTGGGGGCTATGTGTCAGTAGATAGGGTGGTTATGGGGTAAAAGGAGCAAATGAATAATATTAATATAATATCAAGGGAGGTAATTAGCGTGAGTGCGGGGGGGGGGGGGGGGGGTAGTTAGAGGGTGTGACGCCGCATACCGCTGCCCCCCCCCCCCCCACAACCGCACGTTGGGGAAACAGACCCAACGGGTCTGCACTTCGTCTAGTATATATATATATATATATATATATAACTATATATCTACTGACGCATAGCCCCCAATTTGCAGTCACATCTAGAGAGGGAGGTAGGGGTTGTTAGAGAGTGAGGGCAGACAGAGAAGGGGCAGAGACAGAGAGAGAGAGAGACAGAGGCACAGAGAGAGGGGCAAGAGGGATAGGGGGGTGGAGAGGAGGAGAAGAGGGAGGGTAGGTGAGGGGGAAATGGGGGGGGTGGAGGGGAGGAGAGAGAGAGGGTGGGGGTGAGAGTGAGGGGGAGAGAGAAGGGGTGCTGAGGGAGGTGAGAGGGAGAGGTGGGGAGCAGGGACGGGGGACGGAGGGTGGAGGGAAGAGGGTAGGGGATGTGGAGGGGAGGGGGTTTTGGGGGAGGGAGGGGAGGGGAGGATGGGAGAGAATGGAGAGGGGGATAGAGGGGGAGGGGGAGGCGAGAGGGGGAGGGGGGAGGTGAGATGGTGAGAGAGGGGGAGGGGGAAGAGAGAGGGGGAAGGGGAGAGAGGGGGGAGAGGGGGAGAGAGAGGGTGTGCTGAGAGGGGGTGAGGGGAGGAGGAGATGTGGGGTGTAGCGAGGGGGAGGAAGGGTGGAGGGAAGGGGGTAAGGGTGTGTGGGGAGGGGATGGAAGAGGGGAGGGGATGGAGGGGAGGAGAGGGAGAAAAAGAGGGGAGAGAGAGATGGAGAGGGGGGAGAGAGGGGAGGAGAGGTGAGGGGGAGAGGAGAGGGGGGCGAGGAGAGGGGGGAGAGGAGAGGGGGTAGGGGGGAGGTGAGGGAGAGGAGAGGGGGTAGGAGGGGGAGGAGAGGGGGTGGCAGAGGAGAGGGGTGAGAGGAGAGGGCGGAGGGGGGGAGGAGAGGGAGAGGAGAGGGGGGAGAGGAGAGGGGGGAGAGGAGAGGGGGGTGATGGGGAGAGGGGGTTTGGGGAGAGAGGTGGGGAGATAGAGGAGGGGGGAGAGAGAGAGGGTTCCTTTTTACTCCAACCCAAACCCCCCTAACAACCATTTGCAGGCAGTGCTTTTTTCCCCTCAAACTAACCATATTTTCATTTTCAAACCACATTATGGGTACTCACAGCTGTGGAGACATTTGTTCAGTGTCATTCAGAGCTCTAAGGCACACCACTTGTAGAGACTGATTGAGGCACACCACTTCCTAGTTTTATAGTCCCTCCCCCTCACTCCAGCAGGGGCAGCAGAGAGAATGGGGAAGTTTGTAAAAACGTTAATATCTGTGTCATTTGTCATCGACGGGAAAAATCCTCGGCACGCATGCGGCTGAGCGGAGCTCTGAGCGAGGTGGCCAAAAATGACGGCCGTAGGTGGCGGCGTTCTCTCGGAAATCGCAGCACAGATGGCCAAAACCGGTCAAGAACAGACTTTTAGTAATATAGATGACTTTATATATAACTATATATATAAATCTATATATATATAAATCTATATATATAAATCTATATATATAAATCTATATATATAAATCTATATATATAAATCTATATATGTGTGTGTGTGCGTGTGTGTGTGCGTGTGTGTGTGCGCGTGTGCGTGTGCGTGTGCGTGTGCGTGTGCGTGTGTGTGTGTGTGTGTGTGTGTGTGTGTGTGTGTGTGTGTGTGTGTGTGTGTGTGTGTGTGTGTGTGTGTGTGTGTGTGTGTGTGTGTGTGTGTGTGTGTGTGTGTGTGTGTGTGTGTGTGATATGTATACACACATACACACACAATTTCCCTCCTTGGATTAATAAAGTTATATCGTATAGTATCGTGTGTGTAGGAGGGAACTGCAGATGCTGGTTTGAACTGAAGATAGACACAAAAAGCTGGAGTAACTCAACAGGTCAGACAGAATATCTGGACAAAAGGAAAATAGGACGTTTTGGGTTGGGTCTGAAAAAGGTTCCTGCACACCTTTAGAATGTGGAATGTGAAAACAAGAACACCTAGAGGAAAACGCCTGTGATCAAAGGGAGGAGGAGCAAACCATACACCCATATTCAGTATCAATTCCGGGACTCTGGCGATTTTAAGCAGCAACTTTATGGCCAATGTTCTGCCCCATAATTTTGAACTGAATTAAAATATACAGTAGCTGTAAAGGGGGACATGGCATCACTTGGAGATAAAATCCAGAAAATGGATCGTTTCTTTTTGTTTTAGTAACCAAAGTTATCAACGTATAATTTTTTGTGAGTTGGAAAATAAAATATGGTGGCACATCTAGTGGACTTGCTGATTCACACGCCCGCGATATGTGTTCGATCCTGTCCTCGGGCACTTTCTGTGTTGAATTTGCACATTCTCCCTGAAAGCATGTAAGTTTCCTCCCACATCCCAAAGAAGCATTGGCGTTGTAGGTTAACTTGTCTCTAAAATTGCCCCTAATATGTCGGGAGTGGGTGAGGGATAACATAACATGTGAATGGGTAGACAAAAATGCTGGAGAAACTCAGCGGGTGAGGCAGCATCTATGGAACAAAAGAAATAGGCGACGTTTCGGGTCGAGCCCCTTCTTCAGATTGATGTGACGGTGCGCGCAGGTGGGAAGAAGAAAGGAAGAGGCGGAGACAGTGGGCTGAGGGAGAGCTGGGAAGCGGAGGAGAATGCAGGTACTACCTGAAATTGGAGAAGTCAATTTTCATACCACTGGGGTGTAAACTGCCCAAGCAAAATATGAGGTGCTGCTCCTCAAATTTACGATGGGCCTCACTCTGGACACGGCGGAGGCCCAGGACAGAAAGGTCGGATTTGTAATGGGAGGAGAAGTTGAAGTGCTGAGCCACTGGGAGATCAGGTTGGTTATTGCGAACTGAGTGTAGCCTGCCCTTACTCTCACCGAGGTTGATCACGCGCTGAATAATCTAACCAGAATTGTGTTTGGAAGTGGAAAGAAACAAAAGAAATTGCATTAATAATAAAAAGAGATAAGGTACTGTATTGTAATTTTGCTGCATGTCGTTGTGATATATATCGTGTCTTGATTGGTGAATATGTTTAGTTTGTGACTGTCATTTGGCAACCTAAAAAGCTGCTTAGGTTGCCCAGTTGGCAACAGGGAAAAAAAGGTAAGCGATAGGTTTGCTTTAGGTGCCAACTGTTCTACATCGGTGTGACCAAGCGTAGGCTTGGCGATCGCTTCGCCCAACACCTCCGCTCGGTTCGCACTAGCCAACCTGATCGCTCGGTGGCCCAGCACTTCAACCCCCCATCCCATTCCGAATCCAACCTTTCTGTCCTCGGCCTCCTCCATTGCCAGAGTGAGTCCCATCTCAAAGAGCAGCAAGTCATATTTAGCTTGGGCAGTTTACACCCAAGTGGTATGAGCATTGACTTCTCTAATTTCAGGTGGTCCTTGTATTCACTCTCCTTCCTCTCCCCATTTCAGCTCTAACACAGCTTTCTGTATCCGCCTCTTTTTTCTTGATGACAAATAGTAAGGGGCCCAGCACCGAACCCCGAGTCACACCACTAGTAACAGGCCTCCGGTCCGAGAAATAACCTTCCACCATCACCCTCTGAAGCCAATTGTCCATTCAGCTATCTTTCCTTGGATATCATATGTATCGACTGTGGAAAATTTACATTTTTATAGTGCAGATTTACAGGCCTGTTAACACAATATACATAGATACCACGCAATAAACAAAAATTCAATAAATTAATAACACCAATACTATTGCATAAAAGCCCTACAAGTACATCAAATGTTGAGAGGAGTAGATAGAGTGAATAGTGTAGATGGGGCATAGAAACATAGAAAATAGGTGCAATAGGAGGCCATTTGGCACTTCCAGCCAGCACCACCATTCATTGTGATCATGGCAGATCATCCACAATCAGTAATCAGCCTGCCTTCTCCCATATCTCATGATTCCGCTAACTCCACGAGCTCTGTCTAACTATTTTAAATGCATCCACTGAATTGGCCTCAACTGCCTTTCTGTGGCAGAGAATTCCACAAATTCACAACCTTCTGGGTGAAAAAGTTTTTCTCATCTCAGTATTAAACTGAGCATTATTCTTAGGCTGTGGCTGTTCTGGATTTCCCCCAAATTTTGGAACATTTTTCCTGCACCAGTCCTAAACTGACCAGTCCTTTTATAATTTTATGTGTTTCTATAAGATCCAGTATTTCCAATCAAGATCAAGATAATCTTTCCTCATATGACAGTCCCACCATCCCGGGGATTAACCTCGTGAACCTACGCTGCATGCTTCAATAGTTAGGATGTCTTTCCTCAAATTAAGAGACCAAAACTGCACACAATACTTCATATGTGGTCTCACCAGGACCCTGTATAACTGCAAAAGTACATCTTTACTCCTATACTAAAATCCTCTCGTTATGAGGGTCAACATGCCAGTAGCTTTCTTCATTGTCTGCTATACCTGCATGTTTACTTTCAGTGACTGGTGTACAAGGACACCCAGGTTGCACTTCCCTTTTCCTAATCTGCCTCCTTGTTCTTTCCGCCTGGATAACTTCACATTTATCCACATTATACTGCATCTGCCATGTATCTGCCCACTCACTCAAGCTGTCCAAGCTGTGTTAGTATCCTCTTTGCAGTTCGCATTGCCATCCAACTTGGAGTCATCTGCAAATTTGCTCGTGCTATATTTAATTCCATCATCTAAATCATTAATATATATTGTAAATAGTTGCGGACCCACCACCGAACTTTGTGGCATTCCACTCGCCACTGCCTGCCATTCTGACGGAGCCGTTTATTCCTACTCTTTGTCCTTGGTTCTTTGTTTCTTGATCCTCCAAAATATTCCAAATGGAATTTAAACTGGAACTTTGTTTCCTGTCAGCCAAACAATTATCTATCCATGTCAATACCTTACCTCCATTACCATGTGCTCTAATTTTGCGCACTGATCTCCCATGTCTAGGGAGGCTTTTAAAGGCTGTTTGAAAGTCCAGATACAGTACATCCACTGACTACCCTTCATCCATTTTACTTGTCACATCCTCGAAAAATTCCAAAAAATTAGTCAAGCAGGATTTCCCCTTCATAAATACATGCTGACTTGGACCAATACTTTTACTGCTATCCAAATACGTCGTTATTACTTATTTAATAATTGACTCCAGCCTCTAATTAATTCCCCGTCAGCCCTGCATATCCAGAACTAGTAACAATTGTGGCTATGATAGTAACAGCCATACCACCCACTCAGGGCAGCGTGGGGAGACTGTTCTCTGCACTGAAAATACATCAGATTTAAGGGCTGCAATGAAAGAGGGTTTGGCAGAAGCAATTATAACCATATAACCATATATAACAATTACAGCACGGAAACAGGCCATCTCGATCCTTCTAGTCCGTGCCGATCACGTATTCTCCCCTAGTCCCATATACCTGCGCTCAGACCATAACCCTCCATTCCTTTCCCGTCCATATAACTATCTAATTTATTTTAAAATGATAAAAACGAACCTGCCTCCACCAACTCCACTGGAAGCTCATTCCACACAGCCACCACTCTCTGAGTAAAGAAGTTCCCCCTCATGTTACCCCTAAACTTATGTCCCTTAATTCTCAAGTCATGTCTCCGTGTTTGAATCGTCCCTACTCTCAGTGGGAAAAGCTAATCCACGTCAACTCTGTCTATCCCTCACATCATTTTAAATACCTCTATCAAGTCCCCCCTTAACCTTCTGCGCTCCAAAGAATAAAGCCCTAACTTGTTCAACCTTTCTCTGTAACTTAGTTGCTGAAACCCAGGCAACATTCTAGTAAATCTCCTCTGTACTCTCTCTATTTTGTTGACATCCTTCCTATAATTGGGCGACCAAAATTGTACAGCATACTCCAGATTTGGGCTCACCAATGCATTGTACAATTTTAACATTACATCCCAGCTACTATACTCAATGCTCTGATTTATAAAGGCTATCATACCAAAAGCTTTCTTTACCACCCTATCTATATGAGATTCCACCTTCAAGGAACTATGCACGGTTATTCCCAGATCCCTCTGTTCAACTGTATTCTTCAATTCCCTACCATTTAACATGTACGTCCTATTTTGATTTGTCCTGCCAAGGTGTAGCACCTCACACATATCAGCATTAAACTCCATCTGCCATCTTTCAGCCCATTTTTCCAAATGGCCTAAATCACTCTGTAGACTTTGGAAATCCTCTTCATTATCCACAACATCCCCTATCTTGGTATCATCTGCATACTTACTAATCCAATTTACCACACCTTCATCCAGATAATTGATGTACATGACAAACAATAAAGGACCCAACACAGATCCCTGAGGCACCCCACTAGTCACCTGCCTCCAACCCGACAAACAGCCATCCACCATTACCCTCTGGCTTCTCCCATTCAGCCACTGTTGAATCCATCTTGCTATTCCTGCATTTATACCCAACAGTTGAACCTTCTTAACCAACCTTCCATGAGGAACCTTGTCAAAGGCCTTACTAAAGTCCATATAGACAACATCCACTGCTTTACCCTCGTCAATTTCCCGAGTAACCTCTTCAAAAAATCATTTCGCATCTCCTCAAAGTTAGTCTTTGTATCGGGTATAGCTTGGACCCAATGGCAGCACAGAATCAGACAGAATAGTTGGTAATGAACTTTATTACGATACTGTAACACAGAGTAGTAACACAGGAATGGGTACACTGTACTCACACAGAGGCTCAGGATTGAGCGAGGGTTCCGAAGAGGGGCAGGCAGGTTCGAATCCGTGTAGGCAGTCGGGAAATTGCTGGAGAGTCTTGCATGAAAGCTGAGAACAATCTAGCACTGTGTGAACGTAGATGAGAGTCTATATACCGGGTTAATTGTTGATCAGAGGCAACTGAGTGCAACAGGTGAGGAGAGGGGAGTGGCATGCAGGCAGGTGAGGAGAAGGAGGGACCGGTGGAAAAGTACTGGGAGGTGAAGTGGATGAGAATGAGGAGAGGGCAGACTGTGACAGACCCCCCCCCTCAAGGGACGGCTCCTGACGTCCCAAAACAAAAAAAATACAATAAAAAAAATAAACCCAGGAGGAGGGAGACCGGAGGAGGGCTAATATTCGTCCGCGGCATCCATGTCCGCATCCTCCTCCATAGCATCAGAGGCAAGCTCCGTCTCGTCGTCACTGGGCGCCTCAGACGGAAGAGGGGACAGAGTCTCAGGGGCGGCGACCCCTCTAGGAGTGGCGGACTTGGACGGCTGGTCGGGATGACGCCGGTGAAACTCCCTGATGAGGGAGGCGTCCAGGATGTTTCGAGCAGCAACCCAGGACCTCTCCTCTGGACCGTAACCCTCCCAATCGACCAGGTATTGGAGACCCCTCCCGCGACGGCGGGAGCGCAGGAGGCGGTGCACCGTAAAGGCGGGGCCTCCGTTGATGAGACGAGGAGGTGGAGGAGGAGGGACTGCGGGAACCAGGGAGCTCTCCCGGACTGGCTTTACTCTGGACACGTGAAACGTAGGATGGACCCGCATGGAACGAGGCAACTTGAGCCTCACAGCCGCTGGGTGGATGACCTTCTGGATCTCAAATGGACCGATGAACTTGAGTGCCAACTTCTTGGACTCCACCATCAAGGGAAGGTCCCGGGTCGACAGCCACACTTTCTGGCCCGCGAGGTAGGTGGGGGCCTGGGTGCGGTGACGGTTGGCAGCCGTGGCGTAACGGTCCACGGAGCGGAGAAGAGCCGCCCTGGCTTGTGTCCACGTCCTGCGGCAGCGACGAATGAAGGCCTGGACGGACGGGCAGGAAACCTCTTTCTCCAGCGCCGGGAACAGTGGAGGCTGGAACCCGTAGGCACACTGGAAAGGGGAGAGCCCAGCTTGTCAGGGTGTTGTGGGCGTACTCCACCCACAACAACTGCTGGGACCAGGAGGAGGGATGATTGGACACCATACACCGCAGCGCCGTCTCCATCTCCTGATTCTTCTTTTCAGTTTGGCCGTGGGACTGGGGATGAAATCCGGACGTCAGGCTCACGGTGGCCCCCACAAGCGCGCAGAACTCCCTCCGGACCACAGAGGTAAACTGGGGTCCCCGGTCGGAGACCACATCGACGGGGAGACCATGGAGCCTGAAGACGTGGAGTAACATGAACACGGCAGTTTCCTTGGCTGACGGAAGCTTGGGCAGGGGCACGAAGTGAGCCATCTTGCTAAATCTATCGACCACGGTCAGGATGGTGGTGTGACCACTGGATGGGGGCAGGCCGGTAACGAAGTCCAGGGAGATGTGGGACCATGGTCGATGGGGTACAGGCAGTGGAATTTCCCCTTTAAATGTCCTCCATTTCTCTTCTACATCCTTCCCATAAAACAAACTGTCCCAATTTACTCCTTTTAAATCCTTTCGCATCTCCTCAAAGTTAGCCTTTCTCCAATCAAAAATCTCAACCCTAGGTCCAGTTCTGACCCTCTCCATAATTATATTGAAACTAATGTTATTGTAATCACTGGTCCCGAACTGTTCCCCAACGCATACCTCTGCCACCTGACCCGTCTCATTTCCTAACAGGAGGTCCAGCACCGCCCGTTCTCTAGTATGTACTTCTAGGTATTGCTGCAAAAAACTATCCTGCACACATTTTACAAACTCCAACCCATCCAGCCCATTTACAGAATGTGTGTCCCAGTCTATGTGTGGGAAATTGAAATCTCCCACAATCACTACCTTGTGCTTACTACTAATATCTGCAATCTCTTTACATATTTGCTCTTCCAATTCTCGCTCCCCATTTGGCGGTCTATAATACACCCCTATAAGTGTTGCTACCCCTTTACCATTTCTCAGTTCCACCCAAATAGCCTCCCTAGACGAGCCCTCTAATCTATCCTGCCAAAGCACTGCTGCAATATATTCCCTGATAAGCAATGCAACACCTCCACCTCTTGCCCCTCTAATTCTATCACACCTGAAGCAACGAAATCCTGGAATATTTAGTTTCCAATCACAGCCCTCCTGCAATCATGTTTCACTGATCGCCACAACATCATACTTCCAGGTGTCAATCCAGGCTTTAAGTTCATCCACCTTTTTACAATGCTCCTAGCATTAAAATATACACATTTAAGAAACCCACTGTGAGGGATAAGATGATTAAACCACCACCATTGTGAGGGGCCGAATGGTTGTAGTCACCGACCTTGTGATGGGCCGAGTAACTGGAAACACCAACCTTGTGATTCGAACAAACAGTCAGACCTTCAGAGCTGTTGATAACATTGTAGCATAACAAGATGAGGTAAGGAATGTAGCTGACAACGCAGAAGCTATTCTTTAGGTCAAAGGCAATTAATTAGGTTAGGGCACAGATAGTGCGCATGCTTAATCAGTTAAATGAATATTAACTTTACGCCCCTCATGACAAAGAACCTAATTTAAATGTACATGCGATGTATGATGTGGGAGGAGAGGGAATGATTGATGACGCACGGAGGAGAGGGTTGGAAGATTGTGAACCTCGGTACCCTGATTGGAAGGGGTCAGAAGGTGAGGCGTCCGATCAATAAAGACTGTATACTGAATTGTATAAAAATAGACGTTTTTCCTTTGCTCGGGGTGTCTCAACTTGGAGAGGCACCCGATTCTGCAGACTCGCAAATAACGCATTTCTTGTTTCCACGATTTAGTCTCTGAGTAGTGATTGTGAGCACAAACAATATATCTCACAAGTTGGGAGCTCGTCCGCGATCGCCACTCCGGCCGCTTGACGGAGGCACGAAAGGAAGGGAAGGTGCACCCTGCTGATTTCAGCAGTCTTTGATCTCCTTGCTTGCCGTCAGCGGTTTGAGCGAGTGATATTCGGACAAGAGACTCTGGAAACAAGAGGGAATCCGGTGAAAGGGATCAATCAATCGAGCAATTTCTGTGCACAGGACTCGGGTAAGAATATTGACTATTAAGTATTACTCGGGCGATTGGGTTCTGTTGGACGGGAAAAGGTCTGACAGGGATGGGTAACCGGAACGGGCAAAGTAAGGGCCCGGGGGAAAAAGGCTCAAACTGGTGAAGAGCCGCACATTCCGCCTGATAGTCCATTGGGGCGGATGTTGCACGGATGGGGTAAGGGGGGGGGGGGGGGGGGGTGAGGTGTGCGTCTGGCTTATTGAGACATCCGAAGAGTTGTCGGATTGAGAAATAAGTGGCGTTGGAACCCAACCCAAAGAAACCCCGTGGTCAGGGCATCTGCTCCTCCCGTGAGGGGGGGCGAGAACCAGGGACCCCAAACTTTAAAAGAAGAGAAAGAGGAAGGGGTGAATGGAGGGACCAAGGTTGGGTTCCCCCGGGAAATAAAGAACAAGGATCAGGGGGATGGCGCACCGGGCCATCCCGGTGTTATCATTGTCACAAAGAAGGACACTTTAAAAGAGAATGTCTAAAGATAAGGCATGAAGTACAATCGTACACACTGATGGAGGAATAGGGGAGTCAGGGGTTCCCCTCCTTGGGGTGTGTAGGACGTACACGGGATCCCTTGGTAAACTTAAAATTAGGTTCCCAAGGAGAAGACACGGTATTTATGGTAGACTCAGGGGCGGAAAGATCAAGTGTAACCAGGATACCGGAGGGAATGGGATTAGGGGAAAAGCAAGTCAAAATCTCTGGAGTAGGGGGAAAGGTAATGAAAGCTCCCGAGATAGAAGGAGTAATGGTAAGATATGAAAATCGAGAGGCCATGGAAGACTTAATCCTGGTGCCCCAGGCAGGAATAAATCTGATGGGAAGGGACTTACAAGTTCAATTAGAAATGGGCACAGCTCCCGTAGGTGGACAGATTATAGTACAACTATATAAATTGACGACCGAAGATGAAGAAAGAATAGTCTCACAGGTGTGGGCAAGAGAGGGAAATAGGGGAGGGCTAAGAATACCACCTCTGAGGATAGCCTTGCGAGAAGGAAGTGAAGTGGTACTAGTAAGACAGTATCCGATTTCAATGGAAGGAAGGTAAGGGCTACAGCCAATTATAGAAAACTTACTGAAGGATGGAGTATTGGAGAGTTGTATGTCCCCCTACAACACGCCAATACTCCCTGTAAGAAAGACTGACGGAACGTTCCGACTGGTCCAGGACCTAAGAGAATTGAATAGGGTAGTTAGGGCTCGACACCCGGTAGTCCCAAATCCTTATACCATAATGGGACGTATACCCCCTAACCATAGGTGGTTCAGTGTGGTAGATCTGAAAGACGCCTTTTGGAGCTGCTCCCTGGCTGAGGAAAGTAGAGACCTCTTTGCATTCGAGTGGGAAAACCCAGACACACTGAGGAAGCAACAGTATCGATGGACTGTGCTCCCTCAGGGATTTACTGAATCCCCGAACCTGTTCGGGCAAATATTAGAACAAGTATTAGAGGATGTTCCCAGGACCAATGGGACACAATTATTGCAGTACGTAGATGATTTGTTACTCTCAGGCGGAGAAGAAGAGACAGTAAGGGATGCAACCATAACCCTCTTAAACTTTTTAGGGGAAAAGGGATTGAGAGTGTCTAAAAATAACCTACAATTTGTAGAACAGGAGGTTAAATATCTAGGACACCTGATTAGTGACGGGAAAAGGAGAATAAACTCCGAAAGAATAGCTGGGATCACCGGGCTGCCGATGCCAAGGAACAAAAAGGAAATCAGGAAGTTTCTCGGGTTAATTGGATACTGTAGATTATGGATAGACAATTACACCCGACAACTCAAGTTCTTGTACTGAAATTGTGTGAGGAGACTGATAAAGTACAATGGGATTCTGAGGACGAACAGAGATTTGGAGAAATAAAGAATAGCCTGATCACCGCACCGGTACTGACCCTCCCGTCCATTGATCAACCATTCCATCTCTTTGTTAATGCGGAGAATGGAATTGCGTTGGGGGTACTGACACAAAAGAGAGGAGGGAAGCGACAGCCAGTCGCATTCCTTTCTAAACTCTTGGATCCGGTATCACGAGGGTGGCCTGTATGTATTCAAGCGGTCGCAGCAACAGCAATATTAGTGGAAGAAAGTAGAAAATTGACATTTGGAGGTGACCTGGTAGTATCCACTCCCCACACGGTCCGGACAATACTAACTCAGAAGTCCAACCGGTGGTTGACTGACTCCAGGATCCTAAAGTACGAAGTGATACTTATGGAAAAAGACGATTTGACCATTCTGACCGATAAGAATTTAAACCCTTCCCAGTTTTTATACTCGGCGGACGACGAGCAAGAAGGGCAGAGACCAGAACACTACTGTAGCGAAGTTATAGAACTACAGACCAAGAGCAGGGAGGATTTGGAGGAGCAGCCTCTGGTAGAGGGAGAAAGGTGGTGTATAGACGGTTCTTCCCGCTGTATAAATGGAAAAATATATAGTGGGTATGCCATAATAGAAGGAGAAGGATTTGAAGGAGTGGAGGCGGGCAGGTTGCCAGGTAGTTGGTCGGCTCAGTCATGTGAATTGTATGCCTTAATACGGGCGTTAGAATTGTTGGAGGGGAAGGAAGGAACGGTGTACACCGACTAGTAGTGCACACGTTTGGGAGAATATGGAAAGTGCACACGTTTGGGAGAATATGGAAAGAAAGGGGGATGATTACAGCAAAAGGAAAGGAGTTTGCACATGAACAATTAATTGAGAAGGTGCTGGAAGCATTACATTTGCCAGAAAGGATAGCGGTGGTCCATGTGGCGGGTCACCAAAAGGGAAACTCATTAGAAGCAAGGGGAAATGAAGCGGCAGACGGAGCCGCCAAAAAGGCAGCGACAGAAGGAACAGTGAGGATGTTGTCTTTAATACCATTAAGGGAAGGAGTAGGAAATATACCTGTATTCTCACAGGAGGAGGAGGACAAAATGAACGAGTTAGGGGCTTGGCGTTCCACTGACGGGAGGTGGTGGACGCCGGATGGGAAACAAATGTTAACCAAAGGATTAACTCGGGATTTGATGACACAACTGCACTCCCAGTCACATTGGGGAGCGCAGGCCCTGTGTGACACACTACTACGGACCTACGCTTGCCGCGGTATCTATACTTTGGCTAAGTAGACAGTCTCCGGTTGTGTGTTATGTCAGAGGGTTAACAAGAAGTTAATGAGAGCTGTCCCTGGTGGAGGACAACAATTGGCTATAAGACCCTTCCAGAGAATACAGGCAGATTTTACAGAACTTCCAAGAATACAAAGGTGGAAGTACCTCCTAGTACTTGTAGACCATTTCACCAGGTGGGTGGAAGCATTTCCCACGATAAATGCCACCGCTCAGGCAGTAACCCGGATATTATTAGAACAAATCATTCCCCGATACGGGGTCATCGAATCCATAGATTCCGACCGAGGAACACATTTTGCCTCTAAGGTTCACCTGTTGGTTTGCAGTACCTTGGGAATAAATTGGAAATTGCATACACCCTGGCACCCCCAGAGTTCTGGGCGAGTGGAAAGGATGAATGCAACCCTTAAAACACAGATAACTAAGTTAATGGAGGAAACCAGACTACCCTGGACTAAGTGTTTACCAATTGCATTATTAAGAATACGAACGGCACCCCGTAAAGATATTGCGGTGTCTCCCTACGAAATATTGTTTGGGCTGCCCTATCTTGGAAAGGTAGAGGGCACGCCGACCTTCGAACTATTTATTGGCAGTGTCTCGTTCCCTGGCAGAATTAAAAATAAAAGGACTGTTGGCACAAAGTCCACCACTCGAGTTTCCAATACACGCTATAAAGGCCGGTGACTGGGTACTGATTAAAAGTTGGAAGGAGGAGAAACTGCAGCCCCGGTGGACTGGCCCATACCTGGCATTGCTGACAACGGAGACAGCAGTACGAACAAAAGAAAAAGGGTGGACACATGCGACCCGGGTTAAAGGACCTGTTGACCCGCCGTCAGTTCCTGAGAAAGACGATCAGTGGACGGTAAAACCAGGGAATAAGCCCCTGGCATTAACTTTCAGTAAGAAATAAGTGTATGAAACTAACAGCATGAAAGGAGCAGTTGTAGTATTACTAACTATGTATGTAACCATTATAAGAAGTGTTAATAACTGTGATAAGTGCTACCATCCTATCAGATATGGAGGGCGAACAACCAGAGCATTTACCTATCATTCCCATGTAAGTGATGTTTGCTACGACCTAAGGACTAGAGCTGTTTGTCAGGACGAGGGGAGGGGGTATTATGTAGTAGAAAATAAGGGAGATGTAGGAAGTGTTGGGCACATTACCTGCCCAAAAGGGGAGAAATGGGTCTGCATGACCAAGAGAGGACAGTTAGGCATCCCTTCCCGAGCCAGGGAGGAAACATTATACAGAATTAAGGAGGTAGTGATAGGGAAGTTAGCAGAAGCAGTAGTCAACAAACCTCCCCCACCTTCCCAGCCTCAACTGCACCAGTCTATGTATGATGAAATAAAGCAGCAGATTGAGATCCCCGAAGTGGGGAGAAACCTGTTTGTGGACTTGGCCCTCCGGATAGCCATAACCCTGAATGTGACTAACTGTTGGGTTTGTGGAGGACCGCTGATGAGCTCAAGCTGGCCATGGAGAGGATCTATCATTGAGGTATGGAACCTGATAAAGTGGAATTTGACGGTGGGAAGAGATCGAAGTCCCCAGGAATGGGTCCTGACACACACCCCAGTTGGAACTGAGTGTATCGCCAGGCCCTGGTCAAAGGATGCCATCCTAGTAGGCAGCAGCCCCTGCCAGCGCATCATCACCCAGTGGCCAAATCAATCCCGAGTGTGGTGGCCAGAGGAACCTCAATGGTATCCCACTGTAAAGGATGAAGGACACTGTACTATCTGGATGAAGACTGATGGAAGCGAATCGACTGTGTTATGGAATTGCACCGGGAACAACCCTTACCAGGGAATCCCAGTGTTGCAGGACGTATGGGACAATGTTACCTCTAGTGGCGGCCCCTGAAGGACTGCTATGGATATGCGGACACAAGGCATACTCGGTATTGCCAGAAAAATGGAGTGGGACTTGTTTAATTGGACTGGTACAACCAGGGTTTTTTCTGTTGACCACTGAGGAGGGGCGGTCGCTAGGAACACCCATCTTTGACGATCTACCCCGAACGAAGAGAGGAATGAACATCGGAAAATGGGAAAATGATGAGTGGCCACCTGCAAGAATCATCTCATATTATGGACCAGCCACTTGGGCACAGGACGGATCCTGGGGCTACCGGACCCCAGTGTATATGTTAAATCGGATCATAAGACTACAGGCAGTGCTGGAAGTAATTACTAACCAGACTGCATCTGCACTAGAGATGTTGGCGAAGCAGCAGACACAGATGAGAACAGCGATATACCAAAACCGTTTGGCCTTAGACTACTTACTAGCCGAAGAGGGAGGAGTATGCGGAAAATTCAACCTCTCTAATTGCTGCCTAAACATTGATGACAACGGGCAAGCAGTAATGGGTATATCAGAAGGAATCAGAAAAATAGCACATGTCCCGGTACAGAGATGGAACACAATCATGGGAGCAGGATGGTGGGATTACATTTTAGGAGGAGCCTGGTGGAAAGCGGTGGGACTGGTGATTTTATGGGCATTAGCTGCATTGATCATTATCCCCTGTTGTTTACCATGTCTCACGGTTCTTATAACTGGAAGTATAAGCCAAATGCATGCAGTTGTAGTCCCCATTGGAGAGAAAGGGGGCGTCCAGAAGATAATGATAATGAGGCCGAGAGAGGACCCAGAGGAAAGAGAGATAAAAAGAATGTTATTAGCTTTGGAACAGCAGGAAGTCTAGGAATGGGGTTTAATACAGGATGCGTAGCAAAAGTAAAAGGGAGGAGTGTGAGGGATAAGATGATTAAACCACCACCATTGTGAGGGGCCGAATGGTTGTAGTCACCGACCTTGTGATGGGCCGAGTAACTGGAAACACCATCCTTGTGATTCGAACAAACAGTCAGACCTTCAGAGCTGTTGATAACATTGTAGCATAACAAGATGAGGTAAGGAATGTAGCTGACAACGCAGAAGCTATTCTTTAGGTCAAAGGCAATTAATTAGGTTAGGGCACAGATACTGCGCATGCTTAATCAGTTAAATGAATATTAACTTTACGCCCCTCATGACAAAGAACCTAATTTAAATGTACATGCGATGTATGATGTGGGAGGAGAGGGAATGATTGATGACGCACGGAGGAGAGGGTTGGAAGATTGTGAACCTCGGTACCCTGATTGGAAGGGGTCAGAAGGGAAGGCGTCCGATCAATAAAGACTGTATACTGAATTGTATAAAAATAGACGTTTTTCCTTTGCTCGGGGTGTCTCAACTTGGAGAGGCACCCGATTCTGCAGACTCGCAAATAAAGCATTTCTTGTTTCCACGATTTAGTCTCTGAGTAGTGATTGTGAGCACAAACAATATATCTCACACCACCCTCTCTTATTCTCTGTTTATTGTCTTTTTCTTCTCTCTCCCCTACATTTTGGGTCAGAGTGCTACCATTCTCTGCCTCCTGCCTCACACACTGACTGCTAGCTTTCCCAATTTGTGTCCCTCCCCCCAACCATACTAGTTTAAAGTCTCCCCAGTAGCCTTTGCAAATCTCCCCGCCAGGATATTGGTCCCCCTCGAGTTCAAGTGCAACCCATCCTTTCTGTACAGGTCGCACCTTCACCAAAAGAGGTCCCAATGATCCAGAAACTTGAATCCATACCCACTGCACCAATCCCTCATCCACTAATTTATCCTCCACCTCGCTCCATTCCTACTCTTATTGTCGCGTGGCACAGGCAGTAATCCTGAGATTGTTACCTTTGCAGTCCTTCTCCTTAACTCTCAACCTAACTCCCTAAATTCTTCTTTCAGGACCTCTTCTCTTTTTTTACCTATGTCGTTGGTACCTATATGTACGACAACCTCAGGCTCCTCTCCCTCCCATTTCAGGATTTCTTGGACACGTTCAGACACATCCCCGACCCTGGCACCAGGGAGGCAAACTACCATCCGTGTCTCCTGTCTGCGTCCACAGAAACGCCTATCCGACCCCCTGAGTATAGTCCCTATTACAATTGCCCTCCTCTTCTTTTCCTAACCCTTCTGAGCAACAGGAACGGTCTTTGTGCCAGAGGCCCGGCCGCTGTCGCTGCCCACAGGTAGGCTGTCTCCCCCACCATTACTCAAACATGAGTACTTATTTTCAAGGTGTACAGCCACCTGTCCCTCACCAGTCCCTTCCTCTGCCATTGCCCTTCCTAGCTGTGACCCAGTTTTCTATCTCCCGTGGTCTTGGAGTGACCACCTCCCTGTAACACCTTTCTATGACCGCCTCGCTCTCCCTGAGCAGACAGAGGTCATCGAGTGGCTGCTCCAGGTTCCTAACACGGTCCCTTAGGAGCCCCATCTCGACGCACCTGGCGCAGATGTGGACGTCTGGAGGGCACTCAGACTCCATGACCTCCCACATCTGACATCCAGAACAGTAAACTGCCCTGGCCTTCATTCTCCCCCTTGTCCAAATACAATAAAGCCTTACCCGGGATACAAGCCAATCAGCTGCTTCCTCTAGTCCGTTCGACCAATCAGAGGCTTCCACCAGACTCCTTCTCTGGAAGAGAGATGGAACGTTGCAGTTTTGGGTAACTCCTCCTCGCACCAACGGCTCCCCGGGCCTCAGTAGAAGCAAGCCCCGCGCGGTTTTTATACTTACAGCTCCAGGTAACTCATCCTCGCTCCAACGGCTCCCCGAGCCTCAGTAGAAGCAAGCCCCGCGCGGTTTTTATACTCACAGCTCCAGGTAACCCCTCCTCGCTCCAACGGCTCCCCGAGCCTCAGTAGAAGCAAGCCCCGCGCGGTTTTTATACTCGCAGCTCCAGGTAACCCCTCCTCGCTCCAACGGCTCCCCGAGCCTTTGTAGAAGCAAGCCCCGCGCTGTTTTATACTCACAGCTCCAGGTAACCCCTCCTCGCTCCAAAGGCTCCCCGAGCCTCTGTAGAAGCAAGCCCCACGCTGTTTTTATACTCACAGCTCCAGGTAACCCCTCCTCGCACCAACGGCTCCCCGGGCCTCTGTAGAAGCAAGCCCCGCGCTGTTTTATACTCACAGCTCCAGGTAACCCTTCCTCGCTCCAACGGCTCCCCGAGCCTCTGTAGAAGCAAGCCCCGCGCTTTTTTTATACTCACAGCTCCAGGTAACCCCTCCTCGCACCAACGATTCCCCGGGCCTCTGTAGAAGCAAGCCCCGCGCTGTTTTTTTACTCACAGCTCCAGGTAACCCCTCCTCGCACCAACGATTCCCCGGGCCTCTGTAGAAGCAAGCCCCGCGCTGTTTTTATACTCACAGCTCCAGGTAACCCCTCCTCGCACCAACGGCTCCCCGGGCTTCTGTAGAAGCAAGCCCCGCGCTGTTTTTATACTCACAGCTCCAGGTAACCCCTCCTCGCACCAACGGCTCCCCGGGCCTCTGTAGAAGCAGTTCCTAAGGAACAATTCTGTTATTAGTAAATTTCAGGTATGTACAGTTGTAGACAACTTAATTACCAATGCATTTACTTTAATTTCTCTTGCACGAGAATTTATTTGGTCATAATTTAGCCTTTTAGCTCATATCTGTCGTATTGGTTTAATACATTTTGGAGTAATGCTTTTATAATTTTAATTAATTCAATGTAAATTTAATTTTGTCAGTCCTTTCTGTAATCAATTTTTATTTTAGCTGAATGAATTATGTTTTTTTTTCAAGAATAAACAATAAAAAAAGCCACAATAGCATAGCTACAACCACTAGACTCAAAGCTTTAAGCGCATAGGTTTAAAAGGCAGCTTGATGATTCATGTGGTTCTTATGAAATGCCATCTTGTATAATGTCATCATAGCAGATTTACAATTATTATACCTAGGGGTCAGGGTCGGAGTCAGAGTAGGATACACAAGAAATCAAGGAGTCGGGTGTTTTGTGTTACGACTCCACAGCCCTGCTCTGGTAATGCTGCAGAATGTATGCAGGATGACGTAATTTGTGCCGACATGCACTTTCAAGAGAGAGCTAGATAGCAGAGTCAGGGGATATAGGGGATAATGCATGGACGGAGTACTGAATGGGGATGATCAGCCATGATCACATTGAATGGCGGTGCTGGCTCAAAGGGCCGAATGGTCTACTCCTGCACGTATTGTCTATTGTCATGCACTACCACATCACCTTCACGATGCTTACCTTCGCACTCTGCAATCGGTCCGTGACATCCTGGATCCTGGCACCATGGAGGCAACAAACCATGCTTGAATCGCGCCTGTTGCCACAGAAACCCGTCTGAACCTCTCTCGATGGAGTCCCCGACTACCACGGCTCTGTCTGCCCGAAGGGCCTGTTTCCGCGCAGTATCTCTAAGATCTAAAAAATAACCGCTGACTTGGCCTCCACCGCCATCTGCAGCAATGAATTCCACAGAGTCACCACCCTCCGGCGAAATAAATTCCTCCTCGTTTCCTTTCTAAAGGCGTGGGTGGGAAAGGCAGGCGCGGGCATTTGGGACTATATTCGATAGCCATGGCTGTGTGTTTCTGTGCTGTGGGACTGATGGGGCTCAACAGGGTGGTAGTTTGATGATTCAGCTTGTAGCAACCCAGGAGAACTGTGTTCCAGATGCTTCATTAGTTTGTTGTTCTGCACATTAACCGGGAGGCGATAAAATCACCCGTTTACATGCAGCCGCCAGAACAAACAGTGTACATTTACAACAGTTTACGGTGATGACAAATGAAATATCCAGTGCAGAAAAGTGAAAGATTGTGTTGCTGAAAGCCGGGGGGTAGCACAGATAAGAGGGGCCGGATGGACTGTCTCCCAGCAGGGCGTCCACCGACACGGTGCTTGTGGAGTTTGCACGCCAGAGTGAGAAACTCTTCAAGACCCTAGGACCAAATTACTCCTGCCGACCATCTTTAAGAAATGCACGGGTTTATTCCAAGCAACATGAAGAGCCATCTTCAACCTACAAATACATCCAGTCAACCAAAAACCAGGCAATCGGGGCTTTTCAAATACAACATCATCCAAACAAATAAAGACTGCTATAGAGAGGTTGCACGACAGTCGAGGTCACGACCAGTGACCCTTACTGTTGCCACGTGACGCCGTCTGGATTACACGCGGTGAACGTCAGGTAACATCGCTACAAAGGCTGCCAGTACAGCCGGCCTGTCTTCGTTCCCAGCATCCGGACTCCATGCTGACTAGTTCACTCGCGGATCCAGGGTCATCTCTCCCCGCGGCCCGAGGGGGGGGGGGGGGGGGGGGGGTTGGTGGGTCGGGGTTCGGGGGTGTGTTGCTGGGGCGGTCGGGGGTGGGTCTGTGGGGGCTCAGGGGGCGGGTCGTGGTCGTGGGGCGGGGCGTTTGGTTCGGTGGGGTGGGGTGTTCTGAGGGGGGGGGGGGGGTTGTGGTGCCGGTGCAGTGACTCTAGGGTGGGTGGAGGGACCAGACTGTCCCCAACTCTGCTGTAGCTGACGGGGACGTTATCCGGTTTTCGACCCCGTGTGTCCG
This sequence comes from Amblyraja radiata, assembly GCF_010909765.2. Taxonomy (NCBI): domain Eukaryota; kingdom Metazoa; phylum Chordata; class Chondrichthyes; order Rajiformes; family Rajidae; genus Amblyraja; species Amblyraja radiata. The sequence goes on along the minus strand of NC_045985.1, from coordinate 27,069,032 downwards.
CTGTCCAGAGTCGCGGCCCCGCTCCATTCGTCGCAGTATGTGGCCGCTGCCGACCCACGGCCCATGACAGTGCGGCCGCACAGGAGTAGGGTGGGGCGGAGGGCGACCGTGGCCGGACATCGCTGGCATCGGGGTGGATCGTGGGGGCTGAGGGATGTACTTCTTCAGCCACGTACACCTTGGTGCTCAGGTTCAGAGCAAAGATAAGAGAGCATTTGGTTCAGAGCGCTCAATCACCCTTGACAATTATTTACAGCACAAAAATTGACCATTTTGGCGGTTTTTAATAGGTGAGAAAATACGTGTTTTGTGTGTTAAATGTATTCCGGAGGCTGCCTTGCCCTTCAGAAGGATTGAGCTGCTCTATGCGTCACGCCCTTTGGCCCGATGACCATGCGTGCAACACCCCTATCGGTATTTACTGTACCCAAAGACAATTCGAGAATGGAATCATCTCCACCATGACATTCGCACAGCACCCAATACACAACATCCAGACCTTCAAGACCGAGCTGGAAGACGCTCACTTCTAATGCCCATTTTAATATTTAATTGCAGCTTTGCACATGACGTATGCAACAACCAGTGACAGTGATTATACATCAAGATACAGTTACTGAAGCATCCAGTAAATTGGTCTCCTCTGTCTACTGAGGCAGATAATTCCACAGATTCACATGTCACAGTCTGCCCTCTTCTCATTCTCATCCACTTCACCTCCCAGTACTTTTCCACCGGTCCCTCCTTCTCCTCACCTGCCTGCCTGCCACTCCCCTCTCATTAGCCCAACTCTCCTCACCTGTTGCACTCAGTTGCCTCTGATCACCAATTAACCCGGTATATCGATCTCCTCACCGTTCACACAATGCCAGATTGTTCTCATCATCCATGCAAGACTCTCAAGCAATTTCCCGTCTGCCTACACGGCTTCGAACCTGCCTGCCCCTCTCCGGAACCCTTGCTCAATCCTGAGCCTATGTGTGAGTACGGCGTACCCATTCCTGTGTTACTACTCTGTGTTACAGTATCGTAATAAAGTCCATTACCAACTATACCTGCCTGATTCTGTGCTGCTATTGGGTCCAAGCTATACCCGTTGCAGTACAATCTGGCCAACAATGGACTCAGCGCTCACAACGTCTTCGTCAAACCGCTTCGAGAGGATTGAGCACACGCTCCTGCAGCACGAAGCTATGCTCACTGCCTCCAACTCCGAGGTTCGACAGGCTGTGTCAAACCAAGAGCAAGCATTGGTTGCACTAGACACCCAGGTCCAACAGCTGACGACCACCCTCGCCCAGGCTACAGCCCATGCTTGGCCTCCGGCTCCGACAGCACCAGCTCCCATTCCGCCAGGAACATCACCTGAGCCCCGGGTGGGAACCCCGGAGCGCTACGCTGGAGACCCGGAGGGCTGCAACCCGTTCATCACGAACTGTTCCATTCTCTTCGCCCTACAGCCCTACACCTTCGCCCAGGAAGCGGCGAGAGTGGCGTTTACCATTAATCACCTGACTGGCAGAGCTCGGCTGTGGGGAACGGCTGAATGGGAGCGACGCACGCCGGCTTGCTCCTCTTTCCAGGCCTTCGCCGCGGAGCTTCGCAAGATGTTCGGTGAGGTGTCGATGATTCCGGACGCTGCGGGAAGTCTGCTGGGGTTGAGCCAGGGGAACCAGAACGTCGCTGACTTCGCCATCGACTTTCGCACCAGGGCCCGTCAGAGTGATTGGAACGCCCCGGCCCAGTGTGACGCTTTCTTGCTGGGCTTGAATGACTATATCAAGGATGAGTTGGTGTCCCACGACCTTCCTTCTTCCCTGGGTGGCTTATCGAGCTAACGACCCGTCTGGACCGACGCATCCTGGCGAGACGTCGGGAGAGGCGATAGGGCCTGGCGGGTCATTACATCTCCAAGTGTCCAGTAAAAGCCCAGACTCACCAGTAGCGGAGGAATTACTGGTGAGTCGAACCTCTGAACTTTCCTCTGCCGAAACCCCTCTTTGACATGCCCGTCTGCTGTTGTCTGATGGTTCTCACACCCTCGCCACCTTCATAGACTCTGGTTGTGACATTAATCTTATGGACAAGGAACTAGCCCGCCAGCTAGGCATCAGTTGTGTTCCCCTGCCTGAACCTGTTCCCGCCAACGCCCTCGACGGCCATCTCCTGAGGACTGTTTCTCACCAGACGGTCCCAGTGCGCATGCTCCTGTCTGGTAATCACCATGAGACCATCCAGTTCCACATCCTGCAGTCTCCCCGTCTTCCCCTCATCCTGGGTTACCTCTGGCTTCGGCGACACAACCACAACATCGACTGGAGGACGGGGGTCATCTTGGGTTGGAGCCCTTCCTGCCACCAAGTGTGCCTGAAGCAAGCCTCAGCTCCTCAATCGGCCACCTGCTGCAGTACTGCTCCAGATCTGACGGGGGTCCCAGCCGAGTGCCATGACTTTGGGGAGGTTTTCAGCAAGTCTATGGCCACCTCCCTTCCTCCTCATCGGCCCTATGACTGCGCCATAGACCTCCTGCCTGGTTCCGCTCCTCCTGGGGGTCGCCTTTACTCCCTGTCCGCCCCTGAGAGAGGCGCCATGGAGAAATACATAAACGACTCCTTGGCTCCTGGTCTCATCCGTCCCTCCTCGTCTCCTGCTGGGGCTGGGTTCTTCTTCGTGGAGAAGAAGGACAAATCTCTGCGTCCCTGCATAGATTACCGGGGACTCAACGGCATCACGGTGAAGAATCGCTACCCTCTCCCACTCATCTCCTCTGCTTTCGAGCTCCTGGAGGGGGCCACCATATTTTGTGTTGGATCTACGCAACGCCTACCACTTGGTCCGCATCAAAGAGGGAGATGAGTGGAAGACCGCCTTCAACACTCTCACGGGACATTATGAATACCCGGTGATGCCCTTTGGCCTCACCAACGCCCCGGCCATCTTCCACGCTTTGGTCAATGACGTTCTCAGAGACATGTTGAACAAGTACGTGTTCATCTATCTTGATGACATCCTCATCTTTTCACGGACCAAGGAGGAACACGTACACCACGTCCAGGCAGCTCTACATCGGCTGCTGGAGAACTCGCTCTTCGTCAAAGCTGAGAAGTGCGAGTTTCACTCCCCGTCCGTCTCCTTCCTAGGATACATCGTTGGCCAAGGGAACATCAAGATGGACCCCGCCAAGGTCTCTGCTGTCACCACCTGGCCTGTTCCTGACTCCCGCAAGCAGCTCCAAAGGTTCCTGGGGTTCGCCAATTTTTACCGACGGTTCATCCGTGGCTACAGTACTGTGGCCGCACCCCTCACGGCACTCACCTCCTCCAAGGTTCCGTTCCGGTGGTCTGCCGCGGCCGACGAAGCTTTTCAGACACTCAAGACACGGTTTACATCGGCCCCCATCCTCCAAGGTCCGGACTCAGAGAGACAGTTCGTGGTGGAGGTGGACGCCTCCGACATGGGGGTGGGAGCTGTTGTGTCCCAGCGGGCTGCCGGGGACCAAAGGCTCCATCCATGCGCCTTCTTCTCCCGACGCCTGACCCCTGCTGAGAGTAATTATGACATTGGCAACCTAGAACTGTTGGCGGTTAAGTTGGCGTTGGAGGAATGGCGTCACTGGCTGTAGGGAACCGAGCAGCCTTTCTTGGTTTGGACTGACCACAAGAACCTTGAATACCTCCAGTCAGCCAAGAGGCTCAACTCTCGTCAGGCCCGCTGGTCTCTCTTCCTCACCCGCTTCTACTTCTCCCTCTCCTACCGACCTGGGTCCCGCAACGTGAAGCCAGATGCCCTCTCTCGACAGTTCTTGGCGAAGGAGGAGCCTGCCTCTGGCCCCAAGACCATCCTCCCGTCCTTGCACAGGGTTGCCTCCCGCACCTGGGAAGTGGAGGAGAAGGTCAAGGCGGCCTTGGAGAACCAGCCGGGACCCAGCGCATGCCCTCCTGATCGCCTGTTTGTGGTTTCTGCCCTGCGGTCCGACGTCCTTCAGTGGGCCCACAGCTCTCGACTCACCTGTCATCCCGGCATTCAGCGGACAAAGGCGATGGTGCTACGGAGGTTCTGGTGGGCATCGCTGGAGGAGGACACTCGGGAGTTTGTCAACGCCTGCCCCGTTTGCAACCAGCACAAGGTCTCACACCAAGCTCCTGCGGGTCATCTGATTCCACTGCCTGTACCCCATCGACCATGGTCCCACATCTCCCTGGACTTCGTTACCGGCCTGCCCCTATCCAGTGGTCACACCACCATCCTGACCGTGGTCGATAGATTTAGAAAGATGGCTCACTTCGTGCCCCTGCCCAAGCTTCCGTCAGCCAAGGAAGCTGCCGAGCTCATGTTACTCCACGTCTTCAGGCTCCATGGTCTCCCCGTCGATGTGGTCTCCGACCGGGGACCCCAGTTTGCCTCTGTGTTCTGGAGGGAGTTCTGCACGCTTGTGGGGCCCACCGTGAGTATGACGTCCGGATTTCATCCCCAGTCCAACGTCCAAACTGAAAGGAAGAATCAGGAGATGGAGACGCCGCTGCGGTGTATGGCGTCCAAGCATCCCTCCTCCTGGTCCCAGCAGTTGTTGTGGGTGGAGTACGCCACAACACCCCGACAAACTCTGCCACTGGGCTCTCCCCTTTCCAGTGTGCCTACAGGTTCTACCCTCCACTGTTCCCGGCGCTGGAGAAAGAGGTTTCCTGCCCGTCCGTCCAGGCCTTCATTCGTCGCTGCCGCAGGACGTGGACACAAGCCAGGGCGGCTCTTCTCCGCTCCGTGGACCGTTACGCCACGGCTGCCAACCGTCACCGCACCCAGGCCCCCACCTACCTCGCGGGCCAGAAGGTGTGGCTGTCGACCCGGGACCTTCCCTTGAGGGTGGAGTCCAAGAAGTTGGCACTCAAGTTCATCGGTCCCTTTGAGATCCAGAAGGTCATCCGCCCAGCGGCTGTGAGGCTCAAGTTGCCTCGTTCCATGCGGGTCCATCCTACGTTTCACGTGTCCAGAGTAAAGCCAGTCCGGGAGAGCTCCCTGGTTCCCGCAGTCCCTCCTCCTCCACCTCCTCGTCTCATCAACGGAGGCCCCGCCTTTACGGTGCACCGCCTCCTGCGCTCCCGCCGTCGCGGGAGGGGTCTCCAATACCTGGTCGACTGGGAGGGTTACGGTCCAGAGGAGAGGTCCTGGGTTGCTGCTCGAAACATCCTGGACGCCTCCCTCATCAGGGAGTTTCACCGGCGTCATCCCGACCAGCCGTCCAAGTCCGCCACTCCTAGAGGGGTCGCCGCCCCTGAGACTCTGTCCCCTCTTCCGTCTGAGGCGCCCAGTGACGACGAGACGGAGCTTTCCTCTGATGCTATGGAGGAGGATGCGGACATGGATGTCTCTGACGAATATTAGCCTTCCTCCGGTCCCCCTCCTCCCACCCAACTCTGCGTGGGATTGGGTTTATTTTCTTTATTGTTTTTTTTGTTTTGTTTTGGGACGTCCTTCCTTCTTCTCACCTGCCTGCCTGCCAGCCACTGCCCTCTCATTAGCCCAACTCTTCTCACCTGTTGCACTCAGTTGCCTCTGATCACCAACTAACCCGGTATATAGACTCTCCTCACCGTTCACACAATGCCAGATTGTTCTCAGCATTCATGCAAGACTCTCCAGCGATTTCCCGACTGCCTACACGGATTCGAACCTGCCTGCCCCTCTCCGGAACCCTCGCTCAATACTGATCCTCTGTATGAGTACGGTGTACCCATTCCTGTGTTACTACTCTGTGTTGCAGTATGGTAATAAAGTTCATTACCAACTATACCTGCCTGATTCTGTGCTGCTATTGGGTCCAAGCTATACCCGTTACATCACAACCCTCTGGGTGAAAAAGTGTTTCCTCATCTCCGTTCTAAATGGCCATCACCCCCTTCGTAATTCAAATGTTTAATGTTTTATGTGTCATATTTAATTGCTACCGTGTGCCGCGTTGTTACTTGCGAGCGGAGCACCTAGGCCAATTCCTTGTATGTGTACATGCATTGGATTGTGTACATGCATTGGATGTGTACAATTGGATTGCAACCTTGTCGTGGTCGGGGAGCTTGTGTGTCTCAGTGACCCCTCGAGCTATGCCAGCGGGTGATTCGTCTCCTGTTAGGGTCTCCCATACTGGACAGGTGGAAGGGTAGAGGCGAGAGAAAGAGCGACCCACTGGTAAATAAGTACATACTTGGCCAATAAACGTATTCAGTGATTTATTTCACTCACTGTGCCTTAATTGGCTGCGACAATTAAATTGAATCTTGAAATGCCCCCCCCCCCCCCTTATTCTTGAAGGGCTTGTTTTCCGTACTCTACCACATAGTTACTGCACCATTTTGTGCCTACCATCGGTGTGAAGAAGGGGCTCGACCCGTAACGTGGCATATTCCTCCTCTCCGCAGAGACGCCGCCTCAGCCGCTGAGTTACTCCGGCTGTTTGATTTTAAAACCAGCACCTGCAGTTGGTTCTTCCTTCAACCCCCAACCCCCAACCTCGGACTGGCGGTGACGTCAAGGCGCAGGACAGGAGGGCGGGCTGACGTCACGGCGCGGGCCGGCTGACGGGCTGACGTCACGGCGCAGGACAGGCGGGCGGGTGGACATCACGGCGCGGGCGGGCGGACTGACGTCACCGCGCAGGGCGGATAGGCTGACGTCACGGCGCAGGCGGCTCGGCGCCTTTCACCCTTCCCCTTCACCCTCGCTGCACCTCTCCCTTCACCCTCCTCTCCGTCTCGCTTCTTCCACCACCCCCCCCCCCCCTTCCCCGTCAGGGAGAACCGGACTCGCCTCACGGGGGGGAGAAGAGAGGGAAGTGGGAAGGGAGGAACGAGAGGGGAGGAAGGGGAACGGGAGGGACTGGAGGAAGGAAGGGGAAGGGGAGGGAGGGGAGGAAGGGGGAGGGGAGGATGGAGAAGCGGTGGAAGGAGAAGGGGAGGGCAGGGAGGAAGGAAGGAGGCGGGGAGGAAGGGGAAGGGAGGAAGGGGAGGGGAGGAAGGGGAAGGGATGAAGCAGAAGGGGAGGGAGGAATGGGAAAGGAAGCAGCAACGATCCTATAACACGCAAGATAGATCACTCGACGAAAAAGACGTTGTATGGTCATGGGCAGATGCATGGGTAATTTCCGGCCCTATTTCCGTAACCGGCTTCCGTCTCTGCACCAAAGATCTCATAGCAGAGCAAAGATAACTAGTGCAGAGACGGAAGCCGGTTATGGAAACATCCTCATAAAAATAAAAGTTATTTTGGAAATATCTTCTCATTTTCAGAATTATAATTTATGAACACAAACTGTTCCCCCGCAACGTTGATTACACTGCAAGTCGGGTCGGGTTGCGGAAATGGATGAAATAAAGGCCCACGTTCCGCTCCGTTGCGTTCAACACGTCAGCCCATTGCATTTAGCAGGAGTTGTCGATCTTGCTCTGCTTTAGGATCTTTGGGAGGAATGAGAAAGGAAGCAGGGCTCTCACGTAACTTTTCTTCACTGCTTCCAGCCGGGCAACCTAGGCAGCTTTTTAGGTTGTCAAATGAATTTAGATGGTCATTTAAGATGGCTTGCATGACGCGTGCAATAATATGGTCGGACGAAGTGTGTAGTTACTAGTCGGAATTGTGCTCAATGAAGCATTCACATATTATTTCTGCTTCAAGTTAAGTCACAAACTAAACAGATTCACCAATCAAGACATTATATATACCACAATGACATGCAGCAAAATTATAATACAGTTTTTTAAAGTATCTCAACTCTTTTTACACGTTGCAGTGCATGCAATTTCTATTATTTCTTTCCACTTCCAAACAAAAATGTAGAAGGATTATTCAGTGTATGATCAACCTTGGTGAGACCAAGCGCAGGCTTGGCGATCGCTTCGCACAACACCTCCACTCAGTTCGCAATAACCAACCTGAACTCCCGGTGGCTCAGCACATTAACTCCCATTCCCATTCCGAATCCGATCTTTCTGTCTTGGGCCTCCTCCATGGCCAGAATGAGGCACTGCGCAAAATGGAGGAACAGCACCTCATATTTCGCTTATGTAGTTTACACCCCAGCGATATGAACATTGGCTTCTCCAATTTCATATAGTCCTTGCCTACTCCCTCCTCCCCACCACATCCCCCCCCGACATCAGTCTCAAGAAGGGTCTAGACCCGAAACGTCGCCTATTCCTTCGCTCCATAGATGCTGCCTCACACGCTGATTTTCTCCAGCTACCAATTTTGTCTACCAATGGGATCCCACCACTGGCAACATCTTCCCATCTCCTCCCCTGTCGGCTTTCCGTAGAGACCGTCCCCTCCTTAACTCGCTGGTCAATTCGTCCCTTCCCACCCAAACCACCCCCTCTCCTGGCACTTTCCCTTGCAACCGCAGGAAATGCTACACTTGTCGCTTTACCTCCCCCCTTGACTCCATTCAAGGACCCATGTAGTCTTTCGAGGTGTGGCTGAGGTTCACCTGCACATCCTCCAACCTCATTTATTGCATCCGCTGTTATATGGGTCAGATGCTCTACATATAACTATATCAGTGTGTGTGTGTGTGTGTGTGTGTGCGTGTGTGCGTATGTGCGTGTGTGCGTGTGTGCGTGTGTGCGTGTGTGCGTGTGTGCGTGCGTGCTTGCGTGCGTGCAATATATAATTGCAGAGCCGTTGGGTCTGGGGTCTGTTCCCCCAACGTGCGGTTGTGGGGGCGGGGGATGCGGCATGCAGCGTCACAACTACTAACTATCCCACCCACACCCCCCCCCTTAACACACGCTAATTAGCCCCATTGATATTATATTAATATTAGTCATTTGCAACTTTTACCCCATAACCACCCTGACGCATAGCCCCCAACTTGCAGTCACATCTAGAGAGGGGGCGGGGGAAGAGAGTGAGGGCAGAGGGAGAAGGGGCAGAGACAGATAGAGAGGCAGAGACAGAGAAGGGCAAGTGGGAGATGCGGTGGAGGGGAGGAGAAGAGGGAGGGTGGGTGAGGGGGAAAGGTGAGGGAGGAGGGGAGAGAGGGAGGGGAGGAGAGAGAGAGGGAGAGAAAGAGGGGAGAGAGAGCGGGGGGTGAGGGGGGGAGAGAGGAGGTGCTGAATGAGGGGGAGAGAGTGTGTGCTGAGAGGGGGTGAGGGGAGGGGGAGAGGTGGGGAGCAGGAAAGGGGAGGGTGGAGAGAAGGTGGTAGGAGGGTGTGGGGGTAGGGGGCTTTAGGGGAGGGTGGGGGAGGGGATGGAGGGGAGAAAAAGGGGAGAGAGTGAGAGAGGGGAGGGGGGGAGGGGGGAGAGGGGGAAGAAAGAGAGGGGGGAGAGAGAGGAGGGGAGAGAGAGGAGGGGAAAGAGAGGAGGGGAGAGAGAGGAGGGGAGAGAGAGAGAGTGCCTTTTTACTTCAACCCAAACCACCCAAACAACCATTTGAAGGCAGTGCCGTTTTACCTCAAACAACCAAATTTTCATTTTCAAACCACATAAAGGTCATTCACAGTTGTGTAGACATGTGTTCAGTGTTAATCAGAGCTAAGAGAGACGTGACCTCCATCTTGCAGAAACTGAGTGAGGCACACCACTTCCTGGTTGTTATAGTCCCTCCTCCTCCCTCCAGCAGGGGCAGCAGAGGGAATGGTGATTTTAAACAAGATGAAGCTTTGAATTTTGTACAGTTTAATGAAAACTGTGTAAGCTGTGTGGACTCTCCCCCCCCTGATCTCTCTCCCCTAGACTGCGCTCCCCCCCCTGCCCTCACACTCCACCTCCCCACACTCCCTCTCCCCACACTGTCCCACCTCCGCATACACCTTCCCCCCTACCCACACTCCCCCGCCCCTTAGCAATAAGTCTTCGGATTTCTCTTTCTCAGTGGAAGGAGAGCCTTTGATTATTTTTCAGGCAGTGGTAGAATTCTGGATACGCCTAGTGGTGAAAAGTTACCAGTGGGATTGCAGTTACATTGGGATTGGCCTTGATCTTACAGAATGGTGGGTGGGCTCAAGGGGCCAAGAGGGAGGGGTGGAGAGAGGAAGGGGTGGAGAGAGGAAAGGGTGGAGAGAGGGAGAGAAGGAGGGGTGGAGAGAGTGAGGTGTGGAGAGAAGGAGGGGTGGAGAGAGGGGAGAGGGTAGGGAGAGTGGGAGAGAGGGAGAAGGAGGGAGGGGGAGCAAGAGAGGGAGGGAATAAGAGAGGTAGTGAGAGAAAAAGGAAGGAGAGAGAGAGGAGGAGAGAGGGAGAGAGGGGGAGGACGAGAGGGAGGAAGAAAGAGAGAGGAAGGGAGGGAGGGGAAGGGGAGGGAAGATGATAAACGGAGGGGGAGGGAGAGAGAAGAGGAGAGAGGAAGGGGAGAGGGAGGGGGAGGGAGGGAGGGTGGGAGAGTGAGAGGGGGGACGAGAGGGAGGAAGAATTAGAGGAAGGGACGGATGCGAAGGGGGAGGGAGAGGGGGAGCGAGACGGAGGGAGAGAAAGGAGGGGGAAGGAGAGAGAGGGAGGTAGAGGAACGGTGGGACAAAGAGGGAGGGAGAGAGGATGAGCAGAGACTGAGACACATGAGAGCAGGTTGAAAAAAATGAAGACATCGAAAGCTGTTGGAGGCAACACAAGCTGACTTGCATAACACTGAACAAGTGAGTAACAGAAGCAGGCAGATACGGTGTAGTTTTCATAGATCTCTTTTGCCTTGTTCTTCTTTCGCGAAAACAAACAACAAATTGAACAATTTATTTTCTTCGGTATTCATAAAAGGAGAAGGATATTGAATTATGTGAGGTAAGGGAAACAAGTAGAGTAGCTATGGAAGCTATGAGATTCAAAGAAGAGGAAGTACTGTCACTTTTGAGAAATATAAAAGTGGATAAGTCTCCAGGTCCGGACAGGATATTCCCTAGGACATTGAGGGAAGTTAGGGTAGAAATAGCTGGGGCTATGGCAGAAATATTTCAAATGTCATTAGAAACGGCAATAGTACCGGAGGATTGGCGTACTGCGCATGTTGTTCCATTGTTTAAAAAGGGGTCTAAGAGTAAACCTAGCAATTATAGACCTATTAGTCAGACGTCAGTGGTGGGCAAATTAATGGAAAGGATACTTAGAGATAATATATATAAGCATCTGGATAAACAGGGTCTGATTAGGAACAGTCAACATGGATTTGTGCCTGGAAGGTCATGTTTGACTAACCTTCTTGAATTTTTTGAAGAGGTTACTCGGGAAATTGATGAGGGTAAAGCCGTGGATGTTGTATATATGGACTTCAGTAAGGCCTTTGACAAGGTTCCTCACGGAAGGTTGGTTAAGAAGGTTCAATGGTTGGGTATTAATGGTGGAGTAGCAAGATGGATTCAACAGTGGCTGAATGGGAGATGCCAGAGAGTAATGGTGGATGGTTGTTGGTCAGGTTGGAGGCCAGTGACTAGTGTGGTGCCACAGGGATCTGTGTTGGGTCCACTGTTATTTGTCATGTACATCAATGATCTGGATGATGGTGTGGTAAATTGGATTAGTAAGTATGCAGATGATACTAAGATAGGTGGGGTTGTGGATAATGAAGTGGATTTTCAAAGTCTACAGAGAGATTTATGCCGGTTGGAAGAATGGGCTGAAAGATGGCAGATGGAGTTTAATACTGATAAGTGTGAGGTGCTACATCTTGGCAGGGCAAATCAAAATAGGACGTACATGGTAAATGGTAGGGAATTGAAGAATGCCGGTGAACAGAGGGATCTTGGAATAACTGTGCACAGTTCCCTGAAAGTGGAATCTCATGTATATAGGGTGGTAAAGAAAACTTTTGGTGTGCTGGCTTTTATAAATCAAAGCATTGAGTATAGAAGTTGGGATGCAATGTTAAAATTGTACAAGGCATTGGTGAGGCCAATTCTGGAGTATGGTGTACAATTTTGGTCGCCTAATTATAGGAAGGATGTCAACAAAATAGAGAGAGTACGGAGGCGATTTACTAGAATGTTGCCTGGGTTTCAGCAACTAAGTTACAGAGAAAGGTTGAACAAGTTAGGGCTTTATTCTTTGGAGCGCAGAAGGTTAAGGGGAGACTTGATCGAGGTCTTTAAAATGATGAGACGGATAGACAGAGTTGACGTGGATAAGCTTTTCCCACTGAGAGTAGGGAAGTTTCAAACAAGGAGACATGACTTGAGAATTAAGGGACAGAAGTTTAGGGGTAACATGAGGGGGAACTTCTTTACTCAGAGAGTGGTGGCTGTGTGGAATGAGCTTCCAGTGAAGGTGGTGGAGGCAGGTTCGTTTTTATCATTTAAAAATAAATTGGATAGTAATATGGACGGGAATGGAATGGACGGTTATGGTCTGAGCGCAGGTATATGAGACTAAGGGAGAATACGTGTTCGGCACGGACTAGAAGGGTCGAGATGACCTGTTTCCGTGCTGTAATTGTTATATGGTTATATGGTTAAATAGCACGCAGGAAGCATTTTTGAAAATTTCAGGAATTACCATCAAATTTGGGATTCTATTTAAGGATTTTTTTCTTGAGGTGTGGAAGCACTGGTCTAGACCCGACTCGTTACCCATTCCGTCTAGCATTTTGTGTCCACCTAAACAGCGCTTGTCCACGTTGCGGTGTGCCAGCAGGCTGGATGAACAGACAAAGGCCTTGTCACCGGCACCCTGGCTGCCCTCAATAGCTGCTCACGGCCCGTCTCTCCGTCCACAGCAACAGCTCCTAAAGCCTGCAGAGGGTCAACAAGGTGGCAGACATTACTAGCACACATTGGGTGCATTTTCGCCGGAGGAAACCGTTATATAATTCTGCGCGGCACAGAGGCAGAGCAGTGCAGCTGCTACCTCACCGCCAGAAACCCGGGTTCCATCCTGACTAAAGGTGAGGTCAGTGTGGAGTTTGTACTTTCTACCCTTGACCTGCGTGGATTTTTACTTCGGTTCTCCGGTTTCCTCCAACATTTCAAAATGTTCAGGGTTGTAGATTAATCTGCCTCCGCAAAATTGTTAAATTGTGTGGGATAGTGTTAGTGTACGGGGAGATCACTGACCGGCGCGGACTCCGTAGGCCGAAAGACCTGTTCCCGCGCTGCGCTCTAAACTAAACTAAACCAAAGAAGGTACACAAAATTGCTGGGGAAACTCAGCGGGTGCAGCAGCATCTATGGAGCGAAGGAAATAGGCGACGTTTCGGGCAGAAACCCTTCTTCAGACCCATAACCCCGTACTCCAGACTCCGTAAACCAAAGAAGGGTCTTGACCCAAAATGTCACCCAATCCTTCTCTCCACAGATGCTGCCTAACCCACTGAGTTACACCAGCACTTTGTGTCTATCTTCTCCACATATGCTGCCTAACACGCTGAGTTACACCAGCACTTTTCGTGTCTATCTTCTCCACAGATGCTGCCTAACGCACTGAGTTTCACCAGCACTTTGTGTCTTTCTTCTCCACAGATGCTGACTGATCTGCTGAGTTACTCCAGCACTTTGTCATAGAGTGATACAGCATGGAAACGGTCCCTTCGGCCCAACTCTCCCACACCTTCCAACATGTCCCATCTACACAAGTCCTGTCCAAACCTGTCCTATCCACGTTCTGTCTGTTTCTTAAACGATGGGATAGTCCCAGCCTCAAATATCTTTTATGGTAGCTTGTTCCATAAACAATCAACCCTCTGTATAAAAAAGTTACCCATCAGATTCCTAATTAATCTTTTCCCATTCAACTTGAACTCATGTCCTCTGGTTCTCGATTCTCCTACTCTGGGCGAGAGACTCTGTGCATCTACCCAATCTATTTCCCTCATGATTTTATATACCTCAATAAGATTACCCCTCATCCTCCTGCACTCCAAGGATTAGAGACCCAGCATACTCAACCTCTTCCTGTAGCTCACACCCTCCAGTCCTTTGCGTCTATCTTCTCCACAGATCTACCTGGCCCACTAGGTTACTCCAGCACTTTGTCATACTCATAGAGTTATACAGCGTGGAAAAAGACCGTTCAGCCTAACTCGCCCACATCGACCAACATGTCCCATTTACACGAGTCCCACCTCATTGGTCCATATCCATTGAAACCTGTCCTATCCATGTAGCTGTTTAACTGTTTCTTAAACGATGGGATAGTCTCTGCCTCAACTACCTCCTTTGGCAGCTTGTTCCATATACCCACTACCCTTTGTGTAAACATGTTTCCCCTCAGATTCTTATTAAATGAAACTAGGGGGGTGAATGAAGGGTAAATGACTCAATTTATTCAGATATTTATATTATTTTTTCTGTACTTAAAAAAGGTATTGCCTTTTGGCAATGTGGTTAGTGAGCTCTTATTGGTTTTAATGGCAGTGGAGCTGGAAATGTTATGTTTTTTTCTCTCTACCTAATTTTCTAATTTGAAAGTAGCTCGGTATTTCACAAATTTACTATATTTATAGGATGAGACGCGGGGAAGGGGGAAGCTAATTATGTGCGGGAGAGGCGCCAGATGAAAGGGATGTCAAGAGTGTGTGAGAGAGACAGGGAACGAGAGAGGGAATGTGTGAGAGAGGAGGGGAGTGGGAGGGTGAGGTGGAGAAAATCTGGGTACGTGTAGAAGGGAGAGAGAGTGGAGGGAGAGGGGACAGTGTGTCGAGGCGGGAGAGAATATGGGGAGGGAGGAGAGAGAGTGGAGGGAGAGAGTTTGGGGAGGGGGAGAAATCAGCTTTAAGGGACATTGGTCAGGTAGCATTTGGAGTATTGCATGCAGTTCTGGTCAGTTCATTACAGGACTGATGTGGAGGCTTTGGGGAAGGTGCAGAGATGGTTAGAAACATAGAAACATAGAAAATAGATGCAGGAGTAGGCCATTCGGCCATTCGAGCCTGTGCCACTATTCAATATGATCATGGCTGATCATCCAACTCAGTATCCTGTACCTGCCTTCTCTGCATACCCCCTGATCCCTTTAGCCACGATGGTACATAAAACATACTCACGTATAGACTATTTCCTAATGGATTCAAAACTAATCCCTTATACTATGAATCCCAAATACCACACAAATACGATTTCACATCACTCCCCGCTAACTTTCGTTTTAAAATTGGAAGGAATCTCTACGAACAAATCGTTCTGGAGGTTTATCTCGCAAATTCTGAAAGACCCACAAGGGAGTATATATCTAAAAAAACAGATGGATCTATTTTTTTAGATAAATGATACACCAGATATATCGCCCACTTTATTATCGGAATCCTTCAAAGCATTTATTAGAGGAGTCATTATCTCGTATCAAGCTTTTCAAAACAAAAATAATAAAATTGAACAAAGACAATTAGAAGAACAAATCAGACAACTAGCTATAGATAATGCTAAAGATCCAACTATGGATAAACATAATATCATTTTAATATTGAAATTTAAGCTAAATAAATTATTATCAGAGAAGATTATAAGATTATTCCAAATTACAAAACAAGATCAAATCAGATAGAGGGGAATTATTAACACTACCTAAAGATATCAATAAAAGATTTGCTCAATATTATAAGAATTTATACACATCGAAAACGCTAATAGACAATAATAAAGTTTCAGAATTTTTGGACGATTGTAACCTTCCAGAACTGGAATTGAAGGAACAAGAGGAACTGGGAGCACAAATTACAGCTAAGGAAATAGAAGACACAATAAACGCACTTAAGAATGGAAAAACACCAGGACCAGACGGATTCAGTAATGAATGTTATAAATGTTTTTACGACACAGTGACCCCACGTCTACAGAAAATGTATACATACGCTTTTAAAGAACAAACCTTACCTGAAACACTAGCAGAATCAACGATCACATTAATACTTAAAAAAGATAAAGATATAGAAGAACCAGGCTCATATAGAGCTATTGCTTTGTTAAATACGGATCAAAAAATATTAGCGAAAACACTAGCTAGAAGACTAAGTCAATATGTCAGTAAATTAATAAATAAGGATCAAACGGGATGTATACCTAAGAGACATTCATTTAATTTCCTGAGACGTCTGTTTAACATAATCCACTCTCACAAACCTCAAGAACAAGAGTTATCTATCATTTCATTGGACGCAGAAAACGCGTTTGATCAATTTGAATGGGATTATATGATTAAAGTATTGCAAAAATTGCAAATGGGAGAGAGCTTCATCGCATGGATAAAATTATTATATAACAAACCCACGGCTAGAATATTAACTAATAATATACTATCTACGAAATTCCAATTATCAAGGGGTAATAGACAAGGATGTTCATTATCACCGTTGTTATTCGCTCTGGTAATTGAACCTTTAGCTGAAAAAATTAGAACACACCCGGACATTTACGGTTATAATACAAAATATTCAAATAACAAAATATCCTTATACGCAGACGATGTCCTACTGTATATCACAAAACCCCAAATCAGTATACCAAACATATTACATCTAATTGAGGACTTTGGATCTTTCTCAGGATACAGAATAAACTGGAACAAAAGTGAAATTATGTCGATAAAACCGAAAGACTCAACACATATTTTGAAATTCCCCTTTAAAATAGCCACAGAAAAATTTAAATATTTAGGAATTGAAATCACTAGAAATTATCACGGTATGTTTAATAGTAAGATTAAACGAGAACTTACCAGTTCGAAGTTTGATCTATATTCTATGAGGAGTAACGTTGAGGGAATACATGAAGAACCCGCCAGTACGCATGCGTATAATTCTTCAAAGCAGCTGAGTGAATCACAGATACCTGTAATGACTTAAGCATAGTAAGATTAGAGAAAAGATACCAGTTGTGTTTATGATCAAGGGTGGGAGCGGAGGGCATGTATTCCCTCAACGTTACTCCTCATAAAATACAGATCAAACTTCGAACTGGTAAATTCTCGTTTAATCTTACTATTTTACTTCGGAGTCACGTGAGTGACTACATGAAGATTTCAAAGCTCTGTGATTCAAGCCGTGGAACGAGTCCATCATCACGTCTGCTTTGGTTTTGGGGAGAATAGTGATAACATATTAAACATCAATACGATATATATAAATAACCATAAAGTTAATAATAATTGATAGCCCCTGTTTTTGGGGGTAAATTATGGTACAGAAACTTAACAATGTTTCTGAAAAATTCCAGTTTCCATTACTGGTTAGTTATAATATTTAGAATGTTCTTTCCGATGGCCATCCTGCAGTCCTGAGGGTTTTATCCATAGGAACCTCCAATTTAAATGCAGCCGACGTTGCTGCAGCCTGGTGGAGTGAGATTTTAACCCAGTTAGTGTTTACACCCACTTTTGTCAATACTATGTTAGCCATTTAGCTGGCCTGGCCTGTTATTCTTTAATGAGGCTGTCTGTCGTTGATGAGAATTTCCTCTTCTGTGCCACTGATGGTCTTGGTTTGTTCCATGTATATTTGTAGATGTCTCACAACACAGTCAATAATCTGTAGGGTAGGCTCTAAAATGTTATTTTAAGGCCTGCTGACCCCTGTCTGTTTAGTTCCCTAATTCCTGAATATAGAAGTGTAAGTTGACAGGTGAACTGGTCAAGTTATCCAGCCTTAATTTTGTAGGGACTGAGTCCTTAGTGCCGTGACCTAAGCCATCAGCATGACAGTTTTGTAAAATGTCAAAAACTGTAATGACAGCGCTGTGGCTGGAGCCCAGCCTAGGTAGAGAGTTAAGGAGAAGGACTGGAAAGGTAACAATCTCAGGATTACTGCCTGTGCCACGCGACAGTGAGAGTAGGAATGGAGCGAGGTGGAGGATAAATGCGTGGATGAGAGACTGGTGCAGTGGGTATGGATTCAAGTTTCTGGATCATTGGGACCTCTTTTGGGGAAGGTGCGACCTGTACAGAAAGGACGGGTTGCACTTGAACTCAAGGGGGACCAATATCCTGGCGGGGAGATTTGCAAAGGCTACTGGGGAGACTTTAAACTAGTATGGTTGGGGGGAGGGACTCAAATTGGGAAAGCTAGCAGTCAGTGTGTGAAGCAGGGGGCAGAGAATGGTAGCACTCTGACCCAAAATGTAGGGGAGAGAGAAGAAAAAGAAAATAATCAGAGAATAAGAGAGGGTGGGTTTCTTAAATGTGTATATTTTAATGCTAGGGGCATTGTAAGAAAAGTGGATGAACTTAGAGCCTGGATTGACACCTGGAAGTATGATGTTGTGGCGATCAGTGAAACATGGTTGCAGGAGGGCTGTAATTGGAAACTAAATATTCCAGGATTTCATTGCTTCGGGTGTGATAGAATTGGAGGGGCAAGAGGTGGAGGTGTTGCATTGCTTATCAGGGAAGATATTACAGCAGTGCTTTGGCAGGATAGATTAGAGGGCTCGTCTAGGGAGGCTATTTGGGTGGAACTGAGAAATGGGAAAGGGGTAGCAACACTTATAGGGGTGTATTATAGACCGCCGAATGGGGAGCGAGAATTGGAAGAGCAAATATGTAAGGAGATTGCAGATATTAGTAGTAAACACAAGGTAGTGATTGTGGGAGATTTCAATTTTCCACACATAGACTGGGAAACACATTCTGTAAATGGGCTGGATGGGTTGGAGTTTGTAAAATGTGTGCAGGATAGTTTTTTGCAACAATACATAGAAGTACCTAATAGAGAAGGGGCGGTACTGGACCTCCTGTTAGGAAACGAGATGGGTCAGGTGGCAGAGGTATGCGTTGGGGAACAGTTCGGGTCCAGTGATCACAATACCATTAGTTTCAATATAATTATGGAGAGGGACAAAACTGGACCTAGGGTTGAGATTTTTGATTGGAGAAAGGCTAACTTTGAGGAGATGCGAAAGGATTTAAAAGGAGTAAATTGAGACAGTTTGTTTTATGGGGAAGATGTGGAAGAGAAATGGAGTACATTTAAAGGTGACATTTTAAGAGTACAGAGTCTTTATGTCCCTGTTCGGTTGAAAGGAAATCGTAAAAATTGTAAAGAGGCATGGTTTTCAAGGGAAATTGGACACTTGGTTCGGAAAAAGAGGGAGATCTACAATAGTTATAGGCAGCATGGAGTAAATGAGGTGCTTGAGGAGTATAAAGAATGTAAAACGAATCTTAAGAAAGAAATTAGAAACGCTAAAAGAAGATATGAGGTTGCTTTGGCAAGTAAGGTAAAAGTAAATCCGAAGGGTTTCTACCGCTATATTAATAGCAAAAGGATAACGAGGGATAAAATTGGTCCATTAGAGAGTCAGAGTGGCCAACTATCTGCAGAGCCAAAAGAGATGGGGGAGATATTGAACAGTTTCTTTTCTTCGGTATTCACCAAGGAGAAGGATATTGAATTATGTGAGGTAAGGGAAACAAGTAGAGTAGCTATGGAAACTATGAGGATCAAAGAAGAAGAAGTACAGACACTTTTGAGAAATATAAAAGTGGATAAGTCTCCAGGTCCGGACAGGATATTCCCTAGGACATTGAGGGAAGTTAGTGTAGAAATAGCAGGGGCTATGACAGAAATATTTCAAATGTCATTAGAAACGGGAATAGTGCCGGAGGATTGGCGTACTGCGCATGTTGTTCCATTGTTTAAAAAGGGGTCTAAGAGTAAACCTAGCAATTATAGACCTGTTAGTTTGACGTCAGTGGTGGGCAAATTAATGGAAAGAATACTTAGAGATAATATATATAAGCATCTGGATAAACAGGGTCTGATTAGGAACAGTCAACATGGATTTGTGCCTGGAAGGTCATGTTTAACTAATCTTCTTGAATTTTTTGAAGATGTTACTCGGGAAATTGATGAGGGTAAAGCAGTGGATGTTGTGTATATGGACTTCAGTAAGGCCTTTGACAAGGTTCCTCATGGAAGGTTGGTTAAGAAGGTTCAATGGTTGGGTATTAATGGTGCAGTAGCAAGATGGATTCAACAGTGGCTGAATGGGAGATGCAAGAGAGTAATGGTGGATGGTTGTTCGTCAGGTTGGAGGCCAGTGACGAGTGGGGTGCCACAGGGATCTGTGTTGGGTCCACTGTTGTTTGTCATGTGCATCAATGATCTGGACGATGGCGTGGTAAATTGGATTAGTAAGTATGCAGATGATACTAAGATAGGTGGGGTTGCGGGTAATGAAGTAGAGTTTCAAAGTCTACAGAGAGATTTATGCCAGTTGGAAGAGTGGGCTGAAAGATGGCCGATGGAGTTTAATGCTGATAAGTGTTGAGGTGCTACATCTTCGCAGGACAAATCAAAATAGGACGTACATGGTAAATGGTAGGGAATTGAAGAATGTAGGTGAACAGAGGGTTCTGGGAATAACTGTGCACAGTTCCCTGAAAGTGGAATCTCATGTAGATAGGGTGGTAAAGAAAGCTTTTGGTGTGCTAGCCTTTATAAATCAGAGCATTGAGTATAGAAGTTGGGATGTAATGTTAAAATTGTACAAGGCATTGGTGAGGCCAATTCTGGAGTATGGTGTACAATTTTGGTCGCCTAATTATAGGAAGGATGTCAACAAAATAGAGAGAGTACAGAGGAGATTTACTAGAATGTTGCCTGGGTTTCAGCAACTAAGTTACAGAGAAAGGTTGAACAAGTTAGGGCTTTATTCTTTGGAGCGCAGAAGGTTAAGGGGGGACTTGATAGAGGTTTTTAAAATGATGAGAGGGATAGACAGAGTTGACGTGGAAAAGCTTTTCCCACTGAGAGTAGGGAAGATTCAAACAAGGGGACATGACTTGAGAATTAAGGGACTGAAGTTTAGGGGTAACATGAGGGGGAACTTCTTTACTCAGAGAGTGGTAGCTGTGTGGAATGAGCTTCCAGTGAAGGTGGTGGAGGCAGGTTCGTTTTTATCATTTAAAAATAAATTGGATAGTTATATGGATGGGAAAGGAATGGAGGGTTATGGTCTGAGCGCGGGTATATGGGACTAGGGGAGATTATGTGTTCGGCACGGACTAGAAGGGTCGAGATGGCCTGTTTCCGTGCTGTAATTGTTATATGGTTATATGGTTATATTTGGGAATACCTGGTCTTTGGGGAATTCCCATAAAAAGTGTCCCTCGTAAGCTGTTATTCCGTTCTCTTGCCATAGGTAAGTAGATGGGCCACTTCTTGCACAGTTGATGTCACTAATACTAAGCCCCTGTAGGTTAACAAAGCTTCCAAACAGGCTGGATGATGTATTATGGTTGCAACACATCTCCCATTAGTTCATGTATTTTAGACATTGTCTTTAGGTTGATTGCCTGTGGCCCGCTGTGATCATGTCCATTGCTCTGGCCGTCAGTCCCAGATGTAATAGCGGCGCTTTCAGACTCTATGATTTAATCGATTAATATGTTCATGGCACGGGTGGTTTTCCCCATACTTCATCGTCTGTTTTGGATGGTGCTGCATGGTTCTAATCTCATTCCCAGTACCACGGAGAACCATGGTTGGGTAGGTCAGTCGGGTACTATTAAAACACCAGACGCAGAGTCTCGTAGTATTTCCCTTAGTACCCCCCCCCCTGATGAAGTTGCCAAATTGTGTTGGCCAGATTGTTACATGATGTAAATTCCCGTTCACCCATGTGGTTGATATGTGCTACCACAGTAGTGTTGTTAATTTATAATCTAATAACCTGTTTAATATATTTGAGAGCAACATGACTTTAGGCTATGAAAAAACACCCAACATTTCCAGGTAGTTATGCCCAGTGTTAGTAATAATGATGCTCCTGTGTATTCCATCTTCCTCCACAGCTGGAGCTGGAATTGGTAACACACCATCCTAGTGCATAGCATCCATATGTAGGACCATAGACTGGTTGCTGACAATGATAGGATTGGAGCAATGCCCAATGTTATCTTTCCACCATTTAGTTCCAATATGGCTTCTGTATGGCTTCATCATTCTATCGAAATGATCACCATTAATTTTAAGAGCTCATTTTTGGCCCTCTGTAAATCTTTATAATGTAAGGGTCTAAATTATGTGGCTGGAAACCATATGTTGCCAATATTCTTGTTACCAGTCTGATTGATGGTTTATCCTCATGTCAATGATTTTGCTGTATGCCTCTATTGAGGTTGTAACCTCTGTTGGCAAAGTTACTGACATGAGGAACTGAGTTAATGGTGAACCCCAAATAATTCCTTTAGTTTGAAGGCTTTAATTTTGATTTAATTGGATGGATAATGAATCCTAATTTCCAAATAATTGTTAAGTGGCTGTTACCGTTTGTTCAGCCTGTACTAAGTTTCCGTACAATTAGTATGTCATCCAAAGAAGCCATTACCATTGTGTGGCTGGTTGTTATATTCTGTAAATAACCTAGGTGCTAATGTAAACACATTAGGTAGTGCTCTATACTGCTAGAGCTGAGCCATCCAATTAGATAAAAATAACGTCCGTGGTCACCTGTTATGGGTACTGAAATAGTAAGCATCCTTTGAATCAATGTTTATCATTTTCGTTCTTAAAACGAATATACTTAACAATAGAAAAGGTTTCTGTTCTTAAAACGAATATATCGTATTATTTATATATATATATATATATATATATATATAATTATTTTTTTAAATATATGGTCCCTAGATAAGGGACATGTCAGATATTTAAACTGATAAGAACAGATATTATGCTTGATCTTAGCCAAAAAGCCGAGCTCTGATCTATGTTTGATGCGTCAAGCGCCATATCCTATTTTGTTAGGAAGGGAATGCGTAGATAATAATTCTTCCCTTGCAATGCAGCTAAAACCCCATATGTTGCTGATGTCCAGTGTCTGTATCCCATATGACATATTTGGTAATTGGTGATTATGTCTGGATACGAGTAGATCGGCATCTGGTGTTCCATATCGTGTAGAAACATTAGCAAATACTATAGCCCAATATCCATTTTGTGTTCTCCTCCAAATTCCTCTCTCGATATATCAGCTGGACTAGAAGATTATGTGTTGTAAAATTCTATTGTGTATCCCCGGATACTGTTTAAGATATGAGTGTCAAAAAGCTATTTATTCGATGTCTTCTCGCACCAACCTCCTTGCCTCCTTCTGGTTTTACTGTTTTCTTCTGGATCCCCGAGGCCGTGTGTTGTGGGTGTACACATCTTCCAGCATAGGGGCGAAACCTTTGAGGATGATGTTTGGACGTTTAGATGAGCTCCAGTTTGGCTTCATTGTCCAACTCCTTGACCTTCTAGATAGGTCACCTCCAAATAAAAAGATTTTGCTAGGAGGTTTCGGGTTTACACAGGCCCGCGTCAATCCCAGTTGTATGTAACAGATGCATACATTGATTAGTTTAGTACATTCAGGGTTTTACAATCCCCGGTGGCATGTGACAGCTATGGTGTCAGCTAATGTGTGCCCCTGCAGTAGATAGAAAACATATGGTCTATGCTGGCTTCTAACCTGGTTTGTAGATCTTTCCCAATTAGCTTTACTCACAGCTGTACTGTTGTTCCCCCTGAAACATAGACAGACATTCCCGTGTGACTTCCCAGATGGGAATGGAATTTGTCAGTAAATTTTTGGACTGCTAAATCCTTCAGTCACAACATAAGTATTCCTGTATTTCTATCAGGAAAGGACCAATAATGCACTCTATGTACTTTGTGACTTAGAAAAGGCATCCCCCCATTGTTACAGCTCTTACATCTGTTTACCTGTCCAGGGTTTGCCCTAGACTTGACCCCAGCACTCATCTGACAGAAGAGTCTACTGGGGAGAGAGAAGCATGATTATAGCCCTATAGAAAATGTGCTGCTTCCTTCTCCCTGAGTCTGTCTTTTCCTCAAACACTTCCCTGTAATAGTAGAAGTGAAAATACAGCCCTGTATAAGGTGCTGCTATGGGACTTACCCACTGGAGGATTTCTTCTTGGACCTGCATCGCTGCAAAACGGTATGTTCTCGCAGGTGCAGGTCCCGCAGTGCCAACGCGGTGCAGTGTACACGGCCACTGTGCCGCCGGTATCCCCGTTGGCCTGCGGTGCTCCAAAGCGCGGTGCAGTGCTCACAGCACTGAGCCGCTCGTACTGCTGTTAGCCTGCGGTGCTCCAACGCGGTTCAGTCCCTCGGGGAGCTGGCCGCTCGCAAACCGCAGGTATGGCAGTTTTAACGCGGTGCAGTGCTCCGCACTGTGCCGCTCCTTCTCTACTTGGGCCTGCGGAGCTCCAACGCGGTGCAGTCCTCTCGGGGAGCTGGCCGCTCGCAGCCGCATGTCTGGTAGTTGTAAAAAAAGCGGTGCAGTGCTTCCCGCACTGTGCCGCTCCTTCTCCACTTGGGCCTGGGGTGCTCCAACGCGGTCCAGTCCTCTCGGGGAACTGGCCGCTCGCGACCCAGGCCCAGCGGCTCCAACGCGTACTCAGTGCTCTCGGGCACTGACCGCTTGCCGCTATTTTTAGTGCTGTGGGAAAACCCAGCACCTTCCAGCCCCTCGGACCCATGTAGTATAGGTCCATATAACCATATAACCATATAACAATTACAGCACGGAAACAGGCCATCTCGGCCCTACAAGTCCGCGCCGAACAATTTTTTTTCCCTTAGTCCCACCTGCCTGCACTCATACCATAACCCCCCATTCCCTTCTCATCCATATGCCTATCCAATTTATTCTTAAATGAAACAAACGAACCTGCCGCCACCACTTCCACTGGAAGCTCATTCCACACCGCTACCACTCTCTGAGTAAAGAAGTTCCCCCTCATGTTACCCCTAAACTTCTGTCCCTTAATTCTGAAGTCATGTCCTCTTGTTTGAATCTTCCCTATTCTCAAAGGGAAAAGCTTGATCACATCAACTCTGTCTATCCCTCTCATCATTTTAAAGACCTCTATCAAGTCCCCCCTTAACCTTCTGCGCTCCAGAGAATAAAGACCTAACTTATTCAACCTATCTCTGCAACTTACTTGTTGAAACCCAGGCATCATTCTAGTAAATCTCCTCTGTACTCTCTCTATTTTGTTGACATCCTTCCTATAATTGGGCGACCAAAATTGTACACCATACTCCAGATTTGGTCTCACCAATGCCTTGTACAATTTTAACATTACATCCCAGCTTCTATACTCAATGCTCTGATTTATAAAGGCTAGCATACCAAAAGCTTTCTTTACCACCCTATCTATATGAGATTCCACCTTCAAGGAACTATGCACGGTTATTCCCAGATCCCTCTGTTCAACTGTATTCTTCAATTCCCTACCATTTACCATGTACGTCCTATTTTGATTTGTCCTGCCAAGGTGTAACACCTCACATTTATCAGCATTAAACTCCATCTGCCATCTTTCAGCCCATTTTTCCAAATGGCCTAAATCACTCTGTAGACTTTGGAAATCCTCTTCATTATCCACAACACCCCCTATCTTGGTATCATCTGCATACTTACTAATCCAATTTACCACCCCTTCATCCAGATCATTGATGTACATGACAAACAACAAAGGACCCAACACAGATCCCTGAGGCACCCCACTAGTCACCTGCCTCCAATCCGACAAACAGCCATCCACCATTACCCTTTGGCTTCTCCCATTCAGCCACTGCTGAATCCATCTTGCTATTCCTGCATTTATACCCAACAGTTTAACCTTCTTAACCAACGTTCCATGAGGAACCTTGTCAAAGGCCTTACTAAAGTCCATATAGACAACATCCACTGCTTTACCCTCGTCAATTTCCCTAGTAACCTCTTCAAAAAATTCAAGAAGATTAGTCAAACATGACCTTCCAGGCACAAATCCATGTTGACTGTTCCTAATCAGACATTGTTTATCCAGATGCTTATATATATTATCTTTAAGTATCTTTTCCATTAATTTGCCCACCACTGAAGTCAAACTAACAGGTCTATAATTGCTAGGTTTACTCTTAGAACCCTTTTTAAACAATGGAACAACATGCGCAGTATGCCAATCCTCGGGGACTATTCCCGTTTCTAATGACATTTGAAATATTTCTGTCATAGCCCCGGCTATTTCTACACTAACTTCCCTCAATGTCCTAGGGAATATCCTGTCAGGACCTGGAGACGTATCCACTTTTATATTTTTCAAAAGTGTCAGTACTTCTTTTACTTTGAAACTCATAGTATCCATAACTACTCTACTCGTTTCCCTTACCTCACATAATTCAATATCCTTCTCCTTGGTGAATACCACAGAAAAGAAATTGTTCAATATCTCCCCCATCTCTTTTGGCTCTGCAGATAGCTGCCCACTCTGTTTCTCCAATGGACCAATTTTATCCCTCGTTATCCTTTTGCTATTAATATAGCTGTAGAACCCCTTTGGATTTACTTTCACCTTACTTGCCAAAGCAACCTCATATCTTCTTTTAGCTTTTCTAATTTCTTTCTTAAGATTCTTTTTACATTCCTTATACTCCACAAGCACCTCATTTACTCCATGCTGCCTATAATTATTGTAGATATCCCTCTTTTTCCGAACAAGATGTCCAATTTCCCTTGAAAACCAGGGCTCTTTCCAATTTTTACTGTTTCCTTTCAACCGAACAGGAACATAAAGATTCTGTACTCTTAAAATTTCCCCTTTAAATGTCCACCATTTCTCTTCTACATATTTCCCATAAAACAAAATGGCCCAGTCCACTCCTTTTAAATCATCTAGCATCTCATCAAAGTTAGCCTTTCTCCCATCAAAAATCTCAACCCTAGGTCCAGTTCTGACCTTCTCCATAATTATATTGAAACTAATGGTATTGTGATCACTGGACCCGAAGTGCTCCCCAACGCATACCTCCGCCACCTGTCCCGTCTCATTTCCTAACAGGAGGTCCAGCACTGCCCCTCCTCTAGTACGTACCCCTATGTATTGCTGCAAAACAACTATCCTGCACACATTTTACAAACTCCAAACCATCCAGCCCATTTACAGAATGTGTTTCCCAGTCTATGTGTGGAAAGTTGAAATCTCCCACAATCACTACCTTGTGCTTACTACTAATATCTGCTATCTCCTTACATATTTGCTCTTCCAATTCTCGTTCCCCATTTGGCGGTCTATAATACATCCCTATAAGTGTTGCTACACCTTTCCCACTTCTCAGTTCCACACAAATAGCCTCCCTAGATGAGCCCTCCAATCTATCCTGCCAAAGCACTGCTGTAATATCTTCCCTGACTAGCAATGCAACACCACCACCTCTTGCCCCTCCAATTCTATCACACCTGAAGCAACGAAATCCTGGAATATTTAGTTTCCAATCACAGCCCTCCTGCAACCATGTTTCACTGATCGCCACAACATCATACTTCCAGGTGTCTATCCAGACTCTAAGCTCATCCATCTTTCTTACAATGCTCCTAGCATTAAAATATGCACATTTAAGAAACCCCCCGTCTCTTCTTCTCTGTTTATTTCCTTTTTTTCTTTCTCCTCTTGTGTCCGAGTGCTTCCCTTTTCTGCTTCCTGCCTCCCATTCTGTCTACTAGCTTTCTCTATTTGAGTCCCTCGCCCCAACCATTCTAGTTTAACGTCTCCCCAGTGACCTTTGCAAATTTCCCCGCCAGGATGTTGGTCCCCCTCGGGTTCAAGTGCAACCCATCCTTTCTGTACAGGTCCCACCTTCCCCAAAAGAAGTCCGTGGGGCTGTTGGCCGAGCCGTCGGAATGACGGCTCCAGAATGCTCCACCGCTGTCGGCGTCCTGTTGGAGCTGAGGTCGGCTCCGGCTCCCGTTTAAGGATTTCAAAATTAAGAAATCTATCTCTTTTAATGCCAATAGTCAATAACCCTTCGTTTAAACCCTCAATTATAGACAAATCATTTACACAATGGGAAAGAACGGGAATCAAAACGCTCGGAGACTTGTATGAATTAGGAAAATTATTATAATTTCTACAATTACAACTGAAATATAATTTGAAAAATAATCAATATTTCAAATATCTTCAAATCCCTGACTATCTGAAAAATACACAAAAGACTATCATAACATGCCCCCAGACTTATTGGATGAAGCCATGAAGATAAAGGCTGAATCAGCAAATCTAATATCATACTTATATAATATTATTTTGAATATAGAAATGCCTACAACCGATAGTATTAGAAGAGACTGGGAACAAGAACTAGCTATAAACATTTCAAAAGAGAGCTAGGATAAACACTTACTATATGTGCATAAATGCTGATCAACGTACGACATACTCTAATCCAATATAAAACATTACATAGCCTATATTATTCAAAAACTAAAATAAATAAACTTTTCCCCAATGTCTTACCCATTGGTGATAAATGTCAGTCACAAGAAGCTAATATAACCATATAACCATATAACAATTACAGCACGGAAACAGGCCATCTCGACCCTTCTAGTCCGTGCCGAACACATAATCTCCCCTAGTCCCATATACCTGCGCTCAGACCATAACCCTCCATTCCTTTCCCATCCATATAACTATCCAATTTATTTTTAAATGATAAAAACGAACCTGCCTCCACCACCTTCACTGGAAGCTCATTCCACACAGCTACCACTCTCTGAGTAAAGAAGTTCCCCCTCATGTTACCGCTAAACTTCAGTCCCTTAATTCTCAAGTCATGCCCCTTGTTTGAATCTTCCCTACTCTCAGTGGGAAAGCTTTTCCACGTCAACTCTGTCTATCCCTCTCATCATTTTAAAAGCCTCTATCAAGTCCCCCCTTAACCTTCTGCGCTCCAAAGAATAAAGCCCTAACTTGTTCAACCTTTCTCTGTAACTTAGTTGCTGAAACCCAGGCAACATTCTAGTAAATCTCCTCTGTACTCTCTCTATTTTGTTGACATCCTTCCTATAATTAGGCGACCAAAATTGTACGCCATACTCCAGAATTGGCCTCACCAATGCCTTGTACAATTTTAACATTACATCCCAACTTCTATACTCAATGCTCTGATTTATAAAGGCCAGCACACCAAAAGCTTTCTTTACCACCCTCCAAAAGCTTTCTTTACCACCCTCCAAAAGCTTTCTTTACCACCCTCCAAAAGCTGTCTTTACCACCCTGCGCACTCTTTTGTTTTCTGTATAAAAATTCAAAAAATCTGGAACGAAATATTTGAAAACTTCACAAAATTATTTAAAATAAAACTGGTACCAAAAGCAGAATGGATCATTTTTGGTATATCGGAAGTCTGGTGAACCTTCTCTGTACTCCCTCTATGGCAAGAATGTATTTCCTCAGATTAGGAGACCAAAACTGTACGCAATAATCCAGGTGTGGTCTCACCAAGACCCTGTACAACTGCAGTAGAACCTCCCTGCTCCTATACTCAAATCCTTTTGCTATGAATGCTAACATACCATTCGCCTTCTTCACTGCCTGCTGCACCTGCATGCCTACTTTTAATGACTGGTGTACCATGACACCCAGGTCTCGTTGCATCTCCCCCTTTTATAATCGGCCACCATTCAGATAATAATCTACTTTCCTGTTTTGACACCAACGTGGATAACCTCACATTTATCCATATTATACTGCATCTGCCACGCATTTCCCCACTCACCCAGCCTATCCAAGTCACCTTGCAGCCTCCTGACACTGCCCCCCAGGTTCGTGTCATCCGCAAACTTGGAGTGTTGCATTCAATTCCCTCGTCCAAATCATTACTATATATCGTAAATAGCTGAGGTCCCAGAACTGAGCCTTGCGGTACCCCACTAGTCACTGCCTGCCATTGTGAAAAGGACCCGTTTACTCCTACTCTTTGCTTCCTGTCTGCCAGCCAGTTCTCTATCCACATCAATACTGAACCCCCAATACCGTGTGCTTTAAGTGTGTATACTAATCTCTTATGTGGTACCTTGTCGAAAGCCTTCTGAAAGTCCAGATATAACACATCCACTTCTCCCTTATCCACTCTACTAGTTACATCCTCGAAAAATTATATATGATTCGTCAGACATGATTTACCCTTCATAAATCCATGCTGACTTTGTCCAATGATTTATCCACTTTCCAATGCGCTGCTATCCCATCTTTAATAACTGATTCTTGCAGTTTCCCCACTACCGACGTTAGACTAACTGGTCTGTAATTCCCCGTTTTCTCTCTCCCTCCCTTTTTAAAAAGTGGTGTTACATTAGCTTCCCTCCAATCCTCGGGAACTACTCCAGAATCTAAAGAGTTTTGAAAAATTATAACTAATGCATCCACTATTTCAGGGGCTACTTCCTTAAGTACTCTGGGATGCAGCCTATCTGGCCCTGGGGATTTATCGGCCCTTAATCCATTCAATTTACCTAACACCACTTACAATTACAATTACAATTACAATTCCAATTACAATTCAATTTATTGTCATTTGGGCCCCTTGAGGTCCTAACGAAATGCCGTTTCTGCAGCCATACATTACAAACAAATAGACCCAAGACACAACATATTTTACATAAACATCCATCGCATTGCTGTGATGGAAGGCCAAAAAAACCTTTCTCTCCACTGCACTCTCCCCCCCGATGTCAGAGTCAAAGTCAAAGCCCCCGGCGGGCGATGGCGAATTGTCCCGTGGCCATTAAAACCACGCCGGGTGATGCAAGGTCGCACACCGGGTCTTGGTGTTAGAGCCCCCGGCGCGCGCTCGCAGCCCCGCAGCCATTCCAAGCCGCGCGGGGCGGTGCTGTAAGGCCCCGCTCCAGGTGCTCTTCAACCCCGCAACTCGGGCGGGAGAAGTCGCCGCTGCGGAAGCCCCGAAAAGCGGTCTCCCTCCAGGGACCCGCGGGCTCCCGGTGTCGCCGCCCGCCAAACCCGCAGTTGCAGCCTCGAATCTCCGGGGGTCGGGTCGCAGCAGCGTCCACCACAGCTCCACCCGCTCTGGACTCGGCCAGCTCCGCGACGGTGAGGTGAGTAGTCAGCACCAGAGCCCCCGGTTTTCCTGTTGGAGGCCGCTCCTGGTTGCAGCCCCAACGACAACGGAGACCCGACAAAGAAAAGGTCGGGTCTCCCGTGCAGGGAGCGATTTAAAAGTTACCCCCAACCCCCCCCCCCCCCCACCCCCCCCCCCCCCCCACACCACCCCCACCCCCCCACACACATACCCCAACAAAAATAACAAAAACTACATTAAAACATAGACATAAAATAATAAAAACGCAGACGGACTGCAGAGGCCGCAGCTGACGAGAGTCGCGCCGCCTACCGCCACTTCCCGGCTAACCTGGATTTCACTCAGTTCCTCCATCTCATTTGACCCCCGGTCCCCTGCTATTTCCGGCAGGTTATTTATGTCTTCCTTAGTGAAGACAGAACCAAAGTAGTTATTCAATTGGTCTGCCATGTCCTTGTTCCCCATGATCAATTCACCCGTTTCTGACTGCAAGGGACCTACATTTGTTTGAACCAGAATGGTCTAAAAACAAGGAACTGCAGTTGCTGGTTTACAAAAAAGGATACAAAATGCTGAAGTAACTCAGCGGGACAGGCAGCATCTCTGGAAAGAAGGAATGGGGGAACTTTCGGGTCGAGACTGAAGAGGGTTTCAACTCAAAACGTTACCCATTCCTTCCAGCATTTTGTGTTTACTTAAACATGGTGTTGATACAAAATCTACCATCAGCAGCGCTCCAAATCTGCCACTGCCCGCTGCATGCGATTCCGGAAACTTTGGGGGGTGGGAGGTGGGATTAAAATGCAGGTTGGTATTGGTTGTCGGAGGGATTTCCTCGGGCTGCTAGCTAAAGAAGAAAAATCGTACGCGCTTTCGTTTGCAGGTTTAAAAAAATGCTCTACCATTGCGTCGTCGTATTAAATTAAACGCGACTAAAAAAGCCTTCACCACCTTCAACATCATGGATCGTAATGTCAGGGCAAAACAAACGGTATGTTGTTTATTTAACCTATTACTTTGCTTTTTGGTGTGACTTTATTATAATCTTATGATGCGTAAATGTTATTTAGGCCACATACGAATCGACCATGTCTTGCCTGCCGATATGGCGTGTCTTTAAATTGCCGCGGATTTGCTAGCGCTCGCCGGGGGCTCCACCATCAAGAACTGGGGCAGGGCCTTACATCGCCCGGCTTGGCTTTGAGTGGCCGCGGACTTGCTAGCGCCCGCCGGGGGCTTTGACCTCGACTTCGGGAGAGGAATGGAGAGCAGGGGAGAACAAGACTTTGCCTTCCATCGCAGTGAGGATGAGACTCCCTGTGATGGATGTTTGTGTGAATTGTGTTGGTGTGTGTCTTGGTTCTTTTCTTGTATTGCTGCAGAAACCAAATTTCGTTTGAACCTCATGTGAGTTTCAAATGACAAATAAAAGGTATTGTATTATTGTATTATTGTATTGTATGGGCTTAAAATTTACGGCAACGGCAACATTCCAATCGCTCACATTCCAGAAACATCCACTCTCAAGATGATCAAAATCATATTTTTTGGACAATTTTGTCATAAGAGCATCTACATCATCTATATTTTGTGTTATTGTCCATCGATGATCAATATTTTCTCACTAAATATCCACAACAGTTTTAGTCAGATGTATTGTGCAAAAAATAATGATTTTATCATGAGAGGGGATGTTTCTGGAATAATTTATGGGAATTAAACATTACATTCCTTCCATTTGGCCTATAAATTCATGACAAAATGAGACTGAAAAATCATGTTATATTGTGAACGCGTGTGAATGGGATCAGTTTGTTATTTATTATTTGGATACTTATGCCCCTGTCCCACTTAGAAAACCTGAACGGAAACCTCTGGAGACTTTGCGCCCCAGTCAAGGTTTCCCTGCGGTTCCCGGAGGTTGCAGGTGGTTGCCGGAGGTTGCAGATAGTGGAAGCAGGTAGTGGGACTGACAAAAACCTCCGGGAACCGTACGGAACACTTGGGTGGGGCGCAAACACTCCAGACGTTTCCATTCAGGTTTCCTAAGTGGGACAGTGGCATTAGGATATTAAAAAAAATTAGCCTTTTCTTAAGAAATGGATAGATACTTAGATCTAATAATTGAATTCAGATGAAATGATTAGATGAAACTAATGAATATGAGTTTTTTGTTGGGTATTTGCTATTTGTTTTAGCGTTTAACGTTATCATTTCTTCTAAAACTGCAAATAACTTGTTTTTGTTAATGCTTTTCAGTATTTTTTTCCTTTATATAACAATTACAGCACGGAAACAGGCCATCTCGACCCCTCTAGTCCGTGCCGAACACATAGTCTCCCCTAGTCCCATATACCTGCGTTCAGACCATAACCCTCCATTCCTTTCCCATCCATATAACTATCCAATTTATTTTTAAATGATAAAAACGAACCCGAAGAAGATGTCTCCGAAGAAGACATGCAAAATTGTCAATCTAAATGCCCAGCAAAAGAGACTGGTAGCATTTATTGGTTATGATTCAGACAGCATTGGCAGAGATCATCCGAATTTGGACTATTCCAAACGTGATGATCTACAGGACATTCTTAATGGGAAAGTAGTGGGTAGTAAGGCATGTCACGTGTGGGTTGAAGAGCAAAAACCTGTAGTTTACAATGACAAAATTGAAAAGATGAGGAAAATCAAGGTGTACAGAGTTGCTTATTGGTTACTTTCTTCACTGCCTGCTGCACCTGCATGCCTACCTTCCATGACTGGTGTCCCATGACACCCAGGTCTCGTTGCATCTCCCCTTTTCCTTATCGGCCACCATTCTGATAATAGTCTACTTTCCCCTTTTTTGCCACCAAAGTGGATAACCTCACATTTATCCACATTATACTGCATCTGCCATGCATTTTCCCACTCACCCAACCTATCCAAGTCACCTTGCAGCCTCCTTGTATCCTCCCCACAGCTAACACTGTCCCCCAGCTTAGTGCCTTCCGCAACCCTGGAGATGTTGCATTCTATTCTCTCGTCCAAATCAATAGTATATATTGTAAATAGCAGGGGTCCCAGCACTGAGCCTTGCGGCACCCCACTAGTCACTGCCTGCCATTCTGAAAAGGACCCGTTTACTCTTTGCTTCCTGTCTGCCAGCCAGTTCTCTATCCACATCAATACTGAACACCCAATACCATGTGCTTTAAGTCTGCATACTAATCTCTTATGTGGGACTTTGTCGAAAGCCTTCTGAAAGTCCAGATATAACACATCCACTGGTTCTACCTTATCCACTCTACTAGTTACATCCTCAAAAAATTATATAGAATTTGTCAGACATGATTTACCTTTCATAAATCCATGCTGACTTTGTCCAATGATTTCAGCGCTTTCCAAATGTGCTGCTATCCCATCTTTAATAACTGACTCTAGCAGTTTCCCCACTACCGATGTTAAATTAACTGTAATTCCCCGTTTTCTCTCTCCCTCCCTTTTTTAAAAGTGGGGTTACATTAGCTACCCTCCAATCCTCAGGAACTACTCCAGAAGCTAATGAGTTTTGAAAAAATATCACTAATGCGGCAAGGGCTTCACCTTCTCCAATTGTAAAATCACGGATATCATAGATAATTACCAAAATGTAATATTAGGGTGGGGGGGATTTTAATTGTGTTATAGATACATATTTAGATAAATCAATAAAAGTAAGGAAGAGTAAGGTTAAATCTAAAACTAGTGAATTTTTAAACATATATATATAAAACTAATATAGCAGACGTATGGAGAATAGTCAACCCTACGGGAAAGGAATACTCATTTTGCTCAGCGGTAAATAAAACTTATTCAAGAATTGATTATTGTTTAGTGGACACAAAATTAATTCCTTATATGATTAACCCTAAATATCACAATAGTATTACTTCTGATCACTCACCATTGACCTTTACTTTAAAACTAGAGGGAACGCCAGGTATAAAATCGTTTTGGTGTTTAAATACACAGTTAATTAATAATCCACAATGTAATGAGTATTTAAAACAACAAATGAAATTCTTTTTTGATACAAATGAGACACCAGGCATTTCACCATCTTTATTATGGGAAACTTTTAAGGCATTTATACGTGGAGTTATAATCTCATATCAAAGTTACCAAAATAAAAAGAACTCCATAGAACAAGAGACTTTAGAAAAGGAAATTAAAATATTAGAATTAGATAACGCAAAAGACCCAACTAGAGATAAACATAATAAGATCACATTTTATGAAATTTAAACTTAATCGACTATTATCGGCAAAAGTAATAAGATTATTTCAGATCACAAAACAAGCACAGTTTGAATTTGGTGATAAACCACATAAACTTCTGGCTAGACAATTGAAGAAACAGGAGAAGGAAAAGACGATTACTAAAATCAAATCAGAGAATGGGGAACTATTAACGTTACCCCAGGATATTAATAAAAGGTTTGCCCAATTTTATCAAAACTTGTATAAGTCTAAATTTAAAATAGAAGACAATATAATTGTAGATTTTTTAGATAATTGTAATCTGCCAAAATTGGATATTTTGGAACAAGAGGAATTAGGAGCACAGATCACAAGGGAAGAAATAAGTGAACCAATAAAAGAGCTAAAAAATGGGAAAACGCCAGGACCAGGTGGTTTCAATAATGAATTCTATAAAGATTTACAGGAGATAATGGTGCCACGGTTACTTAAATTATATACATATGCCTTTACTGAAAATAAATTACCAGCAACATTAGCCGAATCCACAATTACGTTACTACCTAAAAAAGATAAGGACTTAGAAGAACCGGGCTCATATAGAGCCATATAAATCCTAAATACGGATCACAAAATTTTAGCAAGAACTTTAGCAAGAAGATTGAGTAAACATATTAATAAAGTGATAAATCCGGACCAAACGGGGTTTATACCTAAAAACAATCATCTAACAATTTGAGACGCATTTTTAATATATATTGTATTGATACAAAACGGAAAAGGAAGACTTGTCGGTTATATCTCTGAATGCAGAGAAAGCATTTGATCAGGTAGAATGGCAGTATTTATACAAAGTACTCCAAAAATTTAATATGGGAGAGAATAGGCAGGGCTGTGTTTATCACCACTGCTATTTGCACTTATGATAGAGCCGCTTGCTGAATGGATAAGAAGCCATCCGGATATTCAGGGATATAATACTAAGGATACTATTAATAAAATATCAGTATATGCAGATGATATATTTTATATATTACAAACTACCAAACGAGCATCCCGAATCTATTAAATCTAATAGAGGAATTTGTATCTTTCTCCGGTTATAGAATAAATTGGAATAAAAGTGAAATTATGTCATTAAAACCCCGGAAAGCGAATCACCTATTAAAATGTCCATTTAAAATCGCAACGGAAAAATTTAAGTATTGGGTATTCAAGGTACTAGAAGATATAATCATTATTTAATGCTAATTTTATACCATTATTAAATAAATTTGATTCACTGATTAAATTTTGGAGAACGCTCCCATTGTCACTAATCGGCAAAATAAACGCTACAAAAATGATAGCGCTACCCACACATAATATATTTATTCCAATCTATACCGATATATATACCAAAACACTTTTTTTTTAAAATTAGACTCGAATATTTTTAATTTTATTTAGGATTATAAAGCACATAGAATTAAAATAAATCACTTGTGCAAACCCAAAGAT
The DNA here is from genome assembly GCF_010909765.2 of Amblyraja radiata. Taxonomy (NCBI): domain Eukaryota; kingdom Metazoa; phylum Chordata; class Chondrichthyes; order Rajiformes; family Rajidae; genus Amblyraja; species Amblyraja radiata. The sequence continues at coordinate 27,032,545 of NC_045985.1, read as the reverse complement.
GTGGTGGGGGGGGGGGGGGGGGGGGTTGCACTACCTAATTTTATATACTATTATTGGGCAGTACATATTAAAAATATAATGTATTGGTTGGAAAGTCCTGCTCAATAGTGGGAATGGATAAGAATGGAGAAAGAGGATTGCGATCTAGGAGCGATCATTTTCCCCCCAATAAAGCTGAATAATATGTTATATAAGAAGAATCCAATTATACAAAATACAATACGAATCTGGAAACAAATAAAATTAACTTTAAAATTAAGAAATTTATCAGTGCTAACACCAATAGTGAATAACCCAGTATTTAAACCATCTGGTATGGATAAAACATATAAACAATGGGAAAAAGTGGGAATTAAAAAGGTAGGTGATGTGTATGTTTGGGAAATTTATTATCATTTCAACAACTAAAATCAAAAATTAAATTGAATCACAATCAATATTTAAAATACCTACAGGTGTGTGACTTTATGAAGAAATATATACCAAGATTCCAAAGTATAATTTTAGACCCACTGGATGAAATAATGAATATCAAGGCGGAGTCAACAAAATTAATATCATATTTGTATAAAAGTATTTTAAATATAGAATTACCATCAACAGAGGCAATTAGAGAAGACTGGGAAAAATTATAAATGATTAAAATCTCAAAAGAAACATGGGAAAAATATTTGATACATATATATACATGTTCGATCAACGCTAGACATAACTTAATTCAATTTAAAATAGTACATAGGTTATATTATTCCAAAACTAGGTTGAATAAATGTTATCCAAATATTTCTCCCATTTGTGATAAATGTCTTTTTCAAAATGCCAATATTACGCACTCATTTGTCTCTTGTATAAAACGTTATAAATTTTGGTGTGACATATTTGATATATTCGCAAGGCTATTTAAGACAAAAATGGAACCTAACACTCAAATGATTATATTTGGAGTAAGTGGAGATGGGAACAAATTAAATACACACCAAAACTCATTTTTCAATTATGGGTTAATAACAGCAAAATAATATACTTAAATTTTGGAAAAATGCTAATATACCAACATTTAAAATGTGGATCGGTAATATGCTGGACACAGCACATTTGAAAGAAATGAGACTCCTACTAATAGACAAACAATACCTATTCTTAAGGAGTTGGTCCCCATTTATTGATTTCTTGGATTCATGTGGTGACATAGTATAATGACAACTATCAGTTTCAGGTATGGGTGAAAGATGATTTAGAATATTTAAAAAAATCATCTCACTGTGGCGATTGAATAATCTCCCTCCTGCTTTCTTTCTTCACTTATTCCTTCTCTTTCACTTTTTCTGTATCTGTTTTTCACCCACGCTCACTAATCTATTCTTCACTTTTCACAACCATTTTTCTTCTCTCCTTTCTCACCTCTCTTTAAAAAAAAGGGAAGTTGTACAGAGAATGTAATATGTTAACATCGTTTGTACTCGCTTCTAATAAATAAAATATTAAAAAATTTAAATAAAAAAAAAGTAAGGTCAGGAAATTCCAAAATGCAAATTGCTAATCAAAACTTTAAATAATTTTCAAAGGTTCATTGTGGAAACATTGTATGGATCTTAACGAATCAAGACATTATGCTATGACACAAAATGAATACATTCATAAGACCTTTAAGGCACTATAAAAAAAAAATTAAAAATTTTATTCACCAAGTATCATGCTTTATTCTCCCTCCCATTCCCAGACAGATATTTCTGTCATTGGTCTCCTCCATTGTCAGAGTGATGCTAAACGCAAATTAGAGGAACAGCATCTCATATTTCGCTTGGGCAGCTTACAACCCAGTGGTATAAATATTGATGTATCTCACTTCGGGTAGCCCCGGCATTCTATCCATCCCCCACCAAAGGCACACTAGATACTCATTTTCACCCTGCACACAGCCTGTTTCCTTTATCATCATTACATTTTTGCATATCTTTCATTCATTATTCTTTATCTCTCCATTTCACCGTCTATATCTCTTGTTTCCCTTATCCCGAAACATTCCGAAACGTCACCCATTCCCTCTCTCCAAAGATACTGCCTGACCCGATGAGTTACTCCAGCATTTTATGTCAATCTTTAGGTCATAGACTAGACTAAGTGGGACCTGTTGCGTCCCAGCATCACACGGGAGGACTGGTCACCAACGTAATATTCTACCTCTCCACCAATTCCACGACTGCTCGACAGTGGGGGGGGGGGGGAGGGCTGTCTGTTGCGATAGTATGGGTGTTGCGGGCTGAAGGTACGGGTTTCCAGAGGGCTAGTATAGACATTGTGGGCTGTATGGATGCTTGGGCAGGCATCTAACTGTTGCAACGATTTTAAAAGCCAAGCGAAGGCAAACAATTGGGCTGCAGCCATCTGGCAACCAAAATTCATTTTGTGAACACAAACTTGTCAAAAAGGTGAGGAAAACATTTGGGCTGCAGACACCCGACAACCAAAATTCATTTTGTGAACACAAACTTGTTTAAAAAGGCGAGGCAAAAAATTGGGCTGCAGACACCCGACAACCAAAATTCATTTTGTGAACACAAACTTGTTTAAAAAAAGGCCAGGCAAACAATTGGGCTGCAGACACCCGACAACCAAAATTCATTTTGTGAACACAAACTTGTTTAAAAAAAAGGCGAGGGAAACAATTGGGCTGCAGACACCCGACAACCAAAATTCATTTTGTGAACATAAACTTGTTAAAAAAAAGGCTAGGCAAACAATTGGGTTGCAGACGCCCGACAACCAAAATTCATTTTGTGAACACAAACTTGTTAAAAAGGGCTGCAGCCACTTTACTGCCGCATGGAGGGGACTCACCGCAGAGTAGACGAACGTTCAGTGTTATTCGCAGCCGCGACCCTCTCGCTTCCTGTGTCTGGCAGAGACTAAGTGAGGCACGACACTTCCTGGTTTTACAGTCCCTCCTCCTGCCGCCAGCGGGGACAGCAGAGAGAATGGGGAATTTTATAAAAGCATTAATATCTCCTTCATTTTTCATCGACGGAAAAAATCATCCGCACTCATACGGCGGAGGTGGGCTCTGAGCGAGGTGGCCAAAAATTACGGCCGTAGGTGGCGGCGTACTCTCGGAAATCGAAGCACAGTCGGCCAAAAGCGGTCAAGATCAGAGATTTAGTAATATAGATGGTAACAGGTGAAGTGGAGCGGAGTGGTGAGCGACCCCGTCAGTTGAAGTCCGCAGTGCAGCGCCTATGGTCCTCCCTCCGATTCGGGGTGACATCAGTGCGCCGGTAGTACGCGCCGTCCATGCGATTGGCTGACGTCACGGCGGCACGATGCGGTTCCCGTATGCTCGGTGTCCCCAGGTCGGTGCGGCGCCACTCCCTCTCATCCCTTCCCCCCTACACACACCTTCCTCCTTCTCCCCATTAAACCACAAGCATTGTTCACGTGTTATTAAGCTGTTCATGATTCTTAGAACAGCTTGTGTTGGATTCTTAGAACAGCTTGTATTGTAGCCTACCAGTGAGAATGTGATTGTGGATTTAGTGTCATGTAATGAACCGGATTTGATAAAGGACCTCGGAGTTAATGAGCCATTAAGAGGCAGTGACCATAACATGGTCAGGTATAATCTACAATTGCAGAGGGAGAAGGGTAGTTCGCGGGGTCTCAATGTTGCAGTTGAATAAAGGGGACTATGGGGCCATGAGGAAGTAGCTGGCCAAAGTTGACTGGATAGATATATTAGCAGGGATGACAGTGGAACAAAAATGGCAGGTCTTTCTAAGAATAATACAGACGGTGCAGGATCAGATCATTCCTGGGAGGAAGAACGATTCCAAGGGGAGAAAGGGACGACCATGGCTGACAAGGGACGTCAGAGACAGTATAAAAATTAAAGAGAAGAAGTACAACGTAGCAAAGCTGAGCGGGAAGCAAGAGGAGTGGGTAATGTTTAAAGATTAAGATTTAGGCCATTTGGAAAAATGGGCTGAAATATGGCAGATGGAGTTTAATGCTGATAAATGTGAGGTGGTGCACCTTGGCAGGACAAATCAAAATAGGACGTACATGGTAAATGGTAGGGAATTGAAGAATACAGCTGAACAGAGGGATCTGGGAATAACCGTGCATAGTTCCTTGAAGGTGGAATCTCATATAGATAGGGTGGTAAAGAAAGCTTTTGGTATGCTAGCTTTTATCAATCAGAGCATTGAGTATAGAAGCTGGGATGTAATGTTAAAATTGTACAAGGCATTGGTGAGACCAAATCTGGAGTATGGTGTACAATTTTGGTCGCCCAATTATAGGAAGGATGTCAACAAAATAGAGAGGGTACAGAGGAGATTTACTATAATGTTGCCTGGGTTTCAACAACTAAGTTACAGAGATAGGTTGAATAAGTTAGGTCTTTATTCTCTGGAGCGCAGAAGGTTAAGGGGGGACTTGATAGAGGTCTTTAAAATGATGAGAGGGATAGACAGAGTTGATGTGGACAAGCTTTTCCCTTTGAGAATAGGGAAGTTTCAAACAAGATGACATGACTTCAGAATTAAGGGACAGAAGTTTAGGGGTAACATGAGGGGGCACTTCTTTACTCAGAGAGTGGTAGCGGTGTGGAATGAGCTACCAGTGGAAGTGGTGGCGGCAGGTTCGTTGGTATCATTTAAAAATAAATTGGATAGGCATACGGATGAAAAGGGAATGGAGGGTTATTGTATGAGTGCAGGCAGGTGGGACTAAGGGAAAACGTTGTTCGGCACGGACTTGTAGGGCCGAGATGGCCTGTTTCCGTGCTGTAATTGTTATATGGTTAAATGCTATATGGTTAAAGAGCAACAGAAGAAAACCAAAAAGACAATACGGGGAGAAAATATGAGGTACGAAGGTAAGCTAGCCAAGAATATAAAGCAGGATAGTAAAAGCTTCTTCAGGTAGATTATTAGATTAGATTATACCTTTAATAATCCTTTTCAGGAAATTACAGTGCCACGACAGCTTCAAGACAAACATAACACCACACATTTCCTTAAATTGCTTCCATACTTAACAAGTTAAAATACGTTAAAATACAAGTTAAAATACAATTAATTTAAAAAAAGTGCAATTATTTATGCGCATTATAAAGTCTTATAGCAGCTGGTAAACAGGACTTACTGTATCTCTCCGTTTTGCACATTGGTGCAATCAGCCTCTGACTGAAGATGCTGCTCTTGATCACCTTCAGGGCATGGAGTGGGTGAGTGGGGTTTGTCATTATAGAACCTAGTTTATTTAGAGTTCTGGCCTCTGCCACCTGCTGGACCGTTCGTTGCTCAGCCCCGACCACTGAGCCGGCCTTCCTGATTAGTTTGTCCAGTCTGTTTTTATCCGCTATACGGGCGCCATCTCCCCAACAGGCCACAGCAGGTATGTGAAGAGGAAAAAATAGTTAAGACCAAAGTAATACCCTTGAAGATTTATTATGGGGAACAAGGAAATGGCAGATGAGGTGAACAGGTACTATGGATCTGTCTTCACTAAGGAGGACACAACAATCTTCCTGATATAGTAGTGGCCAGAGGATCTGAGGTGACGGAGGAACTGAAAGAAATCCACATTAGGCAGGAAATGGTGCTGGATGGACTGATGGGACTGAAGGATGATACATCCCCAGGGCCTGATGGTCTGCATCCCAGGGTACTTAAGGAAGTGGCTCTAGAAATCGTGGAAGCATTGGTGATAATTGTCCAATGTACTATTGAGTCAGGATCAGCTCCTGTGGATTGGAGGGCAGCTAATGTTATCCCACTTTTTAAGAAAGGCAGGAGAGAGAAAAGGGAATTATTGACAAGTTAGCCTGACATGGGTGGTGGGGAAGATGCAAGAGTCAATTATAAAAGATGAGATAGCTGAACAGTTGGATAGCAGTAACAGGATCCGTCCGAGTCAGCATGGATTTACGAAGGGGAAATCATGCTTGATTAATTTTCTGGAATTTTTAAGAAGTAATTAGGAAAATGGGCAAGGTAGAGATGTAGTGTACCTGGACTTACAGAAAGCATTTGATAAGTTCCCACATAGGAGATTAGTAGGCAAAATCAGGGCACGTGGTACTGGGGGTACAGTGCTGACATGGATATAGAATTGGTTGGCAGACTGGAAACAAAGAGTAGGGATTAACGGGTCCGTTTCAGAAAGGCAGGCAGTGACTAGTGGGGTACCGCAAGGCTGAGACCACAGCTATTTAACCATATAACAACATATAACAATTACAGCACGGAAACAGGCCATCTCGGTCCTTCTGGCCCGTGCCGAACACTTAGTCTCCCCTCGTCCCATCTACATGCACTCAGAATATTTACAATATACATCAATGATTTAGATGAAGGGATTCAAAGTAACATGAGCAAATTTGCAGATGACACAAAGCTGGGTGGCAGTGTGAACTGTGAGGAGGATGCTATGAGAGTGCAGGGTGACTTGGACAGGTTGGGGAGTGGGCAGATGCGTGGCAGATGAAGTTTAAAGTGGATAAATGTGAGGATATCCACTTTGGTAGCAAAAACAGGAAGGCAGATTACTATCTAAATGGCATCAAGTTTGGAAAAGGGGAAGTACAACATGATCTGGGAGTCCTTGTACATCAGCCTATGAAAGTAAGCATGCAGGTGCAGCACGCAGTGAAGAAAGCGAATGGCATGTTGACGTTTATAACAAGAGGAGTCAAATATAGGAGCAAAGAGGTCCTTCTGTAGTTGTACAGAGTCCTAGTGAGTAGGCCACCTGGAGTATTGTGTACAGTTTTGGTCCCCTAGTTAGAGGAAGGACATTCTTGCTATTGAGGGAGTGTAGGTTTACAAGGTTAATTCCCGGGATGGCGGGACTGTCATATCCTGAGAGAATGGAGCAGCTAGGCTTGTACACTCTGGAGTTTAGAAGGATGAGGGGATCTCATTGAAACATATAAGATTTTTAAGGGTTTGGTCACGCTAGAGGCAGGAAACATGTTCCCGATGTTGGGGGAGTCCAGAACCAGGGGCCACAGTTTAAGAGTAAGGAGTAAGCCATTTAGAACGGAGACGAGGAAACATTTTTTCTCACAGAGAGTGGTGAGTCTGTGGAATTCATTGCCTCAGAGGGCGGTGGAGGCAGGTTCCCTGGATGCTTTCAAGAGAGAGCTAGATAGGACTCTTAAAAATAGTGGAGTCAGGGAATATGGGGAGAAGGCAGGAACAGGCTACGGATTGGGGTTGATCAGCCATGAACACATTGAATGGCGGTGCTGGCTCGAAGGGCCGAATGGTCTACTCCTGCACCTATTGTCTATAGACGGAACTTCCTATATTGAATTGAATTGAATAAATTTTATTGACCGAGTATGTATACACACAAGGAATTTGCCTTGGTGCTTTGCTCGCAAGTAATAATGCGACGATTTACAGTGGACGATTAAAAAAAATTCATTATAATTAATGTCCTGTTTGCAAGCTTGTTGCCCATCTGTGGTCCCCTCTTGCATGGTTTAGGAGCCGTGGCTGTGGACGGAGAGACGGGGATGTGAGCGGCCATTGAGGGCGGCCATGTAACGGGTATAGCTTGGACCCAATAGCAGCACAGAATCAGGCAAGTATAGTTTGTAATAAACTTTATTACGATACTGTAACACAGAGTAGTAACACAGGAATGGGTACACCGTATTCACACAGAGGCTCAGGATTGAGCGAGTGTTCCGAAGAGGGGCAGGCAGGTTCGAATCCGTGTAGGCAGTCGGGAAATCGCTGGAGAGTTTTGCATGAATGCTGAGAACAATCTGGCACTGTGTGAACGGTGAGGAGAGTCTATATACCGGATTAATTGGTGATCAGAGGCAACTGAGTGCAACAGGTGAGGAGAATTGGGCTGCTGAGAGGGGAGTGGCAGGCAGGCAGGTGAGGAGAAGGAGGGACCGGTGGGAAAGTACTGGGAGGTGAAGTGGATGAGAATGAGCAGAGGGTCGACTGTGACAGAACGCCCCCCCCCTCAAGGGACGGCTCCTGACGTCCCAAAACAAAACAAAAAACAATAAAGAAAATAAACCCAATCCCACGCAGAGTTGGGTGGGAGGAGGGGGACCGGAGGAGGGCTAATATTCGTCCGATACATTGAGGGCGGCCAGGGTGCCAGTGAGCCCGCCCATCTGCCCAGTGTGCGGGTTGAGATTCCAGAGGCTGAGCTTCGGTGGAGTGTGACGGGGCACAACAAGGAAAAGCAGAATGCGTGCGTTGTGTGTGGCAAGGCCTGGCAGCACCCGAGACTGACGGAAGAATGCCCCTTCGGCCGCTCGGAGTGTGGCAATAACTTCACCCACTACGAGTCATTGCTGCGGCACATCTGCATTTCCTACAGATAAGAGGCCCTTCGGCAGCTCCGACTGCGGCATGAGCTTCAAGATGGTGAATCACGTGAAGAATCATCGGCGGGTGCACACGAGCGGGAAGCCCTATGGCTGCTGCGGCAATGGCTTTCTAACAATGTGCACTTTAACCACGTGATTTTTTTTCTATTATGAATCTCAAATTGTGGAGCACAGAGGTAAATAAATAAATGATGGGTCTTTGTTCCAAACTTTATGGAGGGCACTGGATGTCATGCAAAACATCTTGCTGCAAGAACCCGATACAGTTGCATGCTGTTTTGATGATTTAATATTAGTGTCACACTTAGCAAGCTCAACTGGCCCACACTGAGCCTATATTTACCAATTGTTGTTGCAGTGGTTAGGTGTACATATCACTCAGCAGAGCTACAGAGACACAGCCAGTATTGTACTTCAAATGCCGGCAGTCTCAAAGTTCTGAACAAGAGTCTGGCTTGAATCAGAAATGCTACTATTCCTTTTTTTTGTTAGCGCATTCACATATTTGAACATGTTGGTACAAAAACGTCCTACTTTGCAGACTGGCCAGGTGAAATCTCTCAAAAACACAGTAGATGCTGTATGTAGCTTCTATCAATCAACGTTTGGTGAGCTTGACATTCCAGAGCACACTCAACAGAAAGTGCACAAACGTGCAGCCAGTCTGTTTTCCTGCTACTATAACTTCAAAGTGCACTTTGTGATAGACTGCGGCCTCGTCCACTACTCACCGCCTCCGTGCTACATAACACCACTTGTCTGATTAGGAACAGTCAACATGGATTTGTGCCTGGAAGGTCATGTTTGACTAATCTACTTGAATTTTTTGAAGAGGTTACTAGGGACATTGATGAGGTTAAAGCAGTGGATGTTGTCTATATGGACTTTAGTAAGGCCTTTGACAAGGTTCCTCATGGAAGGTTGGTTAAGAAGGTTCAATTGTTGGGTATAAATGCAGGAGTAGCAAGATGGATTCAACAGTGGCTGAATGGGAGACGCCAGAGAGTAATGGTGGATGGCTGTTCGTCAGGTTGGAGGCAGGTGACTAGTGGGGTGCTTCAGGGATCTGTGTTGAGTCCACTGTTGTTTGTCATGTACATCAATGATCTGGATGAAGGTGTGGTAAATTGGATTAGTAAGTATGCAGATGATACTAAGATAGGTAGTGTTGTGGATAATGAAGTAGATTTCCAAAGTCTACAGAGAGATTTAGGCCATTTGGAAGAATGGGCTGAAAGATGGCAGATGGAGTTTAATGCTGATAAGTGTGAGGTGCTACATCTTGGCAGGACAAATCAAAATAGGACGTACGTGGTAAATGGTAGCGAATTGAGGATGCAGTTGAACCGAGGGATCTAGGAATAACTGTGCATAGTTCATTGAAGGTGGAATCTCATGTAGATAGGGTGGTAAAGAAAGGTTTTTGTATGCTAGCTTTTATAAATCAGAGCATTGGGTATAGTAGTTGGGATGAAATGTTAAAATTGTACAAGGCATTGGTGAGACAAATTCTGGAGTAAGGTGTACAATTTTGGTCGCCCAATTATACCAAGGGTGTCAACAAAATAGAGAGAGTGCAGAGGAGATTTACTAGAATGTTTCCTGGGTTTCGGCAACTAATTTACAGAAAGAGGTTGAATAAGTTAGGTCTTTATTCTCTGGAGCGCAGAAGGTTACGGGAGGGGCTTGATAGAGGTCTATAAAATGATGAGAGGGATAGACAGAGTTGATGTAGACAAGCTTTTCCCATTGAGAGTAGGGATGATTTAAACAAGGGGACCTTACTTCAGAATAAAGGGACAGATGTTTAGGGGTAAAATGAGGGGGAGCTTCTTTACTCAGAGAGTGGTAGTTGTGTGGAATGAGCTTCCAGTGGAAGTGGTGGAGGCAGATTCTATTTAAAATAAATTGGATAGGTATATGGATGGGAAAGGAATGGAGGGTTATGGTCTGAGTGCAGGTAGATGGGACTAGGAGAAAATAATTTTTCGGCACGGACTTGTAGGGCCGCGATGGCCTGTTTCCGTTCTGTAATTGTTATATGGTTATATGGTTAACTTGTAATGTCCCCTCTTGCTTCAAAGTCTCCACTATTGTCCCTGTACCCCAAAAGGCAAGGATGAGTGGTCTAAATGACTACAGGCATGTCGCACTGACACCTGTAGTCATGAGACCCTTGAAAGGCTTATGCTGGCCAAGATGAAACAAATCACAATCCCCCTGATGGACCTTCTGCAGTTTGCATATCGGGCCAATAGATCTGTGGATGATGCAGTCAACCTGCCCTGCACTTCATCCTACAGCACCTAGACCGCCAGGGGACCTATGCGAGGATTTTGTTTGTTCATTTTAGATCTGCATTCAACACCATTGTGCCAACGCTACTCCACTCCAACGTTTCCAAGTTGACTGTGCCTGAATTCCTCTTGGTGCATCACCAGATTCTTGACATACTGACATGTGAGACAGGGAAACCACATCTCAGACCAGCAGACCCTCAGCATAGGAGCACCGGAAGGCTGTGTACTCACTCATCTACTCTCTCTACACCAATGATTGTACCACCACTGACTCCTCTGTCCAGCTTCTCAAGTTTGCGGACAACACAATTCTGATTGGACTGATTCTTAAGGGTAGATGCAGGAAGATTGTTCCCGATGTTGGGAAAGTCCAGAACAAGGGGTCACAGTTTAAGCATAAAGGGGGAATATTTTAGGACCGAGATAAGAAAAACATTTTTAACACAGAGTGTGGTGAATCGGTGGAATTCTCTTCCACAGAAGGTAGTTGAGACCAGTTCATTGGTTATATTTAAGAATGAGTTAGTGTCCCTTGTGGCTAAAGGAATCAGGGGGTATGGAGAGAAGGCAGGTACAAGATACTGCGTTGGATGATCAGTCATGATCTTATTGAATGGCGGTGCAGGCTCGAAGGGCCGAATGGCCTACTCCTGCACCTAATTTCTATATTTCTATGTATCTATTCAGGATGGGGAGGATTCTGCCTACAGACAGGAAGTGACACAGCTGGCATCCTGGTGCCATCGCAATAACCTGGAGCTCAATGCTCCTAAGACGGTGGAATTGACTGTAGATTTTAGGAGAGCTCTCCCTCCGCTCTCACCACTCACCACTCACCACTCACCATCAACAACACCACATTCACATCCGTGGAGTCTTTTAAGTACCTGGGAACCATCATCTCCAAGGACCTTAAATGGGAGGCCACGATCGACTCCACAGACAAAAAGGCACAACAGGAGATGTACTTCCTACGGCAGCTGAGGAAGCAGAATCTGCCACAGGCAATGATGGTCTAATTCTATACGGCCATCGTAGTGTCTGTCCTCACCTTCTCCATCATGGTCTGGTTTGGCTCAGCCACCAAGCACGACATTCAAAGGCTGTAGCGAATTGTCCAATCAGCTGAGACCGATGGCTGCAACCTTCCCTCCATTAACGAACTACACTGCGAGGGCCAAGAAGCGAGCGGGCAAGATCATCTCTGATACCTCTCACCCTGGCCACAAACTCTTTGAATCACTTCCCTCTGGAAGGCCACTCCGGACTGTCAAAGCCGTAACAGCCAGACATGAAAACAGCTTTTTGTCCGCGAAAAAACAGCTGTACTTAATAACCAAAAATCTGTAGCCTTTTGCTCTGGTATTTTATTTAATTCGCATGTTTAATCGATAATGTTTCTTTATTAATGTTTAACATTTTATGTGTCATTCCTAACTGTCACTGTATCTCATGTTGTTTCTTGCGGGCAGAGCATCAAGGTAAATTCCTTGTATGTAAATACTTAGCCAATTCAGTCATTCATTCATTCATTCATTCATTCATTCAATCAATCAGGCAGGTGGGCATAGGTGGGAGGTTAGCTCTGCTGGTGAGGGATAGAATTCCGTCCCTTGCGAGGGAAGACATAGGGACTGACGAGGTAGACAAGGGGGAGGTGCGGCGAGACCTGGGCATCCTTGTACACCGGTCACTGAAAGTTGGCTTATAGGTAGAGCAGGCAGTGAAGAAAGCTAATGGAATGTTGGCCTTCATAACAAGAGGATTTCAGTATAGGAGTAAAGAGGTTCTTCTGCAGTTGTATAGGGCTCTGGTGAGACCACATCAGGAGTATTGTGTACAGTTTTGGTCTCCTAATTTGGGGAATGACATCCTTGCGATTGCGGCAGTGCAGCGTAGGTTCACGAGATCGACCCCTGGGATAGTGGGACTGTCATATGAGATCGCTCCTCTCATGCCTTCATAATCCCCTTTGTTCTTTTTTTTATTTTTAATATATTTTATTTATTAGAAGTGAGTACAATGCATTGGTACAATAACGATGTTAACATATTACATTCTCTGTACAACTTCCCTTTTTTAGAAGAGAGAAGTGAGAGAAGAAAAAGAGGATGTGAAAAGTGAAGAATAGATTAGTGAGCGTGGGTGAAAAACAGATAAAGAAAAAGTGAAAGAGAAGGAATAAGTGAAGAAGGAAAGCAGAATCCCCTTTGTTCAACTGCATCACTGCCACTTCCGATTTAACCTTATCCTTCTCAAATTGCAGATTAAAACTAATCATATTATGATCACTACCTCCAAGCGGTTCCTTTACCTTGAGTTCTCTTATCAAATCTATTTCACTGGGCAACACTAAATCCAGAATTGCCTTTTCTCTGGTCGGTTCCATTACAAGCTGCTCTAAGAATCCATCTCGGAGGCACTCTACAACCCCTCTTTCTTGAGTTCCTGATCCAGGGGAGCTGAGGAGGGAGAGTGTGTGGATTGAGGAAGAGGAGGGCGTACGGAAGGAGAGGGGGGGGGAATATGGTGGTTGTGATGAGGGAGATTATAACGAGTGGGTGAATGAAGATGCGAACGAGGGGGAGAATGAAGATGATGAGAACGAGGGGGAGAATGAAGATGAGAACGAGGGGGAGAATGAAGATGAGAACGAGAGGGAGAATGAAGATGAGAACGAGGGGGAGAATGAAGATGAGCACGAGGGGCTGAATGTAGATGAGAACGAGGGGGCGAACGAAGGTGTGTCACAGTTTGCCCTCTCCTCATTCTCATCCACTTCACCGGTCCCTCCTTCTGCTCACCTGCCTGCCTGCCACTCCCCTCTCATCAGCCCAACTCTCCTCACCTAATGCACTCAGTTGCCTCTGATCACTAATTAACCCGGGATATAGACTCTCCTCACCATTCACATAGTGCCAAATTGTTCTCAGCATTCATGCAAGACTCTCCAGCGATTTCCCGACTGCCTACACTGATTCGATCCTACCTGCCCCTCTTCGAAACCCTCGCTCAATCCTGAGCCTCTGTGTGAGTACGGTGTACCCATTCCTGTGTTACTACTCTGTGTTACAGTATCATAATAAAGTTCATTACCAACTATATCTGCCTGATACTACAAGTCCGTGCCGAACAACTTGTTTCTCTTAGTCCCACCTGCCTGCACTCATACCATATCCCTCCATTCCCTTCTCATCCATATGCCTATCCAATTTATTTTTAAATGATACCAACGAACCTGCCTCCACCACTTCCACTGGAAGCTCATTCCACACCGCGAACCACTCTCTGAGTAAAGACGTTCCCCCTCATGTTACCCCTAAAATTCTGTCCCTTAATTCTGAAGTCATGTCCTCTTGTTTGAATCTTCCCTATTCTCAAAGAGAAAAGCTGATCCACATCAACTCTGTCTATCCCTCTCATCATTTTAAAGACCTCTATAAAGTCCCCCCTTAACCTTCTGCGCTCCAGAGAATAAAGACCTAACTTATTCAACCTTTCTCTGTAACTTAATTGTTGAAACCCAGGCAACATTCTAGTAAATCTCCTCTGTACTCTCTCTATTTTGTTGACATCCTTCCTACAATTGGGCGACGAAAATTGTACACCACACTCCAGATTTGGTCTCACCAATGCCTTGTACAATTTTAACATTACATCCCAGCTTCTATACTCAATGCTCTGATTTATAAAGGCTAGCATACCAAAAGCTTTCTTTACCACCCTATCTATATGAGATTCCACCTTCAAGGAACTATGCACGGGTATTCCCAGATCCCTCTGCTCAACTGTATTCTTCAATTCCCTACCATTTACCATGTACGTCCTATTTTGATTTGTCCTGCCAAGGTGTAGCACCTCACATTTATCAGCATTAAACTCAATCTGCCATCTTTCAGCCCATTCTTCCAAATGGCCTAAATCACTCTGTAGACTTTGGAAATCCTCTTCATTATCCAGTATCTTGGTATAATCTGCATACTTACTAATCCAATTTACCACACCTTCATTCAGATCATTGATGTACATGACAAACAACAGTGGACTCAACACAGATCCCTGAAGCACCCCACTAGTCAACTGCCTCCAACCCGACAAACAACCATCCAACCATCCACCATTACCCTCTGGCTTCTCCCATTCAGCCACTGTTGAATCCATCTTGCTACTCCTGCATTTATACCCAACAGTTGAACCTTCTTAACCAACCTCCATGAGGAACCTTGTCAAAGGCCTTACTAAAGTCCATATAGACAACATCCACTGCTTTACCCTCGTCAATTTCCCTAGTAACCTCTTCATAAAATTCAAGAAGATTAGTCAAACATGACCTTCCAGGCACAAATCCATGCTGACTGTTGCTAGTCAGACCCTGTTTATCCAGATGCTTATATATATTATCTTTAAGTATATTTTCCATTAATTTGCCCACCACTGAAGTCAAACTAACAGGCCTATAATTGCTAGGTTTACTCTTAGTACCCTTTTTAAACAATGGAACAACATGCGCATACGCCAATCCTCGGGGACTATTTCCGTTTCTAATGACATTTGAAATATGTCTGTCATAGCCCCGGCTATTTCTACAATAACTTCACTCAATGTCCTAGGGAATATCCTGTCAGGACCTGGAGACTTATCCCATTTTATATTTTTCAAAAGTGTCAGTACTTCTTTTACTTTGAAACTCACTGTATCCATAGCTACTCTACTAGTTTCCCTTACCTCACATAATTCAATATCCTTCTCCTTGGTGAATACCGAAGAAAATAAATTGTTCAATATCTCCCCCATCTCTTTTGGCTCTGCAGATAGCTGTCCACTCTCTCTCCAATGGACCATTTTTATCCCTCGTTATCCTTTTGCTATTAATATAGCTGTAGAAACCCTTTGGATTTACTTTCACCTTACTTGCCAAAGCAACCTCATGTCTTCTTTTAGCTTTTCTAATTTCTTTCTTAAGATTCTTTTACATTCCTTATACTCCTCAAGCACCTCATTTACTTCATGCTGCCTATAATTATTGTAGATCTCCCTCTTTTTCCGAACAAGATGTCCAATTTCCCTTGAAAAGCAGGGCTCTTTCCACTTTTTACTGTTTCCTTTCAACCGAACAGGAACATAATGATTCTGTACTCTTAAAATGTCCCCTCTAAATGTCCACCATTTCTCTTCTACATCCTTCCCATAAAACAAAATGTCCCAGTTCACTCCTTTTAAATCATTTCGCATCTCATCAAAGTTAGCCTTTCTCCAATCAAAAATCTCAACACTAGGTCCAGTTCTGACTCTCTCCATAATTATATTGAAACTAATGGTATTGTGATCACTGGACCCGAAGTGCTCCCCAACGCATACCTCCGCCACATGTCCCGTCTCATTTCCTAACACGAGGTCCAACACTGCCCCTCCTCTAGTAGGTACCTCTATGTATTGCTGCAAAAAACTATCCTGCACACATTTTACAAACTCCAAACCATCCAGCCCATTTACCGAATGTTTTCCCAGACTATGTGTGGAAAGTTGAAAGTAAGGTCCTCTTGTTTGAATCTTCCCTACTCTCAATGGGAAAAGCTTGTCTACATCAACTCTGTCTATCCCTCTCATCATTTTAAAGACCTCTATCAAGTCACCCCTTAACCTTCTGCGCTCCAGAGAATAAAGACCTAACTTATTCAACCTTTTTCTGCACATTAGTTGCTGAAACCCAGGCAACATTCTAGTAAAACTCCTCTGCACTCTCTCTATTTTGTTAACATCCTTCCTATAATTGGGCGACCAAAATTGTACACCATACTCCAGAATTGGCCTTGTACAATTTTAACATTACATCCCAACTTCGATAATCAATGCTCTGATTTATAAAGGCTAGCATACCAAAAGCTTTCTTTACCACCCTATCTACATGAGATTCCACCTTCAGGGAACTATGCACAGTTATTGCTAGATCCCTCTGTTCAACTGCATCCTCAATTCGCTACCATTTACCATGTACGTCCTATTTTGATTTGTCCTGCCAAGATGTAGCACCTCACACTTATCAGCATTAAACTCCATCTGCCATCTTTCAGCCCATTCTTCGAAATGGCCTAAATCTCTCTGTAGCCTTTGGAAATCTACTTCATTATCCACAACACTACCTATCTTAGTATCATCTGCATACTTACTAATCCAATTTACCACACCTTCATCCAGATCATTGATGTGCATGACAAACAACAGTGGACTCAACACAGATCCCTGAAGCACCCCACTAGTCACCTGCCTCCAACCTGACGAACAGCCATCCACCATTGCTCTCTGGCGTCTCCCATTCAGCCACTGTTGAATCCATCATGCTACTCCTGCATTTATACCCAACAATTGCACCTTCTTAACCAACCTTCAATGAGGAACCTTGTCAAAGGCCTTAATAAAGTCCATATATACAACACCCACTGCTTTACCCTCATCAATTTCCCTAGTAACCTCTTCAAAATATTCAGTAAGATTAGTCAAACATGACCTTCCAGGCACAAATCCAAGTTGACTGTTCCTAATCAGACAAGTGATGTGATGTAGCACGGAGGGCGTGAGTAGTGGACGAGGCCGCAGTCTATCACAAAGTGCACTTTGAAGTTATAGTAGCAGGAAAACAGACAGGCTGCAAGTTTGTGTACTTTGTGTTGAGTGTGCTCTGGAATGTCAAGCTCACCAAACTTTGATTGATAGAAGCTACATACAGCATCTACTGTGTTTTTGAGATATATCACCTGGCCAGTCTGCAAAGTAGGAAGTTTTTGTACCAACATGTTCAAATATGTGAATGCGCTAACAAAAAAAGGAATAGTAGCATTTCTGATTTAAGCCAGACTATTGTTCAGAACTTTGAGACTGCCGGCATTTGAAGTACAATACTGGCTGTGTCTCTGAAGCTCTGCTGAGTGATATGTACAGCTAACCACTGCAACAAAAAATGGTAAATATAGGCTCAGTGTGGGCCAGTTGAGCTTGCTAAGTGTAACACTAATATTAAATCAACAAAACAGCATGCAACTGTATCGGGTTCTTGCAGCAAGATTTTTTGCATGACATCCAGTGCCCTCCATAAAGTTTGGAACTAAGACCTATCATTTATTTATTTACCTCTGTGTTCCACAATTTGAGATTTATAATAGAGAAAATCACGTGGTTAAAGTGCACATTGTTAGAAAGCCATTGCCGCAGCAGCCATAGGGCTTCCCGCTCGTGTGCACCCGCCGATGATTCTTCAGGTGATTCACCATCTTGAAGCTCTTGCCGCAGTCGGAGCTGCCGA
This sequence comes from Amblyraja radiata, assembly GCF_010909765.2. Classification (NCBI taxonomy): domain Eukaryota; kingdom Metazoa; phylum Chordata; class Chondrichthyes; order Rajiformes; family Rajidae; genus Amblyraja; species Amblyraja radiata. The sequence continues at coordinate 27,014,586 of NC_045985.1, read as the reverse complement.
AAGGCCTCTTATCTGGAGTAAATGCAGATGTGCCGCAGCAATGACTCGTAGTGGGTGAAGTTATTGCCACACTCCGAGCGGCCGAAGGGGCATTCTTCCGTCTGTCTCGGGTGCTGCCAGGCCTTGCCACACACAACGCACGCATTTTGCTTTTCCTTGTTGTGCCCCGTCACACTCCACCGAAGCTCAGCCCCTCGAATCACAACCCGCACACTGGGCAGATGGGGGGGGGGGGGGGGGGCTCACTGGCACTCTGGCCTGTCACAGTCTGCCCTCTCCTCATTCTCATCCACTTCACCTCCCAGTACTTTTCCACCGGTCCCTCCTTCACCTCACCTGCCAGCCTGCCACTCCCCTCTCATCAGCCCAACTCTACTCACCTGTTGTACTCAGTTGCCTCTGATCACCAATTAACCCGATATATAGACTAGCAATGTTACAACATTTTGAGATTTTAAAAATCAAATCTGTAATTTATCCCATCAGATAAAGCATAAAAATGTTTAATTTGACACCTAATTCACTTTCATATCTCAAGTATTAAAAAAGTTATGGCCATTTTCATACTCGGAAATGAGCATCTTGTTCCCTATTGATTTTCTATGGACATAACAAAAAAGCTGTGATCGTGAACAGTCAAAAGCCCATAACTTTCTTAAAAATTAAGAGAACTGAATGAAATTTTCAGTTATCATAGATTGAAGCATTCTGAAACAAATATAAAATAATCTTACTTGGATGACCTGAAATTAAAGCATATAATTAGTCAGTTACCTAATTGTAGCTAATTTCAGACTTCAATTACTAGATCTAAACATCTATCCATTTCTTAATAAATGATTAACATTTTTAAATAGCCTAAATGTCCAAATAATATGCACAAATAATTCACAATAAAACATGATTTTTAAATCTCATTTACATTAATTTATAGACCAAATGGAAGGAATTTAGTGTTCAATTGCTGTAAATAAATGCCCATTTAAATCAGCTTTCCAGTGGGTCCCTGTGAACGCGCTGGTTTAGAACGTTCACATTGCGGTAGATTTGTGCCCCAAATGCCCAGAAAAATACTGCGGGATATAATGGGCCCAAAATGAGCTTTCGCAATATTAAACTTTGTATAAAGGGATCTTTAGAAGCCCTTTTTAATGTAAAAATATACAGTCTAACTTCAATTATTTGCTTTATGAGACCCTGCGGTTGCTGGCGGTCGCGGGTTTAGAGATTGATTTTTAAACTACTATAACTATTATACGAGGCCTTTAAAACTAATAATAGCTTCCAGCGATTTTTCGTTAATAATTAACTAGGCTGAATATCTTCGATTTGAACAGCCTAGAGAAAATCGCGTTTTAAACCCGCCCCCCTCTAAACGGCGCCAAAACCGCGCACACACACAGCGGCAGATTTTCAACGACGCTTCAGGTAGGCTTTGCAACATACCTATATAGACTCGCCTCATCGTTCACACAGTGCCAGATTGTTCTCAGCATTCATGCAAGACTCTCCAGCGTTTTCCCGACTGCCTACACGGATTCGAACCTGCCTGCCCCTCTTCTATCCTCGCTCAATCCTGAGCCTCTGTGTGAATACGGTGTACCCATTCCTGTGTTACTACTCTGTGTTACAGTATCGTAATAAAGTTCATTACCAACTATACTTGCCTGATTCTGTGCTGCTATTGGATCCAAGCTATACCCTTTACAGTACAATCTGGCCAACAATGGACTCAGCGCACACAACGTCTCCGTCAAACCGGTTCGAGAGGATTGAGCACACGCTCCTGCAGCACGAAGCTATGCTCACTGCCTCCAACTCCGAGGTTCGATAGGCTGTGTCAAACCAAGAACAAGCATTGGTTGCACTAGCCACCCAGGTCCAACAGCTGACGACCACCCTCGCCCAGGCTACACCCATGCTTCGCCTCCGGCTCCGACAGCACCAGCTCCCGGTCCGCCAGGACCATCACCTGAGCTCCGGGTGGGAACCCCGGAGCGCTACGCTGGAGACCCGGAGGGCTGCAACCCATTCGTCACGAACTGTTACATTCTCTACGCCCTACAGCCCTACACCTTCGTCCAGGAAGCGGCGAGAGTGGCGTTTACCATTAATCACCTGACTGGCAGAGCTCGGCTGTGGGGAACGGCTGCATGGGAGCGACGCACGCCGGCTTGCTCCACTTTCCAGGCCTTCGCCGCGGAGCTTCGCAAGGTGTTCGGTGAGGTTTGGATGGGTCTGGACGCTGCGGGAAGTCTGCTGGGGTTGAGCCAGGGGAACCAGAGCGTCGCTGGCTTCGCCATCGACTTTCGCACCAGGGCCCGTCAGAGTGATTGGAACGCCCCGGCCCAGTGTGACGCTTTCTTGCTGGGCTTGAATGACTATATCAAGGATGAGTTGGTGTCCCACGACCTTCCTTCTTCTCTGGATGGGCTTATGGAGCTAACGACCCCTCTGGTACGACGCATCCTGGCGAGACGTCGGGAGAGGCGACAGAGACAGGCGGATCGCCAGTTGTCCACCCAAGCTCGTTTTCCTCCGGAGACTGGACTACCCTCGTCTGGGCAACCGTCGAGGCAACCCGAACCCATGCAGGTGGTACGCACCAGTCTCACCCCCGAGGAACGGGAATGTCGGCGTCGGGGGAACCTCTGTCTCTACTGTGGCCTGACGGGTCATTACATCTCCAAGTGTCCAGTAAAAGGCCAGACTAACCAGTAGCGGAGGAATCACTGGTGAGTCGAACCTCTGAACATTCCTCTGCCCGACGCCCTCTTTGTCATGCCCGTCTGCTGTTGTCTGATGGTTCACACACCCTCGCCACCTTCATAGACTCTGGTTGTGACATTAATCTTATGGACAAGGAACTAGCCCGCCAGCTAGGCATCAGTTGTGTTCCCCTGCCTGAGCCTGTTCCCGGCAACGCCCTCGACGGCCATCTCCTGGGGACTGTTTCTCACCAGACGTTCCCAGTGCGCATGCTCCTGTCTGTTAATCACCATGAGACCATCCAGTTCCACATCCTGCAGTCTCCCCGTCTTCTCCTCATCCTGGGTTACCCCTGGCTTCGGCGACGCAACCCCAACATCGACTGGAGGACAGGGGTCATCTTGGGTTGGAGCCTTTCCTGCCACCAAGTGTGCCTGAAGCAAGCCTCAGCTCCTCAGCCGGCCACCTGCTCCAGTTCTGCTCCAGATCTGACGGGGGTCCCAGCCGAGTACCATGACTTTGGGGAGGTTTTTAGCAAGTCTAGGGCCACCTCCCATCATCCTCATCGGCCCTATGACTGCGCCATGGATCTCCTGCCTGGTTCCGCTCCTCCTAGGGGTCGCCTTTACTCCCTGTCTGCCCCTGAGAGAGGCGCCATGGAGAAATACATAAACGACTCCTTGGCTGCTGGTCTCATCCGTCCCTCCTCGTCTCCTGCTGGGGCTGTGTTCTTCTTCGTGGAGAAGAAGGACAAATCTCTGCGTCCCTGCATAGATTACCGGGGGCTCAACGGCATCACGGTGAAGAATCGCTACCCTCTCCCACTCATCTCCTCTGCTTTCGAGCTCCTGGAGGGGGCCACCATCTTTTCGAAGTTGGATCTACGCAACGCCTACCACTTGTTCCGCATCAAAGAGGGAGATGAGTGGAAGACCGCCTTCAACACTCCCACGGGACATTATGAATACCTGGTGATGCCCTTTGGCCTCACCAACGCCCCGGCCATCTTCCAGGCTTTGGTCAATGACGTTCTCAGAGACATGTTGAACAAGTACGTGTTCGTCTATCTTGATGACATCCTCGTCTTTTCACGGACCAAGGAGGAACACGTACACCACGTCCAGGCAGTTCTACATCGGTTGCTGGAGAACTCGCTCTTCGTTAAAGCTGAGAAGTGCGAGTTTCACTCCCCGTCAGTCTCCTTCCTAGGATACATAGTTGGGCAAAGGAACATCAGGATGGACCCGCCAAGGTCTCTGCTGTCACCACCTGGCCTGTTTCTGACCCCCGCAAGCAGCTCCAAAGATTCCTGCGGTTCGCCAATTTTACCGACGGTTCATCCGTGGCTACAGTACTGTGGCCGCACCCCTCACGGCACTCACATCCTCCAAGGTTCCGTTCCGGTGGTCTGCCGCGGCCGACGAAGCTTTTGAGACACTCAAGACACGGTTTACATCGGCCCCCATCCTCCAAGTTCCGGACTCAGAGAGACAGTTCGTGGTGGAGGTGGACGCCTCCGACGTGGGGGTGGGAGCTGTTCTGTCCCAGCGGGCTACCGGGGACCAGAAGCTCCATCCATGCTCCTTCTTCTCCCGATGCCTGACCCCTGCTGAGAGGAATTATGGCATTGGCAACCGAGAACTGTTGGCGAGTTGGCGTTGGAGGAATGGCGTCACTGGCTGGAGGGAACCGAGCAGCCTTTCTTGGTTTGGACTGACCACAAGAACCTTGAATACCTCCAGTCAGCCAAGAGGCTCAACTCTCGTCAGGCCCGCTGGTCTCTCTTCCTCACCCGCTTCAACATCTCCCTCTCCTACCGACCTGGGTCCCGCAACGTGAAGCCCGATGTCCTCTCTCGCCAGTTCTTGGCGAAGGAGGAGCCTGCCTCTGGCCCCAAGACCATCCTCTCGTCCTCGCACAAGGTTGCCTCCCTCACCTGGGAAGTGGAGGAGAAGGTCAAGGCGGCCTTGGAGAACCAGCCGGGACCCAATGCATGCCCTCCTGATCGCCTGTTTGTGGTTTCTCCCCTGCGGGCCGCCGTCCTTCAGTGGGCCCACAGCTCTCGACTCCCCTGCCATCCCATGCTACGGAGGTTCTGGTGGGCATCGCTGGAGGAGGCCACTCGGGAGTTTGTCAACGCCTGTCCCGTTTGCAACTAGCACAAGGTCTCACACCAAGCTCCTGCGGGTCATCTGCTTCCACTGCCTGTACCCCATCGATCATGGTCCACCATCTCCCTGGACTTCGTTACCGGCCTGCCCCCATCCAGTGGTCACACCACCATCCTGACCGTGGTCGATAGATTTAGCAAGATGGCTCACTTCGTGCCCCTGCCCAAGTTTCCGTCAGACAAGGGAACTGCCGAGCTCATGTTACTCCACGTCTTCAGGCGCCATGGTCTCCCCGTCGATGTGGTCTCCGACCGGGGACCCCAGTTTGCCTCTGTGTTCTGGAGGGAGTTCTTCACGCTTGTGGGGGCCACCGTGAGTCTGACGTCCGGATTTCATCCCCAGTCCAACGGCCAAACTGAAAAGATGAATCAGGAGATGGAGACGGCACTGCGGTGTATGGTGTCCAAGCATCCCATCTCCTGGTCCCAGCAGTTGTTGTGGGTGCAGTACGCCCACAACACCCTGACAAGCTCGGCCACTGGGCTCTCCCCTTTCCAGTGTGCCTACGGGTTCCAGCCTCCACTGTTCCCGGCGCTGGAGAAAGAGGTGTCCTGCCCGTCCGTCCAGGCCTTCATTCGTCGCTGCCACAGGACGTGGACCCACGCCAAGGCGGCTCTTCTCCGCTCCGTGGACCGATACGCCACGGCTGCCAACCGTCACCGCACCCAGGCCCCCACCTACCTCGCGGGCCAGAAGGTGTGGCTGTCGACCCGGGACCTTCCCTTGTGGGTGGAGTCCAAGAAGTTGGCACCCAAGTTCATCGGTCCCTTTGACATCCAGAAGGTCATCAACCCAGCGGCTGTGAGGCTCAAGTTGCCTCGTTCCATGCGGGTCCTTCCTACGTTCCACGTGTCCAGAGTAAAGCCAGTCCGGGAGAGCTCCCTGGTCCCCGCAGACCTTCCTCCTGCACCTCCTCGTCTCATCGACGGAGGCCCCGCCTTTACGGTGCACCGCCTCCTGCGCTCCCGCCGTCGCGGGAGGGGTCTCCAATACCTGGTCGATTGGCAGGGTTACGGTCCAGAGGAGAGGTCCTGGGTTCCTGCTCGACACATCCTGGACGCCTCCCTCATCAGGGAGTTTCACCGGCGTCATCCCGACCAGCCGTCCAAGTCCACCACTCCTAGAGGGGTCGCCGCCCCTGAGATTCTGTCCCCTCTTCCGTCTGAGGCGCCCAGTGACGACGAGACGGAGCTTTCCTCTAATGCTATGGAGGAGGATGCGGACATGGATGTCTCGGACGAACATTAGCCCTCCTCCGGTCCCCCTCCTCCCACCCAACGCTGCGTGGGATTAGGTCTATTTTCTTTATTGTTTATTTTTTTTTGGTTTTTGGACGTCAGAAGCCGTCCCTTGAGGGAGGGTTCTGTGACTGTCTGCCCTCTCCTCGTTCTCATCCACTTCACCTCCCAGTACTTTTCCACCGGTCCCTCCTTCTCCTCGCCTGCCTGCCTGCCTGCCACTCCCCTCTCATCAGCCCAACTATCCTCACCTGTTGCACTCAGTTGCCTCTGATCACCAATTAACCCGGTATATAGACTCTCCTCACCGTTCACACAATGCCAGATTGTTCTCAGCATTCATGCAAGACTCTTCAGCGATTTCCCGACGTCCTACACGGATTCGAACCTGCCTGCCCCTCTCGGAACACTCGCTCAATCGTGAGCCTCTGTGTGAGTACGGTGTATCCATTCCTGTGTTACTACTCTGTGTTACAGTATCGTAATAAAGTTCATTACCAACTATACCCGCCTAATTCTGTGCTGCTATTGGGTCCAAGCTATACCCGTTACAAGGTGAGAACGAGGGGGAGATTGAAGGTGAGAACGAGTAGGCGAATGAAGATGATGAGAACGAGGGGGGAGAATTAAGATGATGAGAACGAGGGGGGAGAATTAAGATGAGAACGAATGCAGATGAGGAGAACGAGGGGGAGAATGATGATCAGAACGAGGGGGAGAATGAAGATGAGAACGAGGGGGGAAATGAAGATGATGAGAACGAGGGGTTGAATGACGATGAGGAGAACAAGGGGGAGGATGAAGATGATAACAAGGGGGATAATGAAGATGATAACAAGGGGGAGAATGAAGATGAAAACGAGGGGGAGAATGAAGATGAAAACGAGGGGGAGAATGACGATGAAAACGAGGGGGAGAATGAAGATGAAAACGAGGGGGGAAATGAAGACGATGAGAACGAGGGGTTGAATGAAGATGAGGAGAACGAGGGGGAAAATGAAGATGAGAACGAGGGGGAGAATGAAGATCAGAACGAGGGGGGAAATGATGAAGAGTGGTAGTATGAAGATGAGAACGAGGGGGAGAATAAAGAAGAGGGGGTGAATGATGATGACATCGAGGGGGAGAATGCAGATGAGAACGAGGGGGAGAATGAAGGTGAAGGTGAGGATGAGGAGAATGAAGATGAGGACGAGGGGGAGAATGAAGATGAGGAGAACGATGGGGCGAGTGAAGATGAGAACGAGGGGGAGAATGAAGATGATGAGAACGAGGGGGAGAATGAAGAAGATGAGAACGAGGGGGAGAATGAAGATAAGAACGCGGCGGAGAATGAAGATGATGAGAACGAGGGGGAGAATGAAGAGGAGAACGAGGGGGAGAATGAAGATGAGAACGAGGGGGAGAATGAAGATCAGAACGAGGGGGGAAATGAAGAAGAGTTGGAGTATGAAATAGAGAACGAGGGGGAGAATGAAGAGGGGGAGAATGAAGATGAGAACGAGGGGAGAATGAAGAAGAGGGGGAGGATGAAGATAAGAACGAGGGGGAGAATGAAGATGATGAGAACGAGGGGGAGGATGTAGTTGAGAACGAAAGGGAGAATGAAGATGAGAACGGGGAGAATGAAGATGAGAACGATGTGGAGAATGAAAATGGGGAGAACGACGGGGAGAATGAAGATGTGAACGAGGGGGAAAATGAAGATGTGAACGAGGAGGAGAATGAAGAGGATGAGATCGAGGGGGAGAATGAAGATTAGTACGAGGGGGAGAATGAAGATGAGAACGAGGGGGAGAATGAAGAAGAGAACGAGGGGGAGATTGAAGATGATGAGAACGAGGGGTTGAATGAAGATGAGGAGAACGAGGGGGAGAATGAAGAGGATGAGCAAGAATGGGAGAATGAAGATGTAACCGAGGGGGAGAATGAAGATGAGAACGAGGGGGAGAATGAAGATAAGAACGAGGGGGAGAATGAAGAGGATGAGAACGAGGGGGAGATGAAGATGAGAACGAGGGGGAGAATGAAGATAAGAACGAGGGGGAGAATGAAGAGGATGAGAACGAGGGGGAATGAATATGAGAACGAGGGAGAGAATGAGATGAGGAGAACGAGGGGGAGAGTGAAGACGAGAACGAGGGGAGAATGAAGATGATGAGAACGAGGGGGAGAATGAAGAGGATGAGGACGAGGGGGAGAATGAAGATGATAACGAGGTGGAGAATAAAGATGACGAGAACGAGGGGGAGAATGAAGAAGAGAACGAGGGGGTGAATGAAGATTTGAACGAGGGGCAGAATGAAGATGAGAACGAGAGGGAGAATGAAGATGAGAACGAGGGGGAGAATTAAGATGATGAGAACGAGGGGGAGAATGAAGATGAGAACGAGGGGGATAATGAAGATGATGAGAACGAGGGGGATAATGAAGATGATGAGAACGAGAGGTTGAATGAAGATGATGAGAACGAGAGGTTGAATGAAGATGATGAGAACGAGGGGGAGAATGACGATGATGAGAACGAGGGGGCGAATGATAATGAGAACGAGGGGAGAATAAATATGAGAACGAGGGGACAATGAAGATGAGAACGAGGGGGAGAATGAAGATGAGCACGAAGGGGAGAATGAAGATGATGAGAACAATAGGGAGAATGAAGATGATGAGATCTAGGTGGGGGGTTGAAGAACGTGAGAACGAGGGGGAGACTGAAGATGAAAACGAGGGGGAGAATAAACATGGGAACGAGGGGGCGAATGAAGATGAGGACGAGGCAGAGAATGAAGATGAGAACGAGCGGGAGAATGAAGATGATGAGAACGAGGGGTAGAATGAAGATGAGGAGAACGAGGGGGAGAATGATGATGAGAATAAGGGGGGAAATGAAGATGAGAACGAGGGAGAGAATGAAGAGGATGAGAACGAATGGGAGAATGAAGATGAGAACGAGGGGGGAATGAATATGAGAACGAGGGAGAGAATTAAGATGAGGACTAGGAGGAGCATGAAGATGAGGAGAACGATGGGGAGAGTGAAGATGAGAACAAGGGAAAGAATGAAGAGGATGAGAACGAGGGGGAGATGACGTGGAGAACGAGGGGGAATGAATATGAGAACGAGGGAGAGAATGAAGATGATGAGAACGAGGGGGAGAGTGAAGATGAGAACGAGGGGAGAATGAAGATGATGGGAACGAGGGGGAGAATGAAGAGGATGATAACGAGGGGTAGAATGAAGATGAGAACGAGGTGGAGAATGAAGATGATATGAACGAGGGGGAAAATGAAGAAGAGAACGAGGGGGTGAATGAAGTTGAGAGCGAGGGGCAGAATGAAGAAGATGGGGAGAATGAAGATGACAACGAGAGGGAGAATGAACATGATGAGAACGAGGGGGAGAATGAAGGTGAGAACGAGGAGGAGAATGAAGATGAGAACCAGGGGGAGAATTAAGATGAGGACGAGGGGAAGAATGAAGAAGAGAACGAGGGGGAGAATGAAGATGAGTACGAGGGGCAGAATGAAGAAGAGGGGCAGAATGAAGATGAGAAGATTGGGAGAATGAAGAGAATGAGAACGAGGGGGAGAATGAAGATGAGAACGAGGCGGAGAATGAAGGTGATGAGAACGAGTGGGCGAATTAAGATGATGAGAACGAGTGGGCGAATTAAGATGATGAGAACGAGGGGGAGAATGAACATGCGAACAAGGGGGAGATTGAAGACGATAAGAACGAAGGGTGAATGAAGATGATGAGAACGAGGGGGAGAATGAAGATGAGAACGAGGCGGGGGATGAAGATGAGAACGAGGGGGACAATGAAGATGAAAACGAGGGGGATAATGAAGATGATGAGAACGAGGGGGATAATGAAGATGGTGAGAACGAGGGGTTGAATGAAGATGATGAGAACGAGGGGTAGAATGAAGATGATGAGTACGAGGGGGCGAATGAAGATGAGAACGAGGGGAGAATTAAGATGAGGACGAGGGGGAGAATGAAGATGAGAACGAGCGGGAGAATGAAGATGATGAGAACGAGGGGTAGAATGAAGATGATGAGAACGAGGGGGAGAATGATGATGAGAATAAGGGGGGAAATTAAGATGAGAACGAGGGGGATAATGAAGAGGATGAGAACGAATGGGAGAATGAAGATGAGAACGAGGGGGGGAATGAATATGAGAACGAGGAGATGAATGAAGATGAGGACTAGGAGGAGAATGAAGATGAGGATAACGATGGGAGAGTGAAGATGAGAACAAGGGGAAGAATGAAAATGATGAGAACGAGGGGGAGAATGAAGATGATGAGAACGAGGGGGAGAATGAAGATGATGAGAACGAGGGGGAGAATGAAGATGAGAACGAGGGGGGAGAATGAAGATGAGAACGAGGGGGAGAATGAAGATGATGAGAACGAGAGGGAGAATGAAGATGAGAACGAGGGGGAGAATGAAGATGATGAGAACGAGGGGGAATGAAGAACATGAGATCGATGGGGAGAATGAAAATGAGGAGAACGAGGGGGAGAATGAAGATGAGAACGAGGGGGAGAATGAAGATGATGAGAACGAGGGGGAATGAAGAACATGAGATCGAGGGGGAGAATGAAAACGAGGAGAACGAGGGGGAGAATGAAGATGAGAACGAGGGGGAGAATGAAGATGAGAACGAGGGGGAGAATAAAGAGGATGAGAACGAGGAGGAGAATGAAGATGAGATCAAGTGGGAGAATGAAGGTGGGGAGAATGAAGATGAGAACGAGGAGGAGAATGAAGATGATGAGAACGAGGGGCAATGAAGAACGTGATAACTAGGGGGAGAATGAAAATGAGAACGAGGGGGAGAATGAAGATGTGAACGAGGGGGAGAATGAAGATGAGGAGAACGCGGGGAGAATGAAGATGTGAACGAGGGGGGGAATGAAGATGTGAACGGGGGGAGAATGAAGAGGATGAGAACGAGGGGGAGATGTGGATGAGAACGAGGGGGGGGATGAAGATGAGAACGAGGGGGAGAATGAAGATCAGAACGAGGGGGGAAATGATGAAGAGTGGTAGTATGAAGATGAGAACGAGGGGGAGAATAAAGAAGAGGGGGAGAATGATGATGACATCGAGGGGGAGAATGCAGATGAGAACGAGGGGGAGAATGAAGGTGAGGATGAGGAGAATGAAGATGAGGACGAGGGGGAGAATGAAGATGAGGAGAACGATGGGGCGAGTGAAGATGAGAACGAGGGGGAGAATGAAGATGATGAGAACGAGGGGGAGAATGAAGAAGATGAGAACGAGGGGGAGAATGAAGATAAGAACGCGGCGGAGAATGAAGATGATGAGAACGAGGGGGAGAATAAAGAGGAGAACGAGGGGGAGAATGAAGATGAGAACGAGGGGGAGAATGAAGATCAGAACGAGGGGGGAAATGAAGAAGAGTTGGAGTATGAAATAGAGAACGAGGGGGAGAATGAAGAGGGGAAGAATGAAGATGAGAACGAGGGGAGAATGAAGAAGAGGGGGAGGATGAAGATAAGAACGAGGGGGAGAATGAAGATGATGAGAACGAGGGGGAGGATGTAGTTGAGAACGAAAGGGAGAATGAAGATGAGAACGGGGAGAATGAAGATGAGAACGATGTGGAGAATGAAAATGGGGAGAACGACGGGGAGAATGAAGATGTGAACGAGGGGGGAAATGAAGATGTGAACGAGGAGGAGAATGAAGAGGATGAGATCGAGGGGGAGAATGAAGATTAGTACGAGGGGGAGAATGAAGATGAGAACGAGGGGGAGAATGAAGAAGAGAACGAGGGGGAGATTGAAGATGATGAGCAAGAATGGGAGAATGAAGATGTAACCGAGGGGGAGAATGAAGATGAGAACGAGGGGGAGAATGAAGATAAGAACGAGGGGGAGAATGAAGAGGATGAGAACGAGGGGGAGGTGAAGATGAGAACGAGGGGGAATGAATATGAGAACGAGGGAGAGAATGAGATGAGGAGAACGAGGGGGAGAGTGAAGACGAGAACGAGGGGGAGAATGAAGATGATGAGAACGAGGGGGAGAATGAAGAGGATGAGGACGAGGGGGAGAATGAAGATGATAACGAGGTGGAGAATAAAGATGATGAGAACGAGGGGGAGAATGAAGAAGAGACCGAGGGGGTGAATGAAGATTTGAACGAGGGGCAGAATGAAGATGAAAACGAGGGGGAGAATGAACATGATGAGAACGAGGGAGAGAATGAAGATGAGAACGAGAGGGAGAATGAAGATGAGAACGAGGGGGAGAATTAAGATGATGAGAACGAGGGGGAGAATGAAGATGAGAACGAGGGGGATAATGAAGATGATGAGAACGAGGGGGATAATGAAGATGATGAGAACGAGGGGTTGAATGAAGATGATGAGAACGAGAGGTTGAATGAAGATGATGAGAACGAGGGGGAGAATGAAGATGATGAGAACGAGGGGGCGAATGATAATGAGAACGAGGGGACAATAAATATGAGAACGAGGGGGAGAATGAAGATGAGCACGAAGGGGAGAATGAAGATGATGAGAACGATAGGGAGAATGAAGATGATGAGATCTAGGGGGGGGGGGGGGTTGAAGAACGTGAGAACGAGGGGGAGACTGAAGATGAAAACGAGGGGGAGGATGAAGAGAACGAGGGGGAGAATGAAGATGAGAACGAGGGGGAGAATTAAGATGAGAACGAGGGGGAGAATAAACATGGGAACGATGGGGCGAATGAAGATGAGGACGAGGGAGAGAATAAAGATGAGAACGAGTGGGAGAAAGAAGATGAGAACGAGCGGGAGAATGAAGATGATGAGAACGAGGGGGAGATGAAGTGGAGAACGAGGGGGAATGAATATGAGAACGAGGGAGAGAATGAAGATGATGAGAACGAGGGGCAGAGTGAAGATGAGAAAGAGGGGAGAATGAAGATGATGGGAACGAGGGGGAGAATGAAGAGGATGATAACGAGGGGTAGAATGAAGATGAGAACGAGGTGGAGAATGAAGATGATATGAACGAGGGGGAAAATGAAGAAGAGAACGAGGGGGTGAATGAAGTTGAGAGCGAGGGGCAGAATGAAGAAGAGGGGGAGAATGAAGATGACAACGAGAGGGAGAATGAACAAGATGAGAACGAGGGGGAGAATGAAGATGAGAACGAGGAGGAGAATGAAGATGAGAACCAGGGGGAGAATTAAGATGAGAACGAGGGGAAGAATGAAGAAGAGAACGAGGGGGAGAATGAAGATGAGAACGAGGGGCAGAATGAAGAAGAGGGGCAGAATGAAGATGAGAAGATTGGGAGAATGAAGAGAATGAGAACGAGGGGGAGAATGAAGATGATAACGAGGTGTAGAATGAAGGTGATGAGAACGAGTGGGCGAATTAAGATGATGAGAACGAGGGGGAGAATGAACATGCGAACTAGGGGGAGATTGAAGACGATAAGAACGAAGGGTGAATGAAGATGATGAGAACGAGGGGGAGAATGAAGATGAGAACGAGGCGGGGGATGAAGATGAGAACGAGGGGGATAATGAAGATGAAAACGAGGGGGATAATGAAGATGATGAGAACGAGGGGGATAATGAAGATGATGAGAACGAGGGGTTGAATGAAGATGATGAGAACGAGGGGTAGAATGAAGATGATGAGTACGAGGGGGCGAATGAAGATGAGAACGAGGGGAGAATTAAGATGAGGACGAGGGGGAGAATGAAGATGAGAACGAGGGGGAGAATGAAGATGAGAACGAGCGGGAGAATGAAGATGATGAGAACGAGGGGTAGAATGAAGATGATGAGAACGAGGGGGAGAATGATGATGAGAATAAGGGGGGAAATTAAGATGAGAACGAGGGGGATAATGAAGAGGATGAGAACGAATGGGAGAATGAAGATGAGAACGAGGGGGTGAATGAATATGAGAACGAGGGAGAGAATGAAGATGAGGACTAGGAGGAGAATGAAGATGAGGATAACGATGGGGAGAGTGAAGATGAGAACAAGGGGAAGAATGAAAATGATGAGAACGAGGGGGAGAATGAAGATGATGAGGACGATGGGGAGAATGAATATGAGAACGAGGGGGAGAGGAAGATGAGAAGGAGGGGGAGAATGAAGATGAGAACGAGGGGGAGAATGAAGATGATGAGAACGAGGGGGGAATGAAGAAGAGAAGGCGGGGTAGAATGAAGATGAGAACGAGGGGGAGAATGAAGATGATGAGAACGAGGGGGAATGAAGAACATGAGATCGAGGGGGAGAATGAAAATGAGGAGAACGAGGGGGAGAATGAAGATGAGAACGAGGGGGAGAATAAAGAGGATGAGAACGAGGAGGAGAATGAAGATGAGAACGAGGGTGAGAATGAAGATGAGAACGAGGGGTAGAATGAAGAGGTGAACGAGGTGCAGAATGAAGATGAGATCGAGTGGGAGAATGAAGGTGGGGAGAATGAAGATGAGAACGAGGAGGAGAATGAAGATGATGAGAACGAGGGGGAATGAAGAACGTGATAACTAGGGGGAGAATGAAAATGAGAACGAGGGGGAGAATGAAGATGTGAACGAGGGGGAGAATGAAGATGAGGAGAACGAGGGGAGAATGAAGATGTGAACGAGGGGGGGAATGAAGATGTGAACGGGGGGGAGAATGAAGAGGATGAGAACGAGGGGGAGATGTGGATGAGAACGAGGGGGGGGATGAAGATGAGAACGAGGGAGAGAATGAAGATGAGGAGAACGAAGGGGAGAGTGAAGATGAGTACGAGGGTGAGAATGAAGATGATGAGAACGAGGGGGAGAATCAAGATGATGAGAACGAGGGGGAGAATCAAGATGATGAGATCGAGGGGGAGAATGAAGATGATGAGTTCGAGGGGGAGAATGAAGATCATGAGAACGAGGAGGAGAATGAAGATGATGAGATCGAGGGGGAGAATGAAGATGAGAACGAGGGGGAGAATGAAGATGAGAAACATAGAAACATAGACATAGAAACATAGAAATTAGGTGCAGGAGTAGGCCATTCGGCCCTTCGAGCCTGCACCGCCATTCAATATGATCATGGCTGATCATCCAACTCAGTATCCCGTACCTGCCTTCTCTCCATACCCTCTGATCCCCTTAGCCACAAGGGCCACATCTAACTCCCTCTTAAATATAGCCAATGAACTGGCCTCGACTACCCTCTGTGGCAGGGAGTTCCAGAGATTCACCACTCTCTGTGCGAACAAAAGTTCTTCTCATCTCGGTTTTAAAGGATTTCCCCCTTTTCCTCAAGCTGTGAACCCTTGTCCTGGACTTCCCCAACATCGGGAGCAATCTTCCTGCATCTAGCCTGTCCAACCCCTTAAGAATTTTGTAAGTTTCTATAAGATCCCCTCTCAATCTCCTAAATTCTAGAGAGTATAAACCAAGTCTATCCAGTCTTTCTTCATAAGACAGTCCTGACATCCCAGGAATCAGTCTGGTGAACCTTCTCTGCACTCCCTCTATGGCAATAATGTCCTTCCTCAGATTTGGAGACCAAAATCTGAGGAAGGACATTATTGCCATAGAGGCAGTGCAGAGAAGGTTCACCAGACTGATTCCTGGGATGTCAGGACTGTCTTATGAAGAAAGACTGGATAGACTTGGTTTATACTCTCTAGAATTTAGAGAGAACAAGGAGGAGAATGAAGACGATGAGAACGAGGGGGGAATGAAGAACGTGAGAACAAGGGGGTGAATGAAGAGGATGAGAACGATGGGCAGATGAAGATGAGAACGAATCGGAATGAATATGAGAACGAGGGAGAGAATGAAGATGATGAGAACGAGGGGGAGAATGAAGAGGATGAGAACGAGGGGGAGATGAAGATGAGAACGAGGGGGGAAATGAAGACGAGAACGAGGGGGAGAATGAAGATGATGAGAACGAGGGGGAGAATGAAAATGAGAACGAGTGGGAGAATTAAGATGTTGAGAACGAGGGGGAGAATGAAGATGAGGAGAACGAGGGGGAGAATGAAGATGTGAACGAGGGGGGGAATGAAGATGATGAGAACGAGGGGGAGAATCAAGATGATGAGATCGAGGGGGAGAATGAAGATGATGCGATCGAGGGGGAGAATGAAGATCATGAGAACGAGGAGGAGAATGAAGATGATGAGATCGAGGGGGAGAATGAAGATGAGAACGAGGGAGAGAATGAAGACGAGGAGAACGAGGGGGAGAGTGAAGACGAGTACGAGGGTGAGAATGAAAATGATGAGAACGAGGGGGAGAATCAAGATGATGAGATCGAGGGGGAGATGAAGGTGATGAGATCGAGGGTGAGAATGAAGATCATGAGAACGAGGGGGAGAATGAAGATGATGAGATCGAGGGGGAGAATGAAGCTGAGAACGAGGGGGAGAATGAAGATGAGAACAAGGAGGACAATGAAGTCGATGAGAACGAGGGGGGAATGAAGAACGTGAGAACAAGGGGGAGGATGAAGAGGATGAGAACGATGGGCCGATGAAGATGAGAACGAATCGGAATGAACATGAGAACGAGGGAGAGAATGAAGTTGATGAGAACGAGGGGGAGAATGAAGAGGATGAGAACGAGGGGGAGATGAAGATGAGAACGAGGGGGGAAATGAAGACGAGAACGAGGGGGAGAATGAAGATGATGAGAACGAGGGGGAGAATGAAGATGAGAACGAGGGGGAGAATGAAGATGATGAGAACGAGGGGGAGAATGAAGATGAGGAGAACGAGGGGGAGAATGAAGATGAGAACGAGGGGGAGAATGAAGATGATGAGAACGAGGGGGAGAATCAAGATGATGAGATCGAGGGGGAGAATGAAGATGATGCGATCGAAGGGGGAGAATGAAGATCATGAGAACGAGGAGGAGAATGAAGATGATGAGATCGAGGGGGAGAATGAAGATGAGAACGAGGGAGAGAATGAAGACGAGGAGAACGAGGGGGAGAATCAAGATGATGAGATCGAGGGGGAGATGAAGGTGATGAGATCGAGGGTGAGAATGAAGATCATGAGAACGAGGGGGAGAATCAAGATGATGAGATCGAGGGGGAGATGAAGGTGATGAGATCGAGGGTGAGAATGAAGATCATGAGAACGAGGGGGAGAATGCAGATGATGAGATCGAGGGGGAGAATGAAGATGAGAACGAGGGGGAGAATGAAGATGAGAACAAGGAGGACAATGAAGTCGATGAGAACGAGGGGGTAATGAAGAACGTGAGAACAAGGGGGAGGATGAAGAGGATGAGAACGATGGGCCGATGAAGATGAGAACGAATCGGAATGAACAGGAGAACGAGGGAGAGAATGAAGTTGATGAGAACGAGGGGGAGATGAAGATGAGAACGAGGGGGGGGAATGAAGACGAGAACGAGGGGGAGAATGAAGATGATGAGAACGAAGGGGAGAATGAAGATGAGAACGAGGGGGAGAATTAAGCTGTTGAGAACGAGGGGGAGAATGAAGATGAGAACGAGTGGGAGAATAAAGATGAGAACGAGGGGTAGAATGAAGATCAGAACGAGGGGGAGAATGAAGATGATGATAGATAGATAGATAGATATAATTTATTGCCACACAGCCAAGCTGGTGGAAATTTGGGTTGTCTGCAGCGATACAATAATAAAGAACACACAATAAAACTGTAACACAAACATCCACCACAGCATTCATCACTGTGGTGGAAGGCACAACATTTGGCCAGTCCTCCTCCATTCCCCCCCCCCCCCCCCGTGGTCAGGACCAGAGTCCACAGTCAGTCCAGGATCGGCTCTTCCTCACCGGAGACCGCGGCTTTTAGTGGTTGTAGTCCGCATGCCGGCGGTCAAGATTTAAAGTCCCCGCTGCAGCCAGAAGCACCGTAGACTGCAGGGCCGGCGGTCGAAGCTCCCCTCCAGGGGTGATGGTAAGTCCATGCCGGCCCCGCGGTAGAAGTTGGCCGCGGGCCGGCAGTGATGGCTTCTTCTTCCCCCAGGTCCCCAACGTGAGATCCCGGGCTGTAGACGCCGCACCAGCTGGAGCTTTGCAGACTGCGACTTCAGGCTGCCGGCTGCCCCGGGCCAGCGAAACGGAGCGCTCCCCTCCAGCGAGCCCCAGCGAGGGCTCACCCGTTCCACGCCGAGAGTCCACGCTGCGCCCGCCGCTGAAGCCCCGGGCGCGTCTCCGGGAAAGGCCGCGTCGATCCTTGATGTTAGGCCACGGGGGAGGCGACCTGGAAAAAGTCGCCTCTCCATGGAGGAGGCGACCGAAGCGGTTCCCCCTCACCACCCCCCACATAAAACACACAAAGAAACATAAAATACAGACTTTAAAACATACGGAAAAAAAAATTTGAAAAACTGACGAGCTGCTTGACATAGCTGCTGCCAGAGCAACGAGGAGTTGATCGAAGATGAATACAACGAGGGGGAGAATGAAGATGATGAAAACGAGGGGGGACTGAAGAACGTGAGAACGAGGTGGAGAATGAAGATGAGAACAAGGGGTAGTATGAAGATAAGAACGAGGGGGAGAATGAAGATGAGAACGAGGGGGAGAATGAAGCTGATGAGATCGAGGAGAATGAAGATGAAGAGAGCGAGTGGGAGAATGAAGATGCTGAGATCGAAGGGGAGAATGAAGCTGAGAACGAGGGGGCGAATGAAGATGATGAGAACGAGGTGTTGAATGAAGATGAGAAGAACGCGGGGGAGAATGAAGATGAGCACAAGGGGAGGATGAAGAGGATGAGAAAGAGTGGGAGAAAGAAGATGAAAACGAGGGGGAGAATGAAGATGAGAACGAGGGGGGAATGAAGAGGATGAGAACGGGGAGATGAAGATGAGAACGAGGGAGAATGAATATGAGAACGAGGGAGAGAATGAAGATGAGGAGAACGAGGGGGAGAGTGAAGATGAGAACGAGGGTGTGAATGAAGATGATGAGAACGAGGGGGAGAATGAAGAGGATAAGAACGAGGGGGAGATGAAGATGAGAACGAGGGGTAGAAAGAAGATGAGAATGAGGGGGGGGGATGAAGATGAGAATGAGGGGGACAATGAAGATGTGAACGAGGGGTAGAATGAAGATAAGAACGAGGGGGAGAATGAAGATGAGATCAAGGGCGAGAATGCACGATGAGAACGAAGTTGGAGAGAATTGCAGATGAGGAGAACGCGAGGGGGAGGAATGAAGATGATGCGATCGAGGGACTGGAGAATGAAGCTCATGAGACAGAGGGGAGAATGAAGCTGATGAGATCGAGGGGGAGAATGAAGATGAGAACGAAGGGGGAGCAATGAAGATGAGAACAAGGAGGAGGGATGAATCAGAAGATGAGAACGAGGGGGGAATGAAGAACGTGAGAACAAGGGGGTGAATGAAGAGATGAGACGAGGGCAGTTGAAGCTGAGAGAACGAAGGGAATGAATATGAGAACGAGGGAGAGAATGAAGATGATGAGAACGAGGGGGAGAATGAAGAGGATGAGAACGAGGGGGAGATGAAGATGAGAACGAGGGGGGAATGAAGACGAGAACGAGGGGGAGAATGAAGATGATGAGAACGAGGGGGATAATGAAGAAGAGAACGAGGGGGAGAATGAAAATGTTGAGAACGAGGGGGAGAATGAAGATGAGAACGAGTGGGAGAATAAAGATGAGAACGGTGGGTAGAATGATGATCAGAACGAGGGGGAAATCGAAGAAGAGTGGGAGAATGAAGTTGAGAACGAGGGGGAGAATGAACTGGATGAGAAAGAGGGGGGACTGAGAATGAGAAGAGTGGGAGAATGAAGATGAGAACGAGGGGGAGAATGAATACGGAACAAAAGGGAGGATGAAGATGAGAACGACGGGGGACTGAAGAACGTGAGAACGAGGTGGAGAATGAAGATGAGAACAAGGGGTAGTATGAAGATAAGAACGAGGGGGAGAATGAAGATGAGAACGAGGGGGAGAATGAAGCTGATGAGATCGAGGAGAATGAAGATGAAGAGAGCGAGTGGGAGAATGAAGATGCTGAGATCGAAGGGGAGAATGAAGCTGAGAACGAGGGGGCGAATGAAGATGATGAGAACGAGGTGTTGAATGAAGATGAGAAGAACGCGGGGGAGAATGAAGATGAGCACAAGGGGAGGATGAAGAGGATGAGAAAGAGTGGGAGAAAGAAGATGAAAACGAGGGGGAGAATGAAGATGAGAACGAGGGGGGAATGAAGAGGATGAGAACGGGGAGATGAAGATGAGAACGAGGGAGAATGAATATGAGAACGAGGGAGAGAATGAAGATGAGGAGAACGAGGGGGAGAGTGAAGATGAGAACGAGGGGGTGAATGAAGATGATGAGAACGAGGGGGAGAATGAAGAGGATGAGAACGAGGGGGAGATGAAGATGAGAACGAGGGGTAGAAAGAAGATGAGAATGAGTGGGGGGGGATGAAGATGAGAATGAGGGGGACAATGAAGATGTGAACGAGGGGTAGAATGAAGATAAGAACGAGGGGGACAATGAAGATGAGATCAAGCGGGAGAATGAAGATGAGAACGAGGGGGAGAATGAAGATGAGGAGAACGAGGGGGAGAATGAAGATGATGAGATCGAGGGAGAGAATGAAGATCATGAGAACGAGGGGGAGATTGAAGATGATGAGATAGAGGGGGAGAATGAAGATGAGAACGAGGGGGAGAATGAAGATGAGAACAAGGAGGAGAATGAAGAAGATGAGAACGAGGGGGGAATGAAGAACGTGAGAACAAGGGGGTGAATGAAGAGGATGAGAACGATGGGCAGTTGAAGATGAGAACGAATGGGAATGAATATGAGAACGAGGGAGAGAATGAAGATGATGAGAACGAGGGGGAGAATGAAGAGGATGAGAACGAGGGGGAGATGAAGATGAGAACGAGGGGGGAATGAAGACGAGAACGAGGGGGAGAATGAAGATGATGAGCACGAGGGGGATAATGAAGATGAGAACGAGGGGGAGAATGAAGATGAGAACGAGTGGGAGAATAAAGATGAGAACGATGGGTAGAATGATGATCAGAACGAGGGGGAAATCGAAGAAGAGTGGGAGAATGAAGTTGAGAACGAGGGGGAGAATGAACTGGATGAGAAAGAGGGGGGACTGAGAATGAGAAGAGTGGGAGAATGAAGATGAGAACGAGGGGGAGAATGAATACGGAACAAAAGGGAGGATGAAGATGAGAACGAGGGGCAGAATGAATACGAGAACGAGGGGGAGAATGAAGATGATGAGAACGAGGAGTTGATCGAAGATGAATAAAACGAGGGGGAGAATGAAGATGATGACAACGAGGGGGGACTGAAGAACGTGAGAACGAGGTGGAGAATGAAGATGAGAACAATGGGGAGTATGAAGATAAGAACGAGGGGGAGAATGAAGATGAGAACGAGGGGGAGAATGAAGATGGGAACGAGGGTGAGAATGTAGATGACGAGAACGAGGGGTTGAATGAAGATGAGGAGAACGAGGGGTGAATGAAGAGGAGAACAAGGGGGAGAATGAAGATGAGAACGAGGGGGAGAATGAAAAGATAACGAGGGGGAGTATGAAGATGATGAGAACGAGGGGGAGAATGAAGATGAGAAAGAAAGGGAGGATGAAGATGAGAACGAGGGGGAGAATGAAGATGAGAACGAGGGGGAGAATGAAGATGAGAACGAAGGGGGGAATGAAGATGAGAACTAGGGGGGGGATGAAGATGAGAACCGGGGAGAATGAAGATGATGAGAACGATGATTTGATCGAAGATGATTAGAACGAGGGGGAGAATGAGGATGAAAACGAGGGTCAGAATGAGGATGAGAACGAGGGGGAATGAAGATGAGAACGAGGGCGAGAATGAATATGAGAACTAGGGGGAGAATGAAGATGAGAACGAGGGAGAGAATGAAGAGGATGAGAATGAGGGGGAGATGAAGATGAAAACGAGGGGGGAATGAAGATGAGAACGAGGGGGAGAATGAAGATGAGAACGAGGGGGTGAATGAAGATGAGAACGAGGGGGAGAATGAAGATAATAAGAACGAGGGGGAGAATGAAGTGATGAGACGAGGGGGGGAATGAAGATTAGAACAAGGGGGAGAACGAAGCTGAGAACAAGGTGGAGAATGAAGATGAGAACGAGGGGGAGAATGGAGATGATGAGAACGAGGGGGAGAATGAATAAGAGAACGAGGGGGAGAATGAAGATGATGAGAACTAGGTGGAGAATGAAGATGCGAACGAGGTGGAGAATGAAGATGAGAACGAGGGGGAGAATTAAGATAATGAGAACGAGGGGGGAATGAAGAACGTGAGATCGAGGGGGAATGAAGAACGTGAGATCGAGGGGGAATGAAGAACGTGAGAACGAGGGCAGAATGAAGACGAGAACAAGGGGGAGAATGAAGAAGAGAACGAGGGGGAGAATGAAGATGAGTACGAGGGGGAGAATGAAGATGATGAGAACGAGTGGGAGAATGAAGATGAGAAAGAAAGGGAGAATGAATATGAGAACGAGGGGGAAACTTAGAACGAGGGGGAGAATGAAGATGAGAACGAGTGGGAGAATGAAGATGTGAACGAGGGTGAGAATGAAGATGATGAGAACGAGGGGTTGAATGAGGATGAGGAGGACGAGGGGGAGAATGTACAAGAGAAAAAGGGGGAGAATGAAGATGAGAACGATGGGGAGAATGAAGATGAGAACGAGGGGGAGAATGAAGATGAGGAGAACGAGGGGGAGAATGAAGATGGGGAGAACGAGGGGGAGAATGAAGATTTGACCGAGGGGGAGAATGAGGATATGAACGAGGGGGAGAATGACGATGTGATCGAGGGGGAGAATGAAGGTGATGAGAACGAGGGGGAGACGAAGATGAGAAGGAGGGGGGGAATGAAGATGAGAACGAGGGGGAGAATGAAGATGATGAGATCGAGGTGAGAAATGAAAATGATGAGAACGAGGGGGAGAATGGAGATGGTGAGATCGAGGGGGAGAATGAAGATCAAAACGAGGGGGAGAATGAAGATGAGAACGTGGGGGAGAATGAAGATGATGAGACGAGGGGGAGATGAAGATGAGAACGAGGGGTAATGAAGATGAGAACGAGGGGGGAATGAAGATGAGAACGAGGGGGAGAATGAAGATGAGAACGAGGGGGAGGATGAAGATGATAAGAACGAGGGGGAGATGAAGATCATGAGACGAGGGGGAGAATGAAGATTAGAACAAGGGGGAGAATGAAGGTGAGAACAAGGTGGAGAGTGAAGATGAGAACGAGGGGGAGAATGAAGATGAGAACGAGGGGGAGAATGGAGATGATGAGAACGAGGGGGAGAATGAATAAGAGAACGAGGGGGAGAATGAAGATGATGAGGACTGGGTGGAGAATGAAGATGGGAACGAGGTGGAGAATGAAGATGAGAACGAGGGGGAGAATTAAGTTGATGAGAACGGGGGGGGGGGATGAAGAACGTGAGATCGAGGGGGAATGAAGAACGTGGGAACGAGGGGAGAATGAAGACGAGAACAAGGGGGAGAGCGAAGATGAGAATGAGGGGGAGAATGAAGATGAGTACGAGGGGGAGAATGAAGATGATAAGAACGAGGGGGAGAATGAAGATGATAAGAACGAGGGGGAGAATGAAGATGATAAGAACGAGGGGGAGAATGAAGATGAGAATGAAGATGAGAACGAGGGGGGACAGAAAATGAGGAGGAGAATGAAGATGAGAACGAGTGGGAGAATGAAGATGAGAACGAGGGGGAGAATGAAGATGAGGAGAACGAGGGGGAGAATGAAAACGAGAACAAGGGGGAGAATAAAGTTGAGAACGAGGGGGAGAATGAAGATGAGAACGAGGGGGAGAATGAAGATGAGGAGAACGAGGGGGAGAATGAAGACGTGATCGAGGGGGAGAATGAGGATATGAACGAGGGGGAGAATGAAGATTTGATCGAGGGGGGAATGAAGAGGATGAGAACGAGGGGGAGATGTAGATGAGAAGGAGGAGGGAATGAAGATGAGAACGAGGGGGAGAATGAAGATGATGAGATCGAGGGGGGAAATGAAAATGATGAGAACGAGGTGGAGAATGAAGATGATGAGATCGAGGGGGAGAATTAAGATGAAAACGAGGGGGAGAATTAAGATGAGAACGAGGGGGAGAATGAAGAGGATGAGAACGAGGGGGAGAATGAAGAGGATGAGAACGAGGGGGAGAATGAAGATGATGAGAACGAGGGGGAGAATGAAGATGATGAGAACGAGGGGGAGAATGAAGATGATGAGAACGAGGGGGAGAATAAAGAGGATGAGAACGAGGGGGTGATGAAGATGAGAACGAGGGGGAGAATAAAGATGAGAACGAGGGGGGAATGAAGATGAGAACGAGGGGGAGAATGAAAATAAGAACGAGGGGGAGAATGAAAATAAGAACGAGGGGGAGAATGAAGATGATGAGAACGAGGGGAGAATGTAGATGAGAACGAAAGGGAGAAAGAACGGGGAGAATGAAGATGAGAATGAGGGGGAGGGGAGAATGAAGATGGGAACGAGGGGGAGAATGAAGATGAAGAGAACGAGGGGGAATGAAGAACGTGATAAATAGGGGGAGAATGAAAATGAGAACGAGGGGGAGAATGTAGATGAGATCAAGGGGGAGAATGAAGATGAAAAAGAGGGGGAGAATGAAGATGAGGAGAACGAGGGGGAGAATGAAGATGTGAACGAGGGGGAATGAAGATGTGAACGAGGGGGGAATGAAGAGGATGAGAAGGAGGGGAAGATGTAGATGAGAACGAGGGGGGAATGAAGATGAGAACGAGGGAGAGAATGAAGATGAGAAGAACGAGGAGGAGAGTGAAGATGAGTACAAGGGGGAGAAAGAAGATGAAGAGAACGAGGGGGACAATGAAGATGATGAGATCGAAGGGGAGAATGAAGATGATGCGAACGAGGGGGGAAATGAAGATGATGAGATCGAGGGGGAGAATGAAAATGAGAACGAGGGGGAGAATGAAGATGAGAACAAGGAGAAGGAAGATGATGCGAACGAGGGGGGAATGAAGAACGTGAGAACAAGGGGGAGAATGAAGAGGATGAGAACGATGGGCAGATGAAGATGAGAACTAATGGGAATGAATTTGAGAACGAGGGAGAGAATGAAGATGAGGAGAAGGAGGGGGAGAGTGAAGATGAGAACGAGGGGGAGAATTAAGATGATGAGAACGATGGGGAGAATGAAGAGGATAAGAACGAGGGGGAGATAAAGATGAGAACGAGGGGGGAATGAAGACGAGAACGAGGGGGAGAATGTAGATGATGAGAAATGAGGGGGATAATGAAGATAATAATAATAATAATAAATTTTATTTAATGGGCGCCTTTCAAACATCTCAAGGACACCTTACATAGTATATCGGAATAACATATAATCGGAATATAACTAGTAATAAAGACATCACAGAGACACAAATTAAAAACAGGATTCAATCCAAAAACAGAAAATCAAAAACACAGTGTGAAGAGGGAGCAGCGGCAACCAAATCGTGCCAGCGTCCACTCTCTCTTCACGGCAGCCATCTTGGACACAGACCTACAAGACTACAATTAGACAAAAAAATCATCCCCCCACAGTGGATAGCACTGTGGAGGAAGGCACAATGTCCAGTCCCCACCCCATGTTCACCCCAAAGTCAGGCCTATTGAGGCCACCGCAATTGCCTCTTGGGAGGCCCGATGTTCCTGGCCGTTCTCACCGGGTGGTCTTGCCCCGGCGTCGGGAGAGTCCTTTCGGCGGCTGGGCCACTTGGAACGGCCGCTTCCTGGTTGGAGCCCGCGGCTGCCGAAGCCGACAAGGCCGCGCCGGTTTGGAGCACCCAGGCTCCCGTTGATAAAGTTGGCGCCGCCTCTCCACACTGCCGCCTCTCCGCACGCCGCCTCTACGCTCCGCAGACCCGCAGCCCGGAGTTGTTGCTCTCGGCGGTCCAGCTCGCCAGAGCTCCAGCGCGTCGCTCCAGCGCGGCGACCCAGGCAAGGGATCGCCCGCTCCGCTCCAGCGCTCCAATGCTGTGCCGCCGCCGAGGCCGAGGTGCTGGGCGGTTCCCGCCAGGAAACGGCGCTCCAAGCCCGCAGGTAGGCCACGAGGACGGGTCAACGGGCAGCCCAGAGAAAAGGCTGCCACACCGACCAGGTCGGGACCTAGAAATTAAGTTTACACCTACCCCCCACATTAAAAAGACCATATCCCCTACAAACAAAAAACAGGACTCACTAAAAACTATTAAAAAAACGGATTTAAAACGGACGGCTGCTGGCTAGCAGCCGTTCACCAAGATGGCTCCTCCTCCGCTGTGATGTGAACGAAGGGGAGAACGATGATGATGATAACGATGGGGAGAATGAGGATGAGAACGAGGGGGAGAATGAGGATGAGAACGAGTGGGAGAATGAAGATGAGAACGAGGTGTAGAATGAAGGTCAGAACGAGGGGGAGAATAAAGAAGAGTGGGAGAATGAAGTTGAGAACGAGGCGGAGAATGAAGAGGATGAGAAAGAGGGGGAGAATGAAGATTAGAACGATGGGGAGAAGGGAGATGATGAGAACGAGGGGGGACTGAAGAACGTGAGAACGAAGTGGAGAATGAAGATGAGAACGAGGGTGAGAATGAAGATGACGAGAACGGGGTTGAATGAAGTTGAGGAGGCGGAGAATGAAGAAGAGAACAAGGGGGGGGGGGGGGGGTGAATGAAGATGAGAACGAGAGGGAGAATGAAAAGAGAACGAGGGGGAGAATGACGATGAAGAGAACGAGGGGGAGAATGAAGATGAGAAAGAAAGGGAGGATGAAGATGAGAACGAGGGGGAGAATGAAGATGAGAACGAGGGGGAGAATGAAGAGGAGATCGAGGGTGAGAATGAAGATGTGATCGAGGGGGAGAATGAAGATGTGATCGAGGGGGAGAATGAAGATGTGATCGGGGGGAGAATGAAGAGGATGAGAACATGGGGGAGATGAAGATTAGAACGAGGGGGAATGAAGATGAGAACGAGGGGGGAGAATGAAGAGGAGAACGAGGGGGAGAATGAAGATGTGATCGAGGGGGAGAACGAAGATGTGATCGAGGGGGAGAATGAAGATGTGATCGAGGGGGAGAATGAAGAGGATGAGAACGTGGGGGAGATGAAGATTAGAAGGAAGGGGGAATGAAGATGCGAACGATGGGGAGAATGAAGATGATGAGATCGAGGGGGGAAATTAAAATGACGAGAACGAGGGGGAGAATGAAGATGATGAGATCGAGGGGGAGAATGAAGATGAGGAGAACGAGGGGGAGAATGAAGATGAGAACTAGGGGGAGAAAGAAGATGATGAGAATGAGGGGAAGAGAGAAGATGAGTACGAGGGGGAGAATGAAGATGATGAGAACGAGGGGGAGAATCAAGATGTTGAGATCGAGGGGGAGAATGAAGATGATGAGATCGAGGGGGAGAATGAAGAGGAGAACTAGGGGGATAATGAAGATGAGAACAAGGTGGAGAATGAAGACGATGAGAACGAGGGGGGGGGGGGGGGTGATGAACGTGAGAACAAGGGGGAGAATGAAGAGGATGAGAACGATGGGCAGATGAACATGAGAACGAGGGGGGGAATGAAGACGAGAACGAGGGGGAGAATGAAGATGATGAGAACGAGGGGGAGATTGAAGATGAGAACGAGGGGGAGCATGAAGTTGTTGAGAACGAGGGGGAGATGAAGATGAGGACGAGGGGGGGAATGAAGACGAGAACGAGGGGGAGAATGAAGATGATGAGAACGAGGGGGAGATTGAAGATGAGAACGAGGGGGAGAATGAAGTTGTTGAGAACGAGGGGGAGAATGAAGAGGATGAGAAAAGGTGGAGAATGAAGATGAGAACGAGGGGGAGAATGAATACGAGAACGAGGGGGAGAATGAAGATGTGAACGAGGGGGAGAATGAAGATGAGAACGAGGGGGGAATGAAGATGAGAACGAGGGGGAGAATGAAGATAAGATCGAGGGGGAGAATGAAGATAAGAACGAGGGGGAGAATGAAGATGAGAACGAGGGGGGAATGAAGATGAGAACGAGGGGGAGAATGAAGATAAGATCGAGGGGGAGAATGAAGATAAGAACGAGGGGGAGAATGAAGATGAGAACGAGGGGGAGAATGAAGATGAGAACGAGGGGGAGATTGAAGATGAGAACGAGCGGGAGAATGAAGATGAGATCAAGGGGGAGAATGAAGATGAAAAAGAGGGGGAGAATGAAGATGAGGAGAACGAGGGGGAGAATGAAGATGTGAACGAGGGGAAAGAAGATGTGAACGAGGGGGGAATGAAGAGGATGAGAAGGAGGGGGAGAATGAAGATGAGAACGAAGGGGAGAACGATGATGATGAGAACGAGGGGGAGAATGATGATGAGAACGAGTGGGAGAATGAAGATGAGAACGAGGGCTAGAATGAAGATCAGAACGAGGGGGAGAATAAAGGAGAGGGGGAGAATGAAGATTAGAACGAGGGGGAGAATGAAGAGGATGAGAAAGAGGGGGAGAATGAAGATTAGAACGAGGGGGAGAATGGAGATGATGAGAACGAGGGGGGACTGAAGAACGTGAGAACGAAGTGGAGAATGAAGATGAGAACGAGGGTGAGAATGAAGATGACGAGAACGAGGGTTGAATGAAGATGAGGAGACGAGGCGGAGAATGAAGAAGAGAACAAGGGGGGATGAAGGTGAGAACGAGAGGGAGAATGAAAAGAGAACGAGGGGGAGAATGACGATGATGAGAACGAGGGGGAGAATGAAGATGAGAAAGAAAGGGAGTATGAAGATGTGAGCGAGGGGGAGAATGAAGATGAGAACGAGGGGGAGAATGAAGATGAGAACGAGGGGGAGAATGAAGAAGAGAACTAGGGGTGAATGAAGATGTGAACCAGGGGAGAATGAAGATGATGAGAACGAGGAGTTGATCGAAGATGAGGAGAACGAGGGGGAGAATGAAGATGTGATCGAGGGGGAGAATGAAGATGTGATCGAGGGGAGAATGAAGATGTGATCGAGGGGGAGAATGAAGAGGAGAACTAGGGGGATAATGAAGATGAGAACAAGGTGGAGAATGAAGACGATGAGAACGAGGGGGGGGGTGAAGAACGTGGAGAAACAGGGGGAGAATGAAGAGGATGAGAACGATGGGCAGATGAACATGAGATCGTGGGGGGGGAATGAAGACGAGACCGAGGGGGGAGAATGAAGATGATGAGAACGAGGGGGAGATTGAAGATGAGAACGAGGGGGAGCATGAAGTTGTTGTGAACGAGGGGGAGAATGAAGATGAGAACGAGGGGGGGAATGAAGATGAGAACGAGGGGGAGAATGAAGATGATGAGAACGAGGGGGAGATTGAAGATGAGAACGAGGGGGAGAATGAAGATGAGGAGAACGAGGGGGAGAATGAAGAGGATGAGAAAAGGGGGAGAATGAAGATGAGAACGAGGGGGAGAATGAAGATGAGAACGAGGGGGAGAATGAAGATGTGAACGAGGGGGAGAATGAAGATGAGAACGAGGTGGAGAATGAAGATGAGAACGAGGGGAGAATGAAGATGAGAACGAGGGGGAGAATGAAGATAAGAACGAGGGGGAGAATGAAGATGAGAACGAGGGGGAGAATGAAGATGAGAACGAGGGGGAGAATGAAGATGAGAACGAGGGGGAGAATGAAGATGGGAACGATGGGAGAATGAAGATGAGAACGAGGGGGAGAATGAAGATGAGAACGAGGGGGAGATTGAAGAAAACGAGGGGGAGAATGAAGATGAGGGGGAGAATGAAGATGAGAATGAGGGGGAGAATGAAGATGAGGAAAACGAGGGGGAGAATGAAGAGGAGAACGAGGGGAAAGAAGATTGTGAACGAGGGGGGAATGAAGAGGATGAGAAGGAGGGGAGAATGAAGATGAGAACGAAGGGACGGGAGAACGATGATGATGAGAACGAGGGGGAGAATGATGATGAGAACGAGTGGGAGAATGAAGATGAGAACGAGGGCTAGAATGAAGATCAGAACGAGGGGGAGAATAAAGGAGAGGGGGAGAATGAAGATTAGAACGAGGGGGAGAATGAAGAGGATGAGAAAGAGGGGGAGAATGAAGATTAGAACGAGGGGGAGAATGGAGATGATGAGAACGAGGGGGGACTGAAGAACGTGAGAACGAAGTGGAGAATGAAGATGAGAACGAGGGTGAGAATGAAGATGACGAGAACGAGGGTTGAATGAAGATGAGGAGACGAGGCGGAGAATGAAGAAGCGAACAAGGGGGGGATGAAGGTGAGAACGAGAGGGAGAATGAAAAGAGAACGAGGGGGAGAATGACGATGATGAGAACGAGGGGGAGAATGAAGATGAGAAAGAAAGGGAGTATGAAGATGTGAGCGAGGGGGAGAATGAAGATGAGAACGAGGGGGAGAATGAAGATGAAAACGAGGGGGGAGAATGAAGAAGAGAACTATGGGTGAATGAAGATGTGAACCAGGGGAGAATGAAGATGATGAGAACGAGGAGTTGATCGAAGATGAGGAGAACGAGGGGGAGAATGAAGATGTGATCGAGGGGGAGAATGAAGATGTGATCGAGGGGAGAATGAAGATGTGATCGAGGGGGAGAATGAAGAGGATGAGAACGTGGGGGAGATGAAGATTAGAAGGAAGGGGGAATGAAGATGAGAACGAGGGGGAGAATGCAGATGATGAGATCGAGGGGGGAAATGAAAATGACGAGAACGAGGGGGAGAATGAAGATGCGGAGAACGAGGGGGAGAATGAAGATGAGAACTAGGGGAGAAAGAAGATGATGAGAATGAGTTGGAGAATGAAGATGAAAACGAGGCGGAGAATGAAGATGAAAACGAGAGGGAGAATGAAGATGAGAACGAGGGGGAGAATGAAGAGGACGAAAACGAGGGGAAGATGACGATGAGAACGAAGGGGGGATGAAGACGAGAACGAGGAGGCGAATGAAGATGATGAGAACGAGGGGGAGACTGAAGAAGAGTGCGAGAATGAAGTTGAGAACGAAGGGGAGAATGACGATGAGAACGAGGGGGAGAATAAAGAGGATGAGAACGAGGGCGAGATGTAGATGAGAACGAAGGGGGATGAAGATGAGAACGAGGGAGAGAATGAAGATGAGGAGAACGAGGGGGAGAGTGAAGATGAGTACGAGGGGGAGAATGAAGATGATGAGAACGAGGGGGAGAATCAAGATGATGAGATCGAGGGGGAGAATGAAGTTGATGAGATCGAGGGGGAGAATGAAGATGAGAACGAGGGGGAGAATGAAGATGAGAACAAGGAGGAGAAGGAAGACGATGAGAACGAGGGGGGAATGAAGAACGTGAGAACAAGGGGGAGAATGAAGAGGATGAGAACGATGGGCAGATGAAGATGAGAACGAATGGGAATGAATATGAGAACGAGGGAGAGAATGAAGATGATGAGAACGAGGGGGAGATGAAGATGAGAACGAGGGGGAGAATGAAGATGATAAGAACGAGGGGGAGAATGAAGATGAGAACGAGGGGGAGAATGAAGATGTTGAGAACGAGGGGGAGAATGAAGATGAGAACGAGCGGAAGAATGAAGATGAGATCAAGGGGGAGAATAAAGATCAAAAAGAGGGGGAGAATGAAGAGGGTGAGAAGAGGGGGAGATGTAGATGAGAACGAGGGGGGGAATGAAGATGAGAACGAGGGAGAGAATGAAGATGAGAACAAGGAGGAAAATGAAGATGATGGGAACGAGGGGGGAATGAAGAACGTGAGAACAAGGGGGAGAATGAAGAGGATGAGTACAAATGGCAGATGAAGATGAGAACGAATGGGAATGAATTTGAGAACGAGGGAGAGAATGAAGATGAGGAGAACGAGGGAGAGAATGAAGATGAGGAGAACGAGGGGTAGCTTGAAGATGAGAACGAGCGGGAGAATGAAGATGAGATCAAGGGGGAGAATGATCAAAAAGAGGGGGAGAATGAAGATGAGGAGAACGAGGGGGAGAATGAAGATATGAACGAGGGGTGATGAAGATGTGAACGAGGGGGGAATGAAGAGGATGAGAAGAGGGGGAGATGTAGATGAGAACGAGGGGGGGAATGAAGATGAGAACGATGGAGAGAATGAAGATGAGAAGAACGAGGGGGAGAGTGAAGATGAGTACAAGGGGGAGAATGAAGATGAAGAGTACGAGGGGGAGAATGAAGATGATGAGATCGAGGGGGAGAATGAAGATGATGAGATCGAGGGGGAGAATGAAGATGAGAACGAGGGGGAGAATGAAGATGAGAACGAGGGGGAGAATGAAGATGAAGAGAACGAGGGGGAGAATGAAGATGATGAGAACGAGGGGGAGAATGAAGAGGATGAGAACGAGGGGGAGATAAAGAGGAGAACGAGGGGGGGAATGAAGATGAGAACGTTGGGGAGAATGAAGATGAGAACGAGGGGGAGAATGAAGATGAGAACAAGGAGGAAAATGAAGATGATGAGAACGAGGGGGGAATGAAGATGAGAACGAGGGGGAGTATGAAGATAAGAACAAGGGGGGTAATGAAGATGAGAAAGAGGGAGAGAATGAAGAAGGGAACGAGGGTGAGAATGAAGATGACGAGAACGAGGGGTTGAATGAAGATGAGAACGAGGGGGGGATGAAGAATGAGAACAAGGGGGGAATGAAGATGAGAACGAGGGGGAGAATGAAGATGAGAACGAGGGGGAGAATGAAGATGATGAGAACGAGGGGAGAATGAAGATGATGAGAACGAGGGGGAGAATGAAGATGAGAACGAGGGGGAGAATGAAGATGAGAACTAGGGGGAGAATGAAGATGAGAACTAGGGGGAGAATGAAGATGAGAACTAGGGGTGAATGAGTATGTGAACCAGGGGAGAAAGAAGATGATGAGAACGAGGAGTTGATCGAAGATGATGAGAACGAGGAGTTGATCGAAGATGAATAGAACAAGGGGGAGAATGAAGATGATGAGAACGAGGGGGAGAATGACGAGGATGAGAACGAGGGGGAGATAAAGATGAGAACGAGCGGGGGAGATAAAGATGAGAACGAGCGGGGGAATGAAGACGAGAACGAGGGGGAGAATGAAGATGATGAGAACGAGGGGGAGAATGAAGATGAGAACGAGGGGGAGAACGATGTTGATGAGAACGAGGGGGAGAATGAAGATGAGAACTAGGGGGAGTATGAAGATGTGAACGAGTGGGAGAATGAAGATGAGAACGAGGGGTAAAATGAAGATCAGAACGAGGGGGAGAATAAAGAAGAGTGGGAGAATGAAGTTGAGAACGAGGGGGAGAATGAAGAGGATGAGACAGAGGGGGAGAATGAAGATTAGAACGAGGGGGAGAATGAAGAGGATGAGAAAGAGGGGGAGAATGAAGATTAGAACGAGGGGGAGAATGAAGATGATGAGAACGAGGGGGGACTGAAGAGCGTGAGAACGAGGGGGATAATGAAGATGAGAACTAGGGGGATAATGAAGATGAGAAAGAGGGAGAGAATGAAGATGAGAACGAGGGTGAGAATGAAGATGACGAGAACGAGGGGTTGAATGAAGATGAGGAGAACGAGGCGGAGAATGAAGAAGAGAACAAGGGGGGGAATGAAGATGAGAACGAGAGGGAGAATGAAAAGAGAACGAGGGGGAGAATGAAGATGATGAGAACGAGGGGGAGTATGAAGATGAGAAAGAAAGGGAGGATGAAGATGAGAACGAGGGGGAGAATGAATATGAGAACGAGGGGGAGAATGAAGATGAGAACGAGGGGGAGAATGAAGATCAGAACTAGGGGTGAATGAGTATTTGAACCAGGGGAGAATGAAGATGATGCAAACGAGGAGTTGATCGAAGATGAATAGAACAAGGGGGAGAATGAAGATGAGAGCGAGGAGGAGAATGAAGATGTGGAGAACGAGGGGGGAATAAATATGGGTATGGGGGGGAACGAAGATGAGAACGAGGGAGAGAATTAAGAGGATGTGAACGAGGGGAGATGAAGATGAGAACGACGGGGAATGAAGATGAGAACGAGGGGAGAATGAAGATGAGGAGAACGAGGGGGAGAATGAAGATGTGATCGAGGGGGAGAATGAAGACGTGATCGAGGGGGAGAATGAAGAGGATGAGAACGAGGGGGAGTTGACGATTAGAACGAAGGGGGATGAAGATGAGAACGAGGGAGAGAATGAAGATGAGGAGAACGAGGGGGAGAGTGAAGATGAGTACGAGGGGGAGAATGAAGATGATGAGAACGAGGGGGAGAATCAAGATGATGAGATCGAGGGGGAGAATGAAGTTGATGAGATCGAGGGGGAGAATGAAGATCATGAGAACGAGGGGGAGAATGAAGATGATGAGATTGAGGGGGAGAATGAAGATGAGAACAATGAGAAGAATGAAGACGATGAGAACGATGGGGGAACGAAGAACGTGAGAACAAGGGGGAGGATGAAGAGGATGAGAACGATGGGCAGATGATGATGAGAACGAATGGGAATGAATATGAGAACGAGGGAGAGAATGAAGATGATGCGAACGAGGGGGAGATGAAGATGAGAACGAGGGGGGAATGAAGACGAGAACGAGGGGGAGAATGAAGATGATGAGAACGAGGGGGAGAATGAAGATGAGAACGAGGGGGAGAATGAAGATGAGAACGAGGGGGAGAATGAAGGTGTTGAGAACGAGGGGGAGAATGAAGATGAGAATGAGGGGGAGAATGAAGATGAGAACGAGGGGGAGAATGAAGATGATGAGAACGATGGGGAGAATGAAGATGAGAACGAGGGGGAGAATGAAGATGAGAATGAGGGGGAGAATGAAGATGATGAGAACGAGGGGGAGAATGAAGATGAGAACGAGGGGGGAATGAAGATGAGAACGAGGGGGAGAATGAAGATGAGAACGAGGGGAGAATGAAGATGAGAACGAGGGGGAGAATGAAGATGAGAACGAGGGGAGAATGAAGAAAACGAGGGGGAGAATGAAGAAGAGAACGAGGGGGAGAATGAAGATGAGTCCGAGGGGGAGAATGAAGATGATGTGAACGAGGGGGAGAATGAAGATGATGAGAACGAGGGGGAGAATGAAGATGATGAGAACGAGGGGGAGAATGAAGATGAGAACGAGGGGGAGAATGAAGATGAGGGGGAGAATGAAGATGAGAATGAGGGGGAGAATGAAGATGAGAACGAGGGGGAGA
This sequence comes from Amblyraja radiata, assembly GCF_010909765.2. NCBI lineage: Eukaryota > Metazoa > Chordata > Chondrichthyes > Rajiformes > Rajidae > Amblyraja > Amblyraja radiata. The sequence goes on along the minus strand of NC_045985.1, from coordinate 26,979,141 downwards.
ATGAAGATGAGAACAATGAGAAGAATGAAGACGATGAGAACGATGGGGGAACGAAGAACGTGAGAACAAGGGGGAGGATGAAGAGGATGAGAACGATGGGCAGATGATGATGAGAACGAATGGGAATGAATATGAGAACGAGGGAGAGAATGAAGATGATGCGAACGAGGGGGAGATGAAGATGAGAACGAGGGGGGAATGAAGAGGAGAACGAGGGGAGAATGAAGATGATGAGAACGAGGGGGAGAATGAAGATGAGAACGAGGGGGAGAATGAAGATGAGAACGAGGGGAGAATGAAGATGTTGAGAACGAGGGGGAGAATGAAGATGAGAATGAGGGGGAGAATGAAGATGTTGAGAACGAGGGGGAGAATGGAGAGGATGAGAAAGATGGGGAGAATGAAGATGAGAACGAGGGGGACAATGAATACGGGAACGAGGGGGAGAATGAAGATGTGAACGAGGGGGAGAATGAAGATGAGAACGAGGGGGGAATGAAGATGAGAACGAGGGGGAGAATGAAGATGAGAACGACGGGGAGAATGACGATGAGAACGAGGGGGAGAATGAAGATAAGAACGAGGGGGAGAATGAGATAAGAACGAGGGGGAGAATGAAGATGATGAAAACGAGGGGGAGAATGTAGAGGAGAACGAAAGGGAGAAGGAACGGGGAGAATGAAGGTGAGAACGAGGGGGAGAATGAAGATGAGAACGAGGGGGAGAATGAAGATGATGAGAACGAGGAGGAATGAAGAACGTGATAACTAGGGGGAGAATGAAAATGAGAACGAGGGGTAGATTGAAGATGAGAACGAGCGGGAGAATGAAGATGAGATCAAGGGGGAGAATGAAGATGAAAAAGAGGGGGAGAATGAAGATGAGGAGAACGAGGGGGAGAATGAAGATGTGAACGAGGGGGGATGAAGATGTGAACGAGGGGGGAATGAAGAGGATGAGAAGAGGGGGAGATGAAGATGAGAACGAGGGGGGGAATGAAGATGAGAACGATGGAGAGAATGAAGACGAGAAGAACGAGGGGGAGAGTGAAGATGAGTACAAGGGGGAGAATGAAGTATGATGGAACGCGGGGGGAGGAATGAAGATGATGAGATCGAGGGGGAGAATGAAGATGAGAACGAGGGGGAGAATGAAGATGAAACAGGAGGGAAAATAAGATGAGAGGGAACGAGGGGGGAATGAAGAACGTGAGAACAAGGGGGAGAATGAAGAGGATGAGAACAATTGGCAGATGAAGATGAGAACGAATGGGAATGAATTTGAGAACGAGGGAGAGAATGAAGATGAGGAGATCGAGGGAGAGAATGAAGATGAGGAGAACGAGGGGGAGAGTGAAGATGAGAACGAGGGGGAGAATGAAGATGATGAGAACGAGCGGGAGAATGAAGAGGATGAGAACGAGGGGGGAATGAAGATGAGAACGAGGGGGAGTATGAAGATAAGAACGAGGGGGGTAATGAAGATGAGAAAGAGGGAGAGAATGAAGAAGGGAACGAGGGTGAGAATGAAGATGACGAGAACGAGGGGTTGAATGAAGATGAGGAGAACGAGGCGGAGAATGAAGAAGAGAACAAGGGGGGAATGAAGATGAGAACGAGAGGGAGAATGAAAAGAGAACGAGGGGGAGAATGAAGATGATGAGAACGAGGGGTGAATGAGTATGTGAACCAGGGGAGAATGAAGATGATGCGAACGAGGAGTTGATCGAAGATGATGAGAACGATGAGTTGATCGAAGATGAATAGAACAAGGGGGAGAATGAAGATGATGAGAACGAGGGGGAGAATGAAGAGGATGAGAACGAGGGGGAGATAACGATGAGAACGAGCGGGGGAATGAAGACGAGAACGAGGGGGAGAATGAAGATGATGAGAACGAGGGGGAGAATGAAGATGAGAACGAGGGCGAGAACGATGATGATGAGAACGAGGGGGAGAATGAAGATGAGAACGAGTGTGAGAATGAAGATGCGAACGAGGGGTAGAATGAAGATCAGAACGAGGGGGAGAATAAAGAAGAGTGGGAGAATGAAGTTGAGAACGAGGGGGAGAATGAAGAGGATGAGAAAGAGGGGGAGAATTAAGATTAGAACGAGGGGGAGAATGAAGATGATGAGAACGAGGGGGGACTGAAGAACGTGAGAACGAGGGGGATAACGAAGATGAGAAATAGGGGGAGTATGAAAATAAGAACGAGGGGGATAATGAAGATGAGAAAGAGGGAGAGAATGAAGATGACGAGAACGAGGGGTTGAATGAAGATGAGGAGAACGAGGCGGAGAATGAAGAAGAGAACAAGGGGGGGAATGAAGATGAGAACGAGAGGGAGAATGAAAAGAGAACGAGGGGGAGAATGAAGATGATGAGAACGAGGGGGTGTATGAAGATGAGAAAGGAAGGGAGGATGAAGATGAGAACGAGGGGGAGAATGAAGATGAGAACGAGAGGGTGAATGAAGATGAGAACGAGGGGGAGAATGAAGATGAGAACTAGGGGTGAATGAGTATGTGAACCAGGGGAGAATGAAGATGATGAAAACGAGGAGTTGATCGAAGATGATGAGAACGAGGAGTTGATCGAAGATGAATAGAACAAGGGGGAGAATGAAGATGAGTACGGGGGGGTGATGATGAGAACGAGGGAGAGAATTAAGAGGATGTGAACGAAGGGAGATGATGATGAGAACGACGGGGAATGAAGATGAGAACGGGGGGAGAATGAAGATGAGGAGATCGAGGGGGAGAATGAAGACGTGATCGAGGGGGAGAATGAAAATGACGAGAACGAGGCGGAGAATGTAGATGATGAGATCGAGGGGGAGAATGAAGATGAGGAGAACGAGGCGGAGAATGAAATTGAAAACGAGGGGGAGAATGAAGATGAGAAGGAGGGGGAGAATGAAGAGGACGAAAACGAGGGGAAGATGACGATGAGAACGAGGGGGGAATGAAGACGAGAACGAGGAGGCGAATTAAGATGATGAGAACGAGGGGGGTAATGAAGATGAGAACGATGGGGAGAATGTAGATGATGAGAACGAGGTGGAGAATGAAGATGCGAACGAGGGGGAGAATGAAGATGAGGAGAACGAGGGGGAGAATGACGAAGAGAACGGGGTGGAGAATGACGAAGAGAACGGTGGGGGGAGAATGAAGGTGAGAACGAGGGTGAGAATGAAGATGAGAACGAGGGGGAGAATGAAGATGAGAACGAGGGGGAGACTGAAGAAGAGAACGAGGGGGAGAATGAAGAGGATGAGAAAGAGGGGGAGAATGAAGATGAGAACGAGGGGGAGAATGAAGATGAGAACGGGGGGGAGAATGAAGAGGATGAGAACGAGGGGGAGGTGTAGATGAGAACGAGGGGATGGGATGAAGATGAGAACGAGGGAGAGAATGAAGATGAGGAGAACGAGAGGGAGAATGAAGATGAGTACGAGGGGGAGAATGAAGATGATGAGAACGAGGGGGAGAATCAAGATGATGAGGTCGAGGGGGAGAATGAAGATGAGAACGAGGGAGAGAATGAAGATGGGAACGAGGGTGAGAATGAAGATGACGAATCTGGCGAAGCTGAGGGATACAGCTCATCTAGGGCCAATCTGAAAATGGGAATTAGGAATGCCACACTCAATCGCAAACGGCGGATTGAGGAGCACTTCCAAAACAACTCTGACCCCAGGCGCGTGTGGCAAGGAATCAAATCCCTTGCCGATTACCAGAAAGTTAACACCCCTCCCCTAGACAACGCCACCCTTCCTGACGAGCTAAACCATTTCTATGCTCGCTTTGACCGGGACAACAAAACCACAGCCATCAAAGTTGCTCCACCCCCGAATGAACAACCCCTCAGTCTCCACCTCTGCTGTACAAGATGCACTGAGAAAGGTGAATGAGCACAAAGCTGCCGGCCCCGATGGCATCCCTGGCCGGGTGCTTAGGGCATGTGCTGGACAACTATCCCCAGTCTTCACCGACATTTTCAATCTCTCACTGGCCCATGGTGTTGTCCCCACTTGCATCAAGACATCAACCATCGTGCCAGTGCCCAAACAGTCAGCCACAGGGAGTCTCAACGATTTCCGCCCAGTGGCACTCACCCCTGGCATTGCTAAGTGCTTTGAGCGGCTGATCATGGCTCACCTCAAAGCCATCCTCCCCCCCACACTGGACCCCCATCAGTTTGCCTACCGGGCCAACAGGTCTACAGAGGACGCCATATCGGCGGCCCTACACTCTTCCCTGGCCCACCTGGACAACAACAACTCCTACATCAGGTTGCTGTTCATTGATTTCAGCTCTGCCTTTAGCACAGTCATCCCCGCCAGCTTGATCACCAAACTCAGCGGACTTGGTATCTCCACCTCCCTCTGCAACTGGACACTGGATTTCCTCACCAACAGACCACAGTCTGTTAGGGTCAACAACCTCACCTCCTCCACTATAACACTGAACACCGGCGTGCCACAGGGCTGTGTTCTCAGCCCTCTCCTCTACTCCCTCTTCACCCACGACTGCATCCCTAAGTACGGATCCAACGCCATCATTAAGTTTGCTGACGACTGGTACGACTGATCAGTGACAACGATGAGTCAGCCTACAGAGAGGAGGTCCAGCACCTGACAACCTGGTGTGCCAACAATAACCTCATCCTCAACTCCAAGAAGACGAAGGAAATTATTGTCGACTTCAGGAAGGTCAGAGGAGGCAGTCATACCCCCACCCATATAAACGGGACTGAGGTGGAGCGCGTCTCCAGCTACAAATTCCTCGGGTTACATATCTCGGAGGATGTGTCCTGGTCCCTCAACACCTCCAAGCTGATCAAAGAGGCACAGCAGCGCCTTTACTTCCTGAGGAGGCTCAAGAAAGCCCACCTGTCCCCCCAGATCCTGACCAACTTCTACCGCTGTACCATCGAGAGCATCCTGACCACCTGCGTCACGGTATGGTACAGCAGCTGCACTGTTGCGGACAGGAAGGCACTACGACGGGTGGTGAAAACCGCGCAGCACATCATCGGTGCCCCGCTCCCTGCCACGGATGCCCTCCACCGAAAACGGTGTCTGAGACTGGCTGGGAAGATCATTAAAGACCCCTCCCACCCCAACCATGGACTGTTTGCCCTCCTCCCATCAGGGAGACGGTACAGGAGCCTCATGTCTCGTACCAGCAGGATGAGGAACAGCTTCTACAATTATACCATCACATTGCTGAACTCGGAGTCCCGCCGATAGATTTATCCGGTCCCTCCGTCCCCATTGTTTAATTATTCTGTATTTTAGATTATTCTGTATCTTCTTTTTTTTTAATTTCTATATGCACTACTACTACGGACTGACGCAAAACTGCATTTCGTTGTACCCATACTCAGTATTTGTGCAATGACATTAAAGTCGAATTGAATTGAATTGAATGTCTGTTGTCCAGTTGAATGAAGATGAGGAGAACGAGGCGGAGAATGAAGTAGAGAACAAGGGGGGGGATGAAGATGAGAACGAGCGGGAGAATGAAAAGGGAACGAGGGGGAGAATGAAGATGATGAGAACGAGGGGGAGAATGAAGTTGAGAAAGAAAGGGAGGATGAAGATGAGAACGAGGGGGATAATGAAGATGAGAACGAGGGGGATAATGAAGATGAGAACGAGGGGGAGAATGAAGATGAGAACGAGGGGGAGAATGAAGATGAGAGCTAGGGGTGAATGAAGATGTGAAACAGGGGAGAATGAAGATGATGAGAACGAGGAGTTGATCGAAGATGAATAGAACGAGGGGGAGAATGGAGATGAGAACGAGGGGCAGAATGAGGATGAGAACGAGGAGGAGAATGAAGATGAGGAGAACGAGGGGGGAATGAATATGAGTACGGGGGGGGGGGAAGAAGATGAGAACGAGGGAGAGAATTAAGAGGAAGAGAACGAGGGGAGATGAAGATGAGAACGAGGGGGAATGAAGATGAGAACGAGGGGGAGAATGAAGATGAGGAGAACGACGGAGAGAATGAAGATGAGAACTAGGGGGACAAAGAAGCTGATGAGAATGAGTGGGAGAATGCAGACGAGAACGAGGAGGCGAATGAAGATGATGAGAACGAGGGGGGGGAATGAAGATGAAAACGAGGGGGAGAATGTTGTTGATGAGAGCGAGGTGGAGAATGAAGATGAGAACGAGTGGGAGAATGAAGATGATATCGAGGGAGAAAATGAAGATGAGGAGAACGAGGGGGAGAATGAAGATGAGTACGAGGGGGAGAATGAAGAAGATGAGAACGAGGGGGAGAATGAAGATGATGAGAACGAGGGGGAGAATGAAGATGATGAGAACGAGGGGGAGAATGAAGATGATGAGATCGAGGGGGAGAATGAAGATGATGAGAACGAGGGGGAGAATGAAGATGAGAACGAGGGGGAGAATGAAGATGAGAACAAGGAGGAGAATGAAGACGATGAGAACGAGGGGTGAATGAAGATGAGAACGAGTGGGAGAATAAAGATGAGAACGAGGGGTAGAATGAAGATCAGAACGAGGGGGAGAATGAAGAAGAGTGGGAGATTGAAGTTGAGAACGAGGGGGAGAATGAAGAGGATGAGAAAGAGGGGGAGAATGAAGATGAGAACGAGTGGGAGAATAAAGATGAGAACGAGGGGTAGAATGAACATGAGAACGGGAGGGGGTGAAGATGAGAACTAGGGGGAGAATGAAGATGAGAACCGGGGAGAATGAAGATGATGAGAACGATGAGTTGATCGAAGATTAATAGAACGAGTGGGAGAATGAAGATGAGAACGAGGGGGAGAATGAGGATGAGAACGAGGGGGAGAATGAGGATGAGAACGAGGGGCAGAATGAGGATGAAAAAAAGGGGGAGAATGAAGATGAGGAGAACGAGGGGGAGAATGAATATGAGAACGAGGGGGAGAATGAAGATTGAGAACGAGTGAGAGAATGAAGGGGATGAGAACGGGGGGGAGATGAAGATGAGAACGAGGGGGTAATGAAGTTGAAAACGAGGGGGAGAATGAAGATGAAAACGAGGGGGAGAATGAAGATTAGAACAATGGGGAGAATGAAGGTGGATAACGAGGGGGAGAACGAGGGGGAGAATGGAGATGATGAGAACGAGGGGGAGAATGAATAAGAGAACGAGGGGGAGAATGAATGTGATGAGATCTAGGTGGAGAATGTCGATGGGAACGAGGTGGAGAATGAAGATGAGAACGAGGGGGAGAATGAAGTTAATGAGAACGAGGGTGAGAATGAATAAGAGAACGAGGGGGAGAATGAAGGTGATGAGATCTAGGTGGAGAATGAAGATGGGAACGAGGTGGAGAATGAAGATGAGAACGAGGGGGAGAATGAAGTTAATGAGAACGAGTGGGGAATGAAGAACGTGAGATCGAGGGGGAATGAAGAACGTGAGAACGAGAGGAGAATGAAGACGAGAACATGGGGGAGAATGAAGATGAGAACGAGGGGGGAAATGAAGATGAGTACGAGGGGGAGAATGAAGATGATGAGAACGAGGGGGAGAATGAAGATGAGAAAGAAAGGGAGAATGAAGATGAGAACGAGGGGGGAAATGAGAACGAGGGGAGAATGAAGATGAGAACGAGTGGGAGAATGAAGATGTGAACGAGGGTGAGAATGAAGATGATGAGAACGAGGGGTTGAATGAAGATGAGGAGAAGGAGGGGGTTAATGAAGACGAGAACAAGCGGGAGAATGAAGATGAGAACGGGGGGGGGGGAGAATGAAGATGAGAACGGGGGGGAGAATGAAGATGAGGAGAACGAGGGGGAGAATGAGGATGCGAACGAGGGGGAGAATGGTGAAGAGTGGGAGATTGAAGTTGAGAACGAGGGGGAGAATGAAGAGGATGGGAAAGAGGGAGAGAATGAAGAGGAGAACGAGGGGGAGAATGAAGACGTGGAGAACGAGGGGGAGAATGAAGATGAGAAAGAAAGGGAGGATGAAGATGAGAACGAGGGGGAGAATGAAGATGAGAACGGGGGGGGGATGAAGATGAGAACTAGGGGGAGAAAGAAGATGAGAACCGGGGAGAATGAAGACGATGAGAACGATGAGTTGATCGAAGATTAATAGAACTTGTGGGAGAATGAAGATGAGAACGAGGGGGAGAATGAGGATGCGAACGAGGGGGAGAATGGTGAAGAGTGGGAGATTGAAGTTGAGAACGAGGGGGAGAATGAAGAGGATGGGAAAGAGGGAGAGAATGAAGAGGAGAACGAGGGGGTGAATGAAGATGATGAGAACGAGAAGTTGATCGAAGATGAATAAAAAGAGGGGGAGAATGAAGATGAGAACGAGGGGGAGAATGAAGATGATGACAACGAGGGGGGACTGAAGAACGTGAGAACGAGGTGGAGAATGAAGATGAGAACAAGGGGGAGTATGGAGATAAGAACGAGGGCGAGAATGAAGATAAGAACGAGGGGGAGAATGAAGATGGGAACGAGGGTGAGAATGTAGATGACGAGAACGAGGGGTTGAATGAAGACGAGGAGAACGAGGGGGTGCATGAAGAAGAGAACAAGAGGGAGAATGAAGATGAGAACGAGGGGGAGAATGAAAAGAGAACGAGGGGGAGAATGAAGATGATGAGAACGAGGGGGAGAATGAAGATGAGAAAGAAAGGGAGGATGAAGATGAGAACGAGCGGGAGAATGAAGATGAGAACGAGGGGGAGAATGAACATGAGAACGGGAGGGGGTGAAGATGAGAACTAGGGGGAGAATGAAGATGAGAACCGGGGAGAATGAAGATGATGAGACGAGGGGGAGATGAAGATGAGAACGATGGGGGAATTAAGATGAGAACGAGGGGGAGAATGAATATGAGAACGAGGGGGAGAGTGAAGATGATGAGAACTAGTTGGAGAATGAAGATGAGAACGAGGTGGAGAATGAAGATGAGAACGAGGGGGAGAATGAATGATGAGAACGAGGGGGGAATGAAGAACGTGAGATCGAGGGGAGAATGAAGACGAGAACAAGGGGGAGAATGAAGATTATAACGAGGGAGAGAATGAAGATGAGTACGAGGGGGAGAATGAAGATGAGAACGAGGGGGAGTATGAAAATGAGAAAGAAAGGGAGAATGAAAATGAGAAAGAAAGGGAGAATGAAGATGAGAACGAGGGGGAGAAATAAAATGAGAACGAGGGGGAGAATGAAGATGAGAACGAGTGGGAGAATGAAGATGTGAACGAGTGGGAGAATGAAGATGTGAACGAGGGTGAGAATGAAGATGATGAGAACGATGGGTTGAATGAAGATGAGGAGAACGAGGGGGAGAATGAAGAAGAGTACAAGGTGGAGAATGAAGATGAGAACGAGGGGGAGAATGAGGATGAGAACGAGGGGGAGAATGAAGATGAGGAGAACGAGGGGGAGAATGAAGTTGTGATCGAGGGGGAGAATGAGGATATGAACGAGGGGGAGAATGAAGATGTGATCGAGGGGGAGAATGAAGAGGATGAGAACGAGGGGGAGATGTAGATGAGAAGGAGGGGGGGATGAAGATGAGATCGAGGGGGAGAATGAAGATGATGAGATCGAGGGGGAGAATGAAGATGAAAACGAGGGGGATAATGAAGATGAGAACGAGGGGGGAATAAAGAACGTGAGATCGAGGGGGAATGAAGAACGTGAGAACGAGGGGAGAATGAAGACGAGAACAATGGGGAAATGAAGATGAGAACGAGGGAGAGAATGAAGATGAGAACGAGGGGGAGAATGAAGATGATGAGTACGAGGGGGAGAATGAAGATGAGAAAGAAAGGGAGAATGAAAATGAGAAAGAAAGGGAGAATGAAGATGAGAACGAGGGGGAGAATGAAAATAAGAACGAGTGGGAGAATTAATATGAGAACGAGTGGGTGAATGAAGATGTGAACGAGGGAGAGAATGAAGATGAGTACGAGGGGGAGAATGAAGATGATGAGAACGAGGGTGAGAATGAAGATGAGAAAGAAAGGGAGAATGAAAATGAGAAAGAAAGGGAGAATGAAGATGAGAACGAGGGGGAGAATGAAAATGAGAACGATGGGGAGAAGGAAGATGAGAACGAGGGGGAGAATGAAGATGAGGAGAACGAGGGGGAGAATGAAGATGTGATCGAGGGGGAGATTGAGGATATGAACGAGGGGGAGAATGAAGATGTGATCGAGGGCGAGAATGAAGAGGATGATAACGAGGGGGAGATGTAGATGAGAAGGAGGGGGAATGAAGATGAGAACGAGGGGGAGAATGAAGATGATGAGATCGAGGGGGAGAATGAAGATGAAAACGAGGGGGAGAATGAAGATGAGAACGAGGGGGAGAATGACGAGGATGAGAACGAGGGGGAGAATGAAGAGGATGAGAACGAGGGGGAGAATGAAGTGGATGAGAACGAGGGAGAGATGAATATGAGAACGAGGGAGAGAATGAAGATGAGGAGAACGAGGGGGAGATTGAAGATGAGAACGAGGGGGAGAATGAAGATGATGAGAACGAGTGGGAGAATGAAGATGATGAGAACGAGTGGGAGAATGAAGAGGATGAGAACGAGGGGGAGATGAAGATGAGAACGAGGGGGAGAATGAAGATGAGAATGAGGGGGGGAATGAAGATGAGAATGATGGGGAGAATGAAGATGTGAACGAGGGGGAGAATGAAGACGAGAACGAAGGGGGAATGAAGACGAGAACGAGGGGGAGAATGAAGATAAGAACGAGGGGGAGAATGTCGATAAGAACGAGGGGGAGAATGAAGATGATGAGAACGAGGGTGAGAATGCAGATGAGAACGAAAGGGAGAAAGAACGGGGAGAATGAAGATGAGAACGAGCGGGAGAATGAAGGTGAGATCAAGGGGGAGAATGAAGATGAAAAAGAAGGGGAGAATGAAGATGAGGAGAACGAGGGGGAGAATGAATGATGAGAACGAGGGGGGAATGAAGAACGTGAGATCGAGTTGAGAATGAAGACGAGAACAAGGGGGAGAATGAAGATTAGAACGAGGGAGAGAATGAAGATGAGTACGAGGGGGAGAATGAAGATGAGAACGAGGGGGAGAATGAATGATGAGAACGAGGGGGGAATGAAGAACGTGAGATCGAGGGGAGAATGAAGACGAGAACAAGGGGGAGAATGAAGATTAGAACGAGGGAGAGAATGAAGATGAGTACGAGGGGGAGAATGAAGATGAGAACGAGGGGGAGAATGAAAATGGGAAAGAAAGGGAGAAGGAAAATGAAAAAGAAAGGGAGAATGAAGATGAGAACGAGTGGGAGAATCGAAGATGTGAACGAGTGGGAGAATGAAGATGTGAACGAGGGTGAGAATGAAGATGATGAGAACGAGGGGTTGAATGAAGATGAGGAGAACGAGGGGGAGAATGAAGAAGAGAACAAGGTGGAGAATGAAGATGAGGAGAACGAGGGGGAGAATGAAGATGAGAACGAGGGTGAGAATGAAGATGAGGAGAACGAGGGGGAGAATGAAGTTGTGATCGAGGGGGAGAATGAGGATATGAACGAGGGGGAGAATGAAGATGTGATCGAGGGGGAGAATGAAGAGGATGAGAACGAGGGGGAGATGTAGATGAGAAGGAGGGGGGGGATGAAGATGAGATCGAGGGGGAGAATGAAGATGATGAGATCGAGGGGGAGAATGAAGATGAAAACGAGGGGGATAATGAAGATGAGAACGAGGGGGAAATAAAGAACGTGAGATCGAGGGGGAATGAAGAACGTGAGAACGAGGGGAGAATGAAGACGAGAACAATGGGGAAATGAAGATGAGAACGAGGGAGAGAATGAAGATGAGTACGAGGGGGAGAATGAAGATGATGAGAACGAGGGGGAGAATGAAGATGAGAAAGAAAGGGAGAATGAAAATGAGAAAGAAAGGGAGAATGAAGATGAGAACGAGGGGGAGAATGAAAATAAGAACGAGGGGGAGAATGAATATGAGAACGAGTGGGAGAATGAAGATGTGAACGAGGGAGAGAATGAAGATGAGTACGAGGGGGAGAATGAAGATGATAAGAACGAGGGGGAGAATGAAGATGAGAAAGAAAGTGAGAATGAAAATGAGAAAGAAAGGGAGAATGAAGATGAGAACGAGGGGGAGAATGAAGATGAGGAGAACGAGGGGGAGAATGAAGATGTGATCGAGGGGGAGAATGAGGATATGAACGAGGGGGAGAATGAAGATGCGATAGAGGGCGAGAATGAAGAGGATGAGAACGAGGGGGAGATGTAGATGAGAAGGAGGGGGAATGAAGATGAGAACGAGGGGGAGAATGAAGATGATGAGATCGAGGGGGAGAACGAAGATGAAAACGAGGGGGAGAATGAAGATGAGAACGAGGGGGAGAATGAAGAGGATGAGAACCAGGGGGAGAATGAAGAGGATGAGAACGAGGGGGAGAATGAAGAGGATGAGAACGAGGGAGAGATGAATATGAGAACGAGGGAGAGAATGAAGATGAGGAGAACGAGGGGGAGATTGAAGATGAGAACGAGGGGGAGAATGAAGATGAGAATGAGGGGGGGAATGAAGATTAGAATGATGGGGAGAATGAAGATGTGAACGAGGGGGAGAATGAAGATGAGAACGAAGGGGGAATGAAGACGAGAACGAGGGGGAGAATGAAGATAAGAACGAGGGGGAGAATGACGATAAGAACGAGGGGGAGAATGAAGATGATGAGAACGAGGGTGAGAATGCAGATGAGAACGAAAGGGAGAAAGAACGGGGAGAATGAAGATGAGAACGAGCGGGAGAATGAAGATGAGATCAAGGGGGAGAATGAAGATGAAAAAGAGGGGGAGAATGAAGATGAGGAGAACGAGGGGGAGAATGAAGATGTGAACGAGGGGGAATGAAGATGTGAACGAGGGGGGAAATGAAGAGGATGAGAAGGAGGGGGAGATGTAGATGAGAACGAGGGGGGAATGAAGATGAGAACGAGGGAGAGAATGAAGATGGGAAGAACGAGGGGGAGAGTGAAGATGAGTACAAGGGCGATAATGAAGATGAAGAGTTCGAGGGGAAGAATGAAGATGATGAGAACGAGGGGGAGAATGAAGATGATGAGATCGAGGGGGATAATGAAGATGAGAACGACGGGGAGAATGAAGATGAGAACAAGGAGGATAATGAAGATGATGAGAACGAGGGGGTAATGAAGAACGTGAGAACAAGGGGGAGAATGAAAAGGATGAGAACGATGGGCAGATGAAGATGAGAACGAATGGGAATGAATTTGAGAACGAGGGAGAGAATGAAGATGAGGAGAACGAGGGGGAGAGTGAAGATGAGAACGAGGGGGAGAATGAAGATGATGAGAACGAGGGGAGAATGAAGATGATGAGAACGAGGGGAGAATGAAGATGATGAGAACGAGGGGGAGAATTAATGAATGAATGAATGAATGAATGAAAACGTTATTGTCATTCAGATATACACCTAGACACAGTGCACCTTGAACGAAATTTCGTTGCATTTGACTCTCCAATCAGGTAAATAGTAAAAGTAAAAGTGCTAGGTGCGTCCATAAAAATGCCTCATGTGCATGGTTCTGTAAAATAAATATATATTTAAAATTTTTTTTTTAAAGTGTCGATATTTTATAAGTTCTAGCCTCGGTTTTGTTGATTGTTCAGTAATCTTATGGCCTGGGGGATGAAGCTGTTGCAGAACCAGGTTGTCCCGCTCTTCATGCTGCGGTACCTCCTCCCAGAGTTAAGCAGTATAAACAGTCCGAATTGTGGGTGTGTGGGGGCTCTGGTAATGCCCGTAGCTCTAATCAGACAGCGCTTGTACCCCATGTCCATGATTGAAGGAAGAGAAGTCCCAATTATTTTTTCCGCTGTCCTCACCACTCTCTGAAGGCACTTCCAGTCCGCAGCTGTACAGCTGCCGCACCACGTAGAGATGCAGCTGGTCATGACCGACTCAATTGTGCTTCTGCAGAAGGTGGCGAGGATGGGAGGGTGGAGGTGTAAACTTCTCAACCTGCGGAGGAAGTACAACCGCTGCTGTGCCCGTTTTGCCAGAGATGTAATGTTTGTGGACCAGTTTAAGGTGTCCGTTATATGCACCCCCAGGAACTTGATCTTTTTCACCTGCTCCACTGCTGAGTTGTTGATGCAAAGTGGAGTGTGACTGGGCTGAATTTTCCTTCTGAAATCGACGACAATCTCCTTGGTTTTGTTCACATTTAGGAGAAGGTTGTTCCTGCTGCACCAGCTCACGAGCTGTTCCACCTCCTCTCTATATGCCTGGTCGTCGTTATTGCGGATGAGGCCCACTACTGTTGTGTCATCCGCGTATTTGATGATATGGTTAGTAGTGGACCTGGCGACACAGTCATGTGTCATCAATGTGAAGAGCAGCGGACTCAGGACACAGCCCTGAGGGGATCCGGTGCTCAGTGTGATGACCGAGGAGGTGTTCTTCCCCACCCGCACAGACTGGGGTCTTTCAGAAAGGAAATCCAGGATCCAGTTGCATAGTATGGTATTGAAACCTAGGGGTGCCAGTTTGCTCACCAGATGCTGGGGGATTATCGTGTTAAATGCTGAGCTGAAATCAACAAACAGCATCCGCACGTGGGTGTTCCTCTCCTCCAGGTGTTGTAGGCTCAGGTGGACTACAGAGGAAATAGCATCCTCTGTGGAGCGGTTTGGGCGATAAGCAAACTGGAACGGGTCAAAACTGGAGGGGAGTTTAGAGAACATGTGCTGCTTAATAAGCCTCTCAAAGCAATTCATTATTATTGGTGTGAGTGCTACGGGGCGGTAATCATTCAGGCAGGTTATTGTAGACTTTTTGGGAACTGGTATGATGGTGGCTGTCTTGAAACATGATGGAACAATGGCCTGGTTCAGGGAGATGTTAAAAATGTCTGTCAGAACCAGAGCCAGCTGGTCGGCACATCCCCTAAGCAGACGCCCCGGTATGTTATCCTTTCCGGCTGCCTTTCGCTGGTCAATACCCTCCAGGATTTTGCGGACTTCAGCAGTTTCAAAGGACAGTGTCTGTTCTCCTGGTTGAGGCTCTAATTTCCTCATTGTAGTGGTGTTCAGTGCCTCAAACCTGCCGAAATGATTATTTAGTTCATTTAGAAAGTCTGTGTCATCCTTACAAGACATCTGAGGTGCCTTGTAGTTTGTTATGGCCCGGATGCCTTCCCACATGTTCCTGGTGTTGGTATCATCCTGGAAGAGACCTTGGATTTTCTGTCCGTGGGACGAGAACGAGGGGGAGAATGAAGATGATGAGAACGAGGGGGAGAATGACGATGAGAACGAGGGGGAGAATGAAGATGAGAACGAGGGGGAGAACGATGAAGTTGAGAACAAGGGGAGAATGAAGATGATGAGAACGAGGGGGGACCGAAGAGCGTGAGAACGAGGTGGAGAATGAAGATGAGAACGAGGGGGAGTATGAAGATAAGAACGAGGGGGATAATGAAGATGAGAACGAGGGAGAGAATGAAGATGGGAACGAGGGTGAGAATGAAGATGACGAGAACGAGGGGTTGAATGAAGATGAGGAGAACGAGGCGGTGAATGAAGAAGAGAACAAGGGGGGGAATGAAGATGAGAACGATAGGGAGAATGAAAAGAGAACGAGGGGAAGAATGAAGATGATGAGAACGAGGGGGAGAATGAAGATGAGAAAGAAAAGGAGGATGAAGATGAGAACGAGGGGGAGAATGAAGACGAGAACGAGTCGGAGAATGAAGATGAGAACGAGGGGGAGAATGAAGATGAGAACGGGGGGGAGAATGAAGATGAGAACTAGGGGTGAATGAAGATGTGAACCAGGGGAGAATGAAGATGATGAGAACGAGGAGTTGAACTAAGATGAATAGAACGAGGTGGTGAATGAAGATGAGAACGAGGGGGAGAATGAAGATGAGAACGAGGGGGAGAATGAGGATGAGAACGAGGGGGAGAATGAGGATGAAAACGAGGAGGAGAATGAAGATGAGGAGAACGAGGGGGGAATGAGAATGAGTACGGGGGGTAAATGAAGATGAGAACGAGGGAGAGAATGAAGAGGATGAGAACATGGGGAGATGAAGATGAGAACGAGGGGGAATGAAGACGAGAACGAGGGGGAGAATGAAGATGGGGAGAACGGGGGGGAGAATGAAGATGTTATCGAGGGGGAGAATGAAGATGTTATCGAGGGGGAGAATGAAGATGTGATCGAGGGGGAGATTGAAGAGGATGAGAACGAGGGGAGATGAAGATTAGAAGGAAGGGGGAATGAAGATGAGAACGAGGGGGAGAATGATGATGTGGAGAACGAGGGGGAGAATGAAGATGTGAACGAGGGGGAATGAAGATGTGAACGAGGGAGAATGAAGAGGATGAGAAGGAGGGGGAGATGTAGATGAGAACGAGGGGGGAATGAAGATGAGAACGAGGGAGATAATGAAGATGAGAAGAACGAGGGGGAGAGTGAAGATGAGTACAAGGGGGAGAATGAAGATGAAGAGAACGAGGGGAGAATGCGGATGATGAGATCGAGGGGGAGTATGAAGATGATGAGATCGAGGGGGAGAATGAAGATGATGAGAACGAGGGGGAGAATGAAAATGAGAACAAGGGGGAGAATGAAGAGGATGAGAACGATGGGCAGATGAAGATGAGAACGAATGGGAATGAATTTGAGAACGAGGGAGAAAATGAAGATGAGGAGAACGAGGGGGAGAGTGAAGATGAGAACGAGGGGGAGAATGAAGATGAGAACGAGGGGGTGAATGAAGATGAGAACGAGTGTGAGAATGAAGATGAGAACGAGGGGTAGAATGAAGATCAGAACGAGGAGGAGAATAAAGAAGAGTGTGGAAATGAAGTTGAGAACGAGAGGAAGAATGAAGAGGATGAGAAAGAGGGGGAGAATAAAGATTAGAACGAGGGGGAGAATGAAGATGATGAGAACGAGGGGGAGAATGAAGATGATGAGAACGAGGGGGGGCTGAAGAACGTGAGAAGGAGGTGGAGAATGAAGATGAGAACGAGGGGGATAATGAAGATGAGAACGAGGGAGAGAATGAAGATGGGAACGAGGGTGAGAAGGAAAATGACGAGAACGAGGGGGGGGGAATGAAGATGATGAGAACGAGGCGGAGAATGAAGAAGAGAACAAGGGGTGAAATGAAGATGAGAATGAGAGGGAGAATGAAAAGAGAACGAGGGGGAGATGAAGATGATGAGAACGAGGGGGACAATGAAGATGAGAAAGAAAGGGAGGTTGAAGATGAGAACGAGGGGGAGAATGAAGATGAGAACGAGGGGGAGAATGAAGATGAGAACGAGGGGGAGAATGAAGATGAGAACTAGGGGTGAATGAAGATGTGAACCAGGGGAGAATGAAAATGATGAGAACGAGGAGTTGATCGAAGATGAATAGAACGAGGGGGAGAATGAAGATGAGAACGAGAGGGAGAATGAAGATGAGAACGAGGGGGAGAATGAGGATGAGAACGAGGGGGAGAATGAGAATGAGATCGAGGAGGAGAATGAAGATGAGGAGAACGAGGGAGGAATGAATATGAGCACGGGGGGGAAATGAAGATGAGAACGAGGGAGAGATTGAAGAGGATGAGAACGAGGGGAGATGAAAATGAGAACGAGGGGGAATGAAGATGAGGAGAACGAGGGGAAGAATGAAGATGTGATCGAGGAGGAGAATGAAGATGTGATCGAGGGGGAGAATGAAGAGGTTGAGAACGAGGGGGAGATGAACATTAGAAGGAAGGGGGAATGAAGATGGGAACGAGGAGGAGAATGAAGATGATGAGATCGAGCAGGAGAATGAAGATGAGGAGAACGAGGGGTAGAATGAAGATGAGAACTAGGGGGAGAAAGAAGATGATGAGAATGAGTGGGAGAATGAAGATGAAAACGAGGCGGAGAATGAAGATGAAAACGAGGGGGAGAATGAAGATGAGAACGAGGGGGAGAATGAAGAGGACGAAAACGAGGAGAAGAAGACGATGAGAACGAGGGGGGAATGAAGACGAGAACGAGGAGGCGAATGAAGATGATGAGAACGAGGGGGGAATGAAGATGAGAACGAGGGGAAGAATGTAGATGAGAACGAGCTGGAGAATGAAGATGCGAACGAGAGGAGAATGAAGATGATATCGAGGGGGGAAATGAAGAGGAGAACGAGGGGGAGAATGAAGATGATATCGTGGGGGGAAATGAAGATGAGGAGAACGAGGGGTAGAATGACGAAGAGAACGAGGGGGAGAATGAGGAAGAGAACGAGGGGCGGAATTACGAAGAGAACGGGGGGGGGAGAATGAAGATGAGAACGAGGGGGAGAATGAAGAGGATGAGAAAGAGGAGGAGAATGAAGATGAGAAAGAGGGGGAGAATGAAGATGAGAACGAGGGTGAGAATGAAGGTGAGAACGAGGGTGAGAATGAAGATGATGAGAACGAGGGGTTGAATGAAGATGAGGAGAACGAGGGGGAGAATGAAGAAGAGAACAAGGGGGAGAATGAAGATGAGAACGAGGGGGAGAATGAAGATGAGAACGAGGGGGAGAATGAAGATGAGAACGAGGGGGGAAATGAAGATGATGAGAACGAGGGGGGAAATGAAGATGATGAGAACGAGGGGGTGAATGAAGATGAGAAAGAAAGGAAGGATGAAGATGAGGACGAGGGGGTGAATGAAGATGAGAACGAGGGGGGGAAATGAAGATGATGAGAACGAGGGGGTGAATGAAGATGAGAAAGAAAGGGAGGATGAAGATGAGAACGGGGGGGAGAATGAAGATGAGAACGGGGGGGAGAATAAAGATGAGAACGAGTGGGAGAATGAAGATGAGAACGAGGGGGAGTATGAAGATGAGGAGAACGAGGGGGTAATGATGATGAGAACGAGGGGGAGAATGAAGATGAGGAGAACGAGGGGGTAATGATGATGAGAACGAGGGGGAGAGTGAAGATGAGAACGAGGGGGAGAATGAAGATGATGAGACGAGGGGGAGAATTAAGATGAGACGAGGGGGAGAATTAAGATGAGAAAAAGGGGGAGATTGAATGTGAGAACAAGGTGGAGAGTGAAGATGAGGTGGAGAATGAAGATGAGGTGGAGAATGAAGATG